>NC_091978.1:32993816-33332519 GCF_044704955.1 Pristiophorus japonicus
GTCCACCTGAGAAAGCAGAAGGGGCCTTAGTTTAACATCTCATCTGAAGGACGGCACTTCTGACAGTGCAGCACTCCCTCAGCACTGCATTGGAGAGTCAGCCTAGATTTTTGTGCTCATTTCTCTGGAGTAGGACTTGAACCCATGATCCTCTGACTCAGAGGCGAGAATGCTACCCACTGAGCCAAGGGGCTGATTGGCATACTCTTGTTCCTATAGTCCTATGAAATGCACAGCAGGTCAGTCAGCATCTGTAAAGAGGAAAGAAAATGCTTTTTCGCACAGGACCATTCCTTCAGATTTTATTGCTGGATCATTTTAAATTAATACTGTACTTCTAGCATTTTTAAATACCATTACTTAAAAATGCTATTTGAAATAAGAGCAGTTAAATCCTCCAGAAGAAAACTGGTCTGTAGTTACACCTAGAGTGACACCTTTTTTACAGTTTTCATCTTCATTCAGATTTGCCATGATGGGGGCAACTTTGACTTTGTGTAACAGTGTAAAATGGGCCTTATCACATCAGTCACCCTTTATACATCTGTATTTCCATTAACGCCCATTGAGTATAATGTGGGGAAATGTGAGGTTCTTCACCTTGGTAGGAATAGAAAAACAGAATGTTTTTTTAAATGGTGAAGAACAATTAAATGTTGGTTGTCTAGAAAGATTTAGGTGTCCTCGTACAGCAAACACTGAAAGTTAGCTTGCAGGTACAGCAGGCAATAAGGAAGGCAAATGGCATTGTTGCCCTTTATTGCGAGGGGGCTGGAGTACAAGAGAACGTCTTACTACAATTGTACAGGGCTTTGGTGAGACCACACCTGGAGAACTGTGCACAGGGTTGGGTCTTTTTATCTGAGGAAGGACACACATGCCTTGGAGGTGGTGCAAGGAAGGTTCACCAAACTGATCCCTGAGATGAGAAGGTTGACCTATGAGGAGAGATTGAGTAGATTGGGCCTATACTCTCTGGTGTTTAGAAGAATGAGAAGTGATCTCATTGAAACATAGCAGCCCTGAATTTGCGTCGGAGGCTTCCCGTGGGAAAACGGCTCTCCGATCCGCAAATAAAATGCCCACGTACATGGTGATCCGGGAGGTGCGGAGCCTCTCCGGATACTCGCCGGTAGAGGCCCACGTATCCCATCTAACGCCCCTGGGATCACGTGGGCTGGTTCAACGAATGAAAGAAGGGAATCCCCATTCATGCTTATGGGGATTCCGTATCAGCATGAAAGTGAATAACCCCAAAATTATACGAACACATCAAATAAATAAATAAAGCATTACACATTTAAAATGAATTAAAATGCCATTTAGTTGAATATTTAACAAAATAATTTGAAAAAAAATTTAAATGTTTTAAAGGGGCTAAAAATAATCTTACCTTATTGTACAGGTTTGTTAATGTTTAAATGATTGAAAAAAAATTATTTTTATGTTCATTTAAGCTCTTAGTAAACTGCTTCTTACCAGGTGTAAGATATTCACAGGCATTCCCTGGGCAGAAGTAGGGAAAATAGCTTAACTCTCCGACCGCAGATGCCCTTTTCCTGGGGAAGCGGATGGCCATCAAGAGGATTCTTGACCGATCGCAAGTTCCGGGTTTTCGCGCATACACTTCGCACGCAAAAACTCGGAACTTGCGCGGTCCTTATAGATGCATACGCACCTCGTATGCACTCGGAGGGGCTGCAAATTGCAGGCCACAAGACTCTGAGGGGGATTGACAGGAAAGATGCTGAAAAGCTGTTTCCCCTGGCAGGAGCTTCTGGAAATATGGGGTATAGTCTCAGGATAAGTGGTAGGCTATTTAAGATTGAGCTGAGGAGGAATTTCTTCTCTCAGAGGGTTGTGAATCTTTGGAATTCTCTACCCCAAAGGGCTGTGGAAGCTGGATCATTGAGTATATTTAAGGCTGAAACAGATAGGTTTTGGACTCTAGGGGAATCAAGGGATATGGGGATCGGGCGGCAAAGTGGAGTTGAAATCGAAGATTAGCCATGATCTTATTGAATGGAGGAGCAGGCTCGAAGAGACGTATGTCCTATGCCAGCTCCTAATGCTTATGTTCTTATAAATTGCTCTTTTTACACTATCGTCCAAAGTCAAAATGATCCCCAGCAATTTTTGTTTCACATTTCCACTGCTCTGGCCTTTGCTGGGAGATCACCTCACTGTCTTGTTAATATGCCCATCGAACTGATTATGCTCCAAATACCCAATCCCATGAACTGGTCGGAGATCTACTTTGTGCGATGCTTGGGGCCTCTACTATAGATTCTCTTGTCAATGGTTGGAGTTTTGGGAGATATCTGCACTCACTGCACGATTCCATCAGCATGCATCCGATTCCTCACGTCCCGCCCGCTGATGTTAGTTGTTAACAGCTGCTGCTGTGTCACACAGTGGGCTCAGTCCCAAATTGCTTTTAATGTCATGAAGATGATTGTGACCTGAAAGTCCGCAAACCCAAGTCACTTGGATCTACTCCAGCCATTTGCTCCTGGCCCATGGCCATAGGAGGACAATCATTTGCAATAGGATGACCTTTCCCACACAGTCTGTCCAGGAATTTTAGGAACGTCGGACTAACCGGAAATTCACATGGGTGTGATTTAGCTCACAAAATCAGTCAAGATAAAATGCTAATGTTTTATTATTGATTTGCACATGTTTTAAACCTCCTGCCTCAAGGGGGAACAGCAAAGACGAAACAAATATAAATAATACAATTATAACATCAACTTGGATTTTTCCTTGGGAGGGTCAATTAGGCTCAGTCGTTGGCATTTTCTCTTTTGAGTTAGAAGGCCATGAGTTCAAACGCCAATGTAAGACTTGAGGGCATAACCTAGGCCATCACTTCAGTGCAGTGCTGCACTGAGGGAGATCTGCATTATCAGAAGTGTCACCTTTTGGATGAGATGCTAAACTGTCATATTTAACCCTGAAATGAACTTTCGACCACATATCCACAGCATAATTAAGACCGCCTATTTCCGCCTCCATAACATCGCCTGTCTCCGCCATTGCCTCAGCTCATCCGCTGCTGAAGCCCTCATCCATGCCTTTGTTACCGCTAGACTTGACTATTCCAACGCACTCCTGACTGGTCTCCCACATTCTACCCTATGTAATCTAAAGGTGATTCAAAACTCAGCTGCCCGTGTCCTAAATCGCACCAAGTCCCGCTAACCCATCACCCCTGTGCTCGCTGACCTACATTGGCTTCCAGTTAAGCAATGCCTCGATTTCAAAATTTTCATCCTTATTTTCAAATCCCTCCATGGCCTCACCCCTCCCTATCCAGCCCCGCAACCCCCCGAGATTGTACTCCTATAATTCTGCCCTCCTGAGCATCCCTGATTATAATCGCTCAACCATTGGTGGCCGTGTCTTCTGTTGCCTAGGCCCCAAGCTATGGAACTCCCTGTATAAACCTCTCCCCCTCTCTACCTCTCTTTCCTCCTTCAAGACGCTCCTTAAATCATACCTCTTTGACCAAGCTTTTTGTCATCTGCCCTAATTTATACTTATGCGGCTCGATGTCAAATATTTTATGTCATAATACTCCTGTGAAGCACCTTGGGACATTTCACTACATTAAAGGTGCTATATAAATACAAGTTGTTGTTGTTGTAAACTGAGGCCTCGTCACTGTCTCTTCTATAGTTCAGAAACATAGAAACATAGAAACATAGAAAATAGGTGCAGGAGTAGGCCATTCGGCACTTCTAGCCTGCAACGCCATTCAATGAGTTCATGGCTGAACATGCAACTTCAGTACCCCATTCCTGCTTTCTCGCCATACCCCTTGATCCCCCTAGTAGTAAGGACTTCATCTAACTCCTTTTTGAATATATTTAGTGAATTGGCCTCAACAACTTTCTGGGGTAGAGAATTCCACAGGTTCACCACTCTCTGGGTGAAGAAGTTTCTCCTCATCTCGGTCTTAAATGGCTTACCCCTTATCCTTAGATTGTGACCCCTGGTTCTGGACTTCCCCAACATTGGGAACATTCTTCCTGCATCGAACCTGTCTAAACCCATCAGAATTTTAAACGTTTCTATGAGGTCCCCTCTCATTCTTCTGAACTCCAGTGAATACAAGCCCAGTTGATCCAGTCTTTCTTGCTAGGTCAGTCCCGCCATCCCGGGAATCAGTCTGGTGAACCTTCGCTGCACTCCCTCAATAGCAAGAATGTCCTTCCTCAGGTTGGGAGACCAAAACTGTACACAATACTCCAGGTGTGGCCTCACCAAGGCCCTGTACAACTGTAGCAACACCTCCCTGCCCCTGTACTCAAATCCCCTCGCTATGAAGGCCAACATGCCATTTGCTTTCTTAACCGCCTGCTGTACCTGCATGCCAACCTTCAATGATTGATGTACCATGACACCCAGGTCTCATTGCACCTCCCCTTTTCCTAATCTGTCACCATTCAGATAATAGTCTGTCTCTCTGTTTTTACCACCAAAGTGGATAACCTCACATTTATCCACATTATACTTCATCTACCATGCATTTGCCCACTCACCTAACCTATCCAAGTTGCTCTGCAGCCTCATAGCATCCTCATCGCAGCTCACACTGCCACCCAACTTAGTGTCATCCGCAAATTTGGAGATACTACATTTAATCCCCTCGTCTAAATCATTAATGTACAGTGTAAACAGCTGGGGCCCCAGCACAGAACCTTGCGGTACCCCACTAGTCACTGCCTGCCATTCTGAAAAGTCCCCATTTACTCCTACTCTTTGCTTCCTGTCTGACAACCATTTCTCAATCCATGTCAGCACACTACCCCCAATCCCATGTGCTTTAACTTTGCACATTGGACAGCTCTCCAGGCCAAGGTCATTCCTGCAATTAAAACTACCAAAAGAAATAGACTAATTGGTCGTTCATCTAATTAATATGTGTGGGATATTGTTAAATGTAAAATTGCTGTTGTATTTGCTTACATAAAATTAATAACTATTCGAAGCAACATATTGTTTGTGAAATGCACCGGGATGTTTCTCAAAGGAGTGTTAAAGTGCCAGATAGACGCTTTCTTTAAATTATCTATACCAATGGGCTATGAATGCTGGATCATTGCGTATGTTTAAGGCTGAGATAGATAGACTTTTGGACTCTGGGGGAATCAAGGGATATGAGGATCAGGCGGGAAGGTGGAGTTGAGGTCAAAGATCAGCCATGATCGTATTAAATGGCAGAACAGGCTCAAAGGGGTGTATGGCCTATTCAGCTGTGGCTCAGTGGGTAACACACTTGCATCTCAGTCAGAAGGTTGTGAGTTCAAATCCCTCTCTAGGGACTTGAACACATAAATCTAGGCTGACACTGCAGTGTAATGCTGAGGGAGTACTGCACTGTCAGAGGTGCTGTCTTTCAGATGTGAAGTTAAACCAAGTCCCCATCTGCTCTCTCAGGTGGACATAAAAGATTTCATGGCACTATTTTGAAAAAGAGAAGTAGGGAAGTTATCCCAGTGTTCTGGCCAATATTTATCCCTCAATCAACATAACAAAAAAACAGTTTATCTGGTCATTATCACATTGCTGTTTGTCGGGGCTCGCTGTGCAAATAGCCGTGTTTCCTACATTACAACAGTGACTACATTTCAAAAGTATTTCATTGGCTGTAAAGCACTTTGAGACATCTGTGATCATGAAAGGTGCTATATAAATGTAAGTCTTTCTTTCTTAAAATCAACCGTAGATGATGCCCAGTACCATTTTGGTCATTCCTTTTTTTGAGCACTAACCATCGAACAAGTGTTCATCTCCAGTGTAGTGCCCATGATCAGTGGCTGCTGTAATAGGACCAGAGTGGACATTGGGCCTACTCAAGCAACAGGTCTGAGTCTGGTGACAATGACTGTGATTTCTTCATCGCAGTACAACAATATAATTTCCACACATATACGCGGCTGTATCTGGGGCACTGACCAGGACTCCGGTCATAGCTGAGGGGAGAGAAGGGTCCTTTTACACGCATAAAGCAGAAGATCATTGCTGCATGAGAAGTGGAGAATCCAGAGGCCAGCTGTAATGTATACACCTGTGAGGATGGTCACAGGTTCGTAGCGCTGTTATACGTTTGCGCCAGAGTGTCCCTGGAGATGGAGCACGCGGTGCCCACTGGTACACTCACGGCCTTCCGCAAGAGGTGGGCACCAGAGGGACTGGAGAGCATCATCACCCCTGGCAATCAAATTTTAATTTGAACTAAGTTTCCTTTAAAGTTTTATTAGGAAATTTTTGGATTCCAGTGCCCTGAAAGAGGGACACCTGATTTAAAGTTACAACTAAAATAGTTGTAGAGCTGTTACGATGCAGCACACGGTGTCCACCGGTACGCTCGCGGCCTTCTGCGAGAGGTGGACACCGGAGGAATTGGAATGCACCATCACCCCCAAGAACAACATTTTTAATTTGATTGGCAAAGTTCCCAGTTAATTTCTAAATTTATGGGTTCTAGTGCCCTAACCTAAAGGGGGCACTTGATTTAAAGTTATGTTTTAAAATAGTTGCATTGAGTGTCGTAGCCAGTCACGTGATGTTCACAAGACTCAATAAAACCCCAGTCAGTTGGGTCTAGGTCATCCACAATGAGGTATGCAGTTGTGAGCCGAGTGGATTAATTGGTAACGTGTAGTGTGATTGTTAAACCTTTGTTAATAAACTAACTAGTTCTTAATAGCAATGTGTTGCTATGAATTCGTAAGCAAAGAAACCATGTAGCAAATACATTGCACCAGCCTGTAATTCTTCCATCCTGTCCCAGTTCTCTTTTCTGTCCCTAGGACTGCGAGGTGTCACTGTCGATATTAATAATGAGCGTTAAACCAGCAATAACCAAGTGACGAGATTGCTCAAGAATCAAGCCGTAATATTGGCCACTTTCCCACAACCTCTTCCTGGAAGCTCCGGAGTATAGCGGAGTTTATCCAGGAGTTTTCCATCTGTCTCTTGTAAATCAGGTTATCCTTGCATTGCCAAAGCGAGAGGTCAGTGCGACATGAACGCGCCATGATTGAAGCTGTCACGAAACCCAATATTCCATCATTTGTATTATACTGGGAGGGTGGGGGAACTGAAGTACACAAAAGTGTAATTTTTGCAGTGGTGGTATGAGAAATTTTTGAGCTCTGAGGGAAACAATATTTATTTCTTGGGGCGGAGTGGGGGGGTGGAGAGGTGTTTTTTGAGGGCCAGGTACATGATGCCAAGCAATGTAGATTTTTGACACTTCCTGGTGCAACATGGAAACATAGAAACATAGAAAATAGGTGCAGGAATGGGCCATTCGACCCTTCGAGCCTGCACCGCCATTCAATATGATCATGGTTGATCATGCAAATTCAGTACACCCTTCCTGCTTTCTCTCCATACCCCTTGATCTCTTTGGCCGTAAGGGCACATCTAACTCTCTTTTGAATATATCGAATGAACTGGCCTCAACAACTTTCTGTGGTAGAGAATTCCACAGGTTCACAATTCTCTGAGTGAAGAAGTTTCTCCTCATCTCGGTCCTAAATGGCTTACCCCTTATCATAAGACTGTGACCCCTGGTTCTGGACTTCCCCAACATCGGGAACATTCTTCCTGCATCTAACCTGTCCAATCCCGTCAGAATTTTATATGCTTTTATGACATCCCCTCTCATTCTTCTAAATTCCAGTGAATATAAGCCTAATCGATCCAGTCTTTCTTCATATGTCAGTCCTGCCATCCCAGGAATCAGTCTGGTGAATCTTCGCTGCACTCCTTCAATAGCAAGAATGTCCTTCATCAGATTAGGAGACCAACACTGTGCACAATATTCAAGGTGTGGCCTCACCAAGGCCCTGTACAACTACAGTAAGACCTCCCTGCTCCTATATTCAAATCCTCTCGCTATGAAGGCCAACATGCCATTTGCCTACTTCAGTGCCTGCTGTACCTGCATGCCAATTTGTAATGAGTGATGTACCATGACACCCAGGTCTCGTTGCACCTCCCCTTTTTCCTAATCTGTCTCCATTCAGATAATATTCTGCCTTCCTGTTTTTGCCACCAAAGTGGATAACCTCACATTTATCTACATTATACTGCATCTGCCATGCACTTGCCCAATCACCTAACCTGTCCAAGTCACCCTGCAGCCTCTTAGCATCTTCCTCACAGCTCACACTGCCACCCAGCTTAGTGTCATCAGCAAACTTGGAGATATTACATTCAATTCCTTCGTCTAAATCATTAATGTATATTGTAAATAGCTGGGGTCCCAGCACTGAACATTGCGGTACCCCACTAGTCACTGCCTGCCATTCTGAAAAGGACCCGTTTATTCCCACTCTTTGCTTCCTGTCTGCCAACTAGTTCTCTATCCACGTCAATACATTACCCCCAATACCATGTGCTTTAATTTTGCACACTAATCTTTTGTGTGGGACCTTGTCAAAAGCCTTTGAAAGTCCAAATGCACGACATCCACTGGTTCTCACTTGTCCACTCTACTAGTTACATCCTCAAAAAATTCTGGAAGATTTGTCAAGCAGGATTTCCCTTTTATAAATCCATGCTGACTTGGACTGATCCTGTCACTGCTTTCCAAATGCACTGTTATACATCTTTAATAACTGATTCCAACATTTTCCCCACTACCGATGTCAGGCTAATCGGTCTATAATTCCCTGTTTTCTCTCTCCCTCCTTTTTTAAAAAGTGGGGTTACATTAGCTACCCTCCAATCCATAGGAACTGATCCAGAGTCTATAGAATGTTGGAAAATGACCACCAATGCATCCACTATTTCTAGGGCCACTTCCTTAAGTACTCTGGAATGCAGACTATCAGGCCCTGGGGATTTATCGGTTTTCAATCCCATCAATTTCCCTGACACCATTTCCTGACTAATAAGGATTTCCTTCAGTTCCTCCTTCTCGCTAGACCCTCGGTCCCCTAGTATTTCGAGAAGGTTATTTGTATCTTCCTTAGTGAAGACAGAACCAAAGCATTTGTTCAATTGGTCTGCCATTTCTTTGTTCCCCATTATAAATTCACTTGATTCTGACTGCAAGGGAGTTACATTTGTCTTCACTAATCTTTTTCTCTTCACATATCTATAGAAGCTTTTGCAGTCAATTTTTATGTTCCCTACAAGCTTACTCTCATACTCTATTGCCCCCCTCCTAATTAAACCCTTAGTCCTCCTCTGCTGAATTCTAAATTTCTCCCAGTCCTCAGGTTTGCTGCTTTTTCTGGCCAATTTATATGCCTCTTCCTTGGATTTAACACTATCCTTAATTTCCCTTGTTAGTCACGGTTGAGCCACCTTCACCATTTTATTTTTACGCCAGACAGAGATGTACAATTGTTGAAGTTCATCCATGTGATCTTTAAATGTCTGCCATTGCCTATCCACCGTCAACCCTTTAAGTATCATTCGCCAGTCTATCCTAGCCAATTCACGTCTCATACCATCGAAGTTACCTTTCCTTAAGTTCAGGAACCTAGTCTCTGAATGAATTGTGTCACTCTCCATCTTAATGAAGAATTCTACCATATTATGGTCACTCTTCCCCAAGGGGCCCCGCACGACAAGATTGCTAATTAATCTTCTCTCATTACACAACTCCCAGTCTAGGATGGCCAGCTCCCTAGTTGGTTCCTCGACATATTGGTATAGAAAACCATCCCTTATACACTTCAGGAAATCCTCCTCCACCGTATTGCTACCAGTTTGGTTAGCCCAATCTATATGTAGATTATAGCCACCCATGATAACTGCTGTACCCTTATTGCAAGCATCCCTAATTTTCTGTTTGATGCCACCCCCAACCTGACTTCTACTGGTTGGCGGTCTGTACACAACTCCCACTAACGTTTTCTGCTCTTTGGTGTTTTGCAGCTCTACCCATACCGATTCCACATCATCCAAGCTAATGTCCTTCCTTACTATTGTGTTACTCTCCTCTTTAACCAGCAACGCTACCCCACCTCCTTTTCCTCTCTGTCTATCCTTCCTGAATATTGAATACCCCTGGATGTTGAGTTCCCAGCCTTGGTTATCCTGGAGCCATGTCTCCGTAATCCCAATTGCATCAGATCCATTAACAGCTATCTGCGCAGTTATTTCATCCACCTTATTACGAATGCTCCTCGCATTGAGACACAGCCTTCAGGCTTGTTTTTTTGATATTCGTTGTCCTTTTAGATTTATGTTGCATGTAATGTGGCCCTTTTTAATTTTTGCCTTTGATTTCTCTGCCCTCCACTTTTCCTTATCTCCTTTCTATCTTTTGCTTCTGCCCCCATTTTACTTCCCTGTCTCCCTGCATAGATTCCCATCCCCCTGCCATATTGGTTTAAACCCTCTCCAACAGCACGAGCAAACAATCCCCCTAGGACATCGGTTCCGGTCCTGCCCAGGTGCAGACCGTCCAGTTTGTACTGGTCACACCTCTCCCAGAACCGGTTCCAATATCCCAGGAATTTGAATCCCTCCCTCCTGCACCATTCCTCAAGCCATGTATTCATCTGAGCTATCCTGCTATTTCTACTCTGACTAGCACGTGGCGCTGGAAGCAATCCTGAGATTGCTACCTTTGAGGTTCTACTTTTTAATTTAACTCCTAGCTCCCGTTTTTTACCTATATCGTTGGTACCTATATGCACGACGACTACTGGCTGTTCACCCTCCCCCTCCAGAATGCCCTGCAGCCGCTCCGAAACATCCTTGATCCTTGCACCAGGGAGGCAACATACCATCCTGGAGTCTCGATTGCGGCCGCAGAACCGGCTATCTATTCCCCTTATGATAGAATCCCTACAACTATAGCTCTCCAACTCTTTTTCCTGCCCTCCTGTGCAGCAGAGCTACCCATGGTGCCATGAACTTGGCTGCTGCTGCCTTCCCCTGAAGGGCTATCTCCCCCAACAGTATCCAAAACGGTATATATCTGTTTTGGAGCGTGATGACCGCAGAGGACCCCTGCACTACCTTCCTACTCCTGCTCTGCATGATGGTCACCCATTCCCTATCTGCCTTTGTAACCTTTACCTGCGGTGTGACCAACTCACTAAACGTGCTATTCATGACATCCTCAGCATCGCGGATGCTCCAGAGTGAATCCATGCGCAGCTCCTGTGCCGCAATGAGGTCTGTCAGGAACTGCAGCTGGATACACTTCCTGCATACATAGTAGTCAGGGACACTGGAAGCGTCCCTGATTTCCCACATAGCACAGGAGGAGCATGACACGGATCTGGGCTCTCCTGCCATGACTTAACCCTTAGATTAACTTAATTTGGCAACAATGCCAAAGGTTTCTTACTGATAAGAAAAAGAAAAAAGATCAAGAAAAAAGAAAAACTACTCACCAATCAACCAGCCAATCACTTATCCACTTGGCTGTGACGTCACACTTCGATTTCTTTTTACTCCTTCGACTCCCCGCACCCTTCAATGTCCAGCATTTTGAAGTGTATTGTGATGCTTTTTCTTACCTGCTTTTTTCTTGTTCCTTCGCTGTGCAATTCTCTTTTCCAAATAAATTTCTGTTTGTTTCCTCTCCTGCTGAAATTCATCGCAGTCTTGCATAGTTACCGGCTTACCGCCCTTGAACAGTCCCGTTCTTTCAATCCCTGAGCAGTGTTTGGGATTTGAACTGGTTGAATTAGAAAACTCAGTGTATTTGGAAATGGACAAGCTTGAGGTGAAACAAATAAAGAGGAAAATAATATTGAACAAATTATATCCTGTAACCATCAATTCAATCAGTGGCTTGTCAAATTTGGAATTTACAAAACAATGTTCGGACCAATTTATGAGCCAGAGGGCTGCATTCACTGAGCTTTTGGTCCCAATTTTAACTGCAGGTGGATTGTGCGCTCAGGCCTGAGTTAAAATTACAGTCGGTTCTCAATGATGTCATCAGGCTGCAATATGCATATGTAAAGAAGAACCCTGATGGCTCCAGGCGTGTGTCCTTGCTGCCTGCTCAGGAGAAAGGTTAAAATTGCAGATGTTGTGAAGGTGGCGGCTTTCGGACAGGTAAGAGCCAGGACAATTTTAACTGCCCACCCGTCAGGTTTCTGCTGAGGGAGTGGAATTTAAATCATCGCCCCCCCCCCCCACCCACCCCATTCATCTTTAAAATAAAACCGTCACTGCTATTTTCAGCACTGTTATTCTCTCCCTTTGGTGCACAAGTCCCCGAACCTCCACATATAATGGCGTTCTGTACATGCACGCAAACCACATTTTGGGCTCCCTGGAGCACTAAGAAAGAGAATTTAATGGGAAATCGCTAACTCACAGACCGCAGTCCGAAAACGCCGGCTTTCCAAAACGAACCGCGAGCAAGTGTTAACCGTGAGATGAACTTCTGTAGCAGGAACAGGACACTTGGAGAAGCATAATAGAGTCAAGCAGAATCAACAGGGTTTTATGAAAGGTGAAATCATGTTTGACAAATTTGCTGGAGTTCTTCGAGGATGTATCGAGAGAGTGGATAAAGGGGAGCCAGTGGCTGTGGTATATTTGGATTTCCAGAAGGCATTCGATGAGGTGCCACATAAAAGGTTATTGCACAAGATAAGACTGCACAGGGTTGGAGGTAATATATTAGCGTGGATAGAGGATTGGCTAACTAACAGAAAACAGAGAGCCAGGATAAATAGGTCATTTTCCGATTGGAAAACAGTGACTAGTAGAGTGCCACAGGGATTGGTGCTGGGGCCTCAACTATTTACAACCTATATTAATGACTTGGATGAAGGGACCGAGTGTAATATAGCCAAGTTTGTTGATAATACAAAGATGGGTGTGAAAGCAATTTGTGAGGAGGACACAAATAATCTGCAAAGGGATTTAGACAGGCTAAGTGAGTGGGCAAACATTTGGCAGGTGGAGTATAATGTGGGAAAATGTGAGGTTATCCACTTTGGCAGGAAAAATAAAAAAGCAAATTATTATTTAAATGGAGAGAGATTATAAAATGCTGCAGTACAGAAAGACCTGGGGATTATTGTGCATGAACCACAAAACGTTAGTATGTAGGTACAGTAAGTAATCAGGAAGGCAAATGGAATGTTAGCATTTATTGCAAGAGGGATGGAGTATAAAAGCAGAGAAGTCCTGCTTCAACTGTACAGGATATTGGTGAGGCCACACCTGGAGTACTACGTACAGTTTTGATCTCCTTTTTGAAGGAGGGATATACTTGCATTGGAAGCAGTTCAGAGAAGGTTCACTAGGTTGATTCCTGAGATGAAGGGGTTGACTTATGAAGAAAGATTGAACAGGTTGGACCTATACTCATTCGAGTTTAGAAGAATGAGAGGTGATCTTATTGAGACATATAAAATACTGACGGGGCTCAACAAGGTAGATGCAGAGAGGATGTTTCCCCTCATGGGGGAATCTAGAACTAGGGGACATAGTTTCAGAATAAGGGGTCGTCCATTTAGAACTGAGATGAGGAGGAATTTCTTCTCTCAGAGAGTTGTAAATCTGTGGAATTCTCTGCCCTGGAGAGCTGTGAAGGCTGGGTCATTGAATATATTTAAGATGGAGATAGACAGATTTTTGAATGATAAGGGAGTGAAGGGTTATGGAGAGCGGGCGGGGAAATGGAGCTGAGCCCAAGATCAGATCAGCCATGATCTTATTAAATGGCCCATTCCTGCTCCTATTTCTTATGTTCTTATGTCTTCTGAATGTCAGCTGTGGCTCAGTTAGTAGCACATTCACCTCTGAGTCATTAGGTTGTGGGTTCAAGTCCCACTCCAGGGACATGAGCACATAAATCTATGCTGACAATCTGAGGGAGTACTGCACTGTCAGCGATACCATCTTTCAGATGAATGTTAAACTGAGGTCCCTTCTACTCTCTCAGGTGGACATAAAAGATTCCACCATACTGTTTTGAAGAAGAGCAGGGGAGTTATCTTCGGTGTCCTGGCTAATAAGTATCCTTCAATCAACGCAGCAAAATAGATTACCTGATCATTATCATATTGCTGTTTGTGGGAGCTTGCTGTGCGCAAATTGGCTGCTGCGTTTCCCACATTACAACAGTGACTACACACCAAAAGTACTTCATTGACTGTAAAGCACTTTGAGACGTCTGGTGGTCATGAAAAGTGCTATATAAATGCAAGTCTTTCTTTATTTAGTCACTGGAGAGTGTTGTATCCTCACACTCTTCCCCTTGGAGAATAGCATGAAGCAGTGGCAGGATGCGCAGGCTGAAAGGTCACAGTGCGGAATTCCCAAGCTAGCCCGGGAATGTCCCTAAATATGTCAGTAGAGTCTCTGTGGGACGTGAGGGAATCAGGCTTAAGAAATACAACCTTCCCACCCCTGGTCCACCACCGTTCCCCCCTCCAGTCAGAATGATTTTGTAAAATGAGGAGGAATTCCAGCAGATTGGATTCCACCCTAAACTCTGGTGCAAATCCTGATTTCAGCTCCTTCACAACCCAGGGATTTGGGGTTCCATGTCTCGCTCTATCATAAACATATTGGAGCATATTATCCTGTTTTGCACGTGGGTGTTAGATAGTCAGAGCATGTAGAGGAATATCTTTGTTACAGGCGTATAATCCTCTCCTCAATCTCCCCCCTGTGACACTCTGGCGATTATTTGCCACCCAAGCTTGAAAGAGGAAGTTCTGCCCCATATCCTCTCTCTCCTTCTCTCACACAGTCCATCTCTCTGGAGTGGGAGGAGGAGGATCCAATTGTCGTGGTGCACGTAGGTACCAATGACATAGCTGGACTAAGAAAGAGCTTCTGCTGAGAGAGTTTGAACAGCTAGGGACTAAATTGAAAAGCAGAACCACAAATGTAATAATCTCTGTATTATTACCTGAGCCACGAGCAAATTGGCATAGGGTCAATAGAATTAGGGAGATGAATGCGTGGCTCAGAGATTGGTGTGGGAGAGAATTTATGGTGTTGGTGTGTGGCGCCAATACTCGGGAAAGAGAGAGCTGTTCCTTGGGGACAGACTATGCTACGTCCTTACTATACAGTATAAATGCACACGAGGCCCATGCTTGAGAGAAGGTCAGTCTGTGACCTGTCCTTTATTCCTTAGCACTCAAGTGCAGGAAGTGGGTGAAGCTTCCCCTTTTATCTCTGAAGGTCCAGGTTAGGAGTGTCTCCCACACGTTCACCACCTAGTGGTCATTGTTCTCACAGTGTACAACTTCGGTCAGATTTTACATGGGTTACAATGCTGGTTGAATACATGACATCACCTCCCCCCCAAAGTCTTATTGGGATCACAGGTTGAGTCTCTCTGGTGGTTTACGCTCCCTTGTAGAGCACCTGAGTTGGGGCTCCGGTTGTTGGGTGCTGGCCTGAGTGTCTGCTGTTTGTGGTGCCTCAGGCCTATCCGGACTGCCCACAGTGCCTGGGCTCTCCTCCCTTTGGTTCCGGTGTTCGGTCACCTGTGGAGGAGTGAACTCTATATCATGTTCTTCCTCTGCTTCTTCTATGGGGTTGCTGAACCTCCTTTTTGTTTTTTGCACATGTTTGCGGCAGATTTATCCATTGGTAAGTTTAACTCCCAGAATCCTATTTCCCTCTTTGGCAATCACAGTGCCTGCGAGCCATTTGGGCCCTGCAGCATAGTTGAGGACAAAAACAGGGTCATTTACATCAATACATCGCGCCCTCGCATTCCTGTCATGGTAATCATATTGTGACCAGGGCCTGCTCTCGACAATTTCTTTCATAGTGGGGTGTATAAGGGATAACCGGGTTTTGAGCATCCTTTTCATTAGCAGCTCTGCGGGTGGAACCTCTGTGAGCGAGTGTGGTCGGGATCTGTAGGCCAACAGGAGGCGTGATAAGCGTCTTTGTAGGGAACCCCCTTGGATTCTGAGCATCCCCTGTTTGATTATCTGCACTGCTCGTTCTGCCTGGCCGTTTGAGGCCGGCTTGAACGGTGCCGTTCTGACATGGTTGATTCCATTGCCTGCCATGAAGTCCTGGAATTCAGTGCTTGTGAAGCATGGGCCATTGTCGCTGACCAAGATGTCCGGTAGACCGTGGGCGGCGAACATTGCTCGTAGACTTTCTATCGTGGCAGAGGATGTGCTTGAATTTAAAATGTCACACTCGATCCATTCGGAGTAGGCGTCTACTACAACCAAAAATATTTTTCCCATGAAAAGGCCTGCGTAGTCCACATGGATGCGTGACCAAGGCTTGGCGGGCCAGGACCAAGAGCTAAGGGGGGCTTCCCTGGGCGCATTGTCTAGCTGGGCACACGTGTTGCACCTGCGAACACAAAGTTCCAGATCTGCGTCTATCCCTGGCCACCAAACGTCTATCTCTGGCAATTGCCTTCATCATGACAATGCCTGGGTGCTCATTGTGGAGTTCTCTGATGAACACCTCTCTGCCCATCTGGGGCATGACTACGCAGTTTCCCCACAGTAGGCAATCGGCCTGAATTGAGAGTTCATCCTGCGCCTGTGAAATGGTTTAAATTCCTCAGGGCATGCGCTGTACGTGGCTGTCCAGTCCCCATTCAGGACACATTTCTTGACTAGCGACAATAGCGGGTCTCTATTTGTCCAGACTTTAATCTGACGGGCTGTCACGGGTGAGCCTTCGCTTCCGAAAGCTTCAACAGCCATGACCATCTCAGTAGCATGCTCGGTAGCCCCCTCAGTGGTGGCTAGGTACCAATGACATAGCTGGACTAAGAAAGAGCTTCTGCTGAGAGAATTTGAACAGCTAGGGACTAAATTGAAAAGCAGAACCACTGTATTATCTCTGTATTATTACCTGAGCCACGAGCAAATTGGCATAGGGTCAATAGAATTAGGGAGATGAATGCGTGGCTCAGAGATTGGTGTGGGAGAGAATGTGTGGTGTTGGTGTGTGGCGCCAATACTCGGGAAAGAGAGAGCTGTTCCGTGGGGACAGACTATGATATGTCCTTACTATACAGTATAAATGCACACGAGGCCCATGCTTGAGAGAAGGTCAGTCTGTGACCTGTCCTTTATTCCTTAGCACTAAAGTGCAGGAAGTGGGTGGAGCTTCCCCTTTTATCTCTGAAGGTCCAGGTTAGGAGTGTCTCCCACAAGTTCACCACCTAGTGGTCAGTGTTCTCACAGTGTACAACTTAGGTCAGATTATACATGGGTTACAATGCTGGTTGAATACATGACAGACTACACCTGAACTATGCTGCGACCAGAGTTCTAGCAAACCAACTAACTAGGGAGGTAGATAAGGCTTTAAACTAAATAAGGGGCGCGGAGGCGGGGGGGGGGGGCGGCGGGGTAGGATGGTCGCAATAGAGAACAATCTAGAATGCTAAAGAGAAAAGAAAAGGAAGCAATGCAAGAAAGTGATTGTGGTAAGGATAAGCAGATTATGTCAGAAAGGGCCTGAGCACACAAACAAAAGAGTGCACTAGCAAACAGGGTCCAGTTAAGAGAAAATAGCGATAAGACAAATAGGGCTTTAGTAAAAAATAATGTTAAGATGTCTAATAATATTAAAAAGACAAATTTAAAAACATTGTGTCTGAATGCACGAAGCATCTGTAATAAGGTAGACGAGTTAACAGCGCAAATAGATGTAAACGGATACGATATAGTTGCAATTACGGAGACACGGTTGCAGAGTGACCAGGGTTGAGAACTGAATATCCAAGGATATTCAATATTTAGGAAGGCCAGGCTAAAAGGAAGAGGGAGTGATGTGGGATGAAATCAGAGCAATAGTGAGAAAGGATATTGGCTCAGAAAATCAAGATGTAGAATCAGTCTGGGTGGAGCTAAGGAGCACCAAGGGACAGAAAACATTGGTGGGAGTTGTTTATAGGCCTCCAAACAATAGTGGTAGTGTAGGGGAGCAGCATCAAACAGGAAATTAGAGATGCATGTAGCAAAAGGTAATCGTAGGTGACTTTAATCTACATGTAGACTGGCCAAACCAAATTAGTAATAATACTGTGGCGGATGAATTCCTGGAGTGTGTACAATATAGTTTTTTAGACCAGTCTATTGAGGAGCATACTAGGGAACAGGCTATCCTAGATTGGGTACTGTGTAATGAGAAGGGGTTAATTAACAGTCTTGTTGTGCGTGGTCCTTTAGGGAAGAGTGAGAATAATATGATTGAATTTCTTATTAAGATGGAAAGTGAAGTAGTCCAATCCGAAACTAGGGTCCTAAATCTAAAAAAAAGGAAGCTACGAAGGTATGAGGAATAAATTGGCTGAGATAGATTGGGAACAGGAGCAGGGAGGTCTTACTGCAATTGTACAGGGCCTTGTTGAGGCCTCACCTGGAATATTGTGTACAGTTTTGGTCTCCTAATCTGAGGAAGGACATTCTTGCTATTGAGGGAGTACAGTGAAGGTTCACCAGACTGATTCCCGGGATGGCAGGACTGACATATGAAGAAAGATTGGACCGACTAGGTTTATATTCACTGGAATTTAGAAGAATGAGAGGGGATCTCATAGAAAAATATAAAATTCTGACAGGATTGGACAGGTTAGATGCAGGAAGAATGTTCCAAATGTTGGGGAAGTCCAGAACCAGGGGTCACAATCAAGGATAAGGGGTAAGCGATTTAGGACCGAGATTAGGAGAAACTTCTTCACTCAGAGAATTGTGAACCTGTGGAATTCTCTACCACAGAAAGTTGTTGAAGCCAGTTCGTTAGATATATTCCAAGGGGAGTTAGATGTGGTCCTTACGGCTAAAGGGATCAAGGGGTATGGAGAGAAAGCAGGAATGGGATACTGAAGTTGCATGATCAACTGTGATCATATTGAATGGTGGTGCCGGCTCGAAGGGCTGAATAGCCTACTCCTGCTATGTTTCTATGTTTCAAAGAGGAGTTATACAAAGTTGCCAGAAAAAATAGCAAGCCTGAGGATTGGGAGCAGTTTAGAATTCAGCAAAAAAGGACCAAGAGATTGATTAAGAGGGGAAAAATAGACTATGAGAGTAAACTTGCAAGGAACATAAAAACCGACTGCAAATGTTTCTACAAGTATGTAAAAAGAAAAAGATTAGTGAAGACAAATGTAGGTCCTTTACAATCAAAAACGGGAGAATTTGTAATGGGGAACAAGGAAATGGCAGAACAATTAAATAAATACTTCAGTTCTGTCTTCACGGAAAAGGACACAAATAACTTTCCAGAAATGCTATGGAACCAAGGGTCTAGTGAGAAAGAGGAATTAAAGGAAATGATAATTAGTAACAAAATAGTGCTGGAGAAACTAATGGGACTGAAGGCAGAAAAATCTCCAGGGCCTGATGATCTGCATCCCAGAGTACTAAAAGAGGTAGCCATGGAAATAGTAGATGCATTGGTTGTCATCTTTTAAAATTCTATAGATTATGGAACAGTTCCTGCAGATTGGAGGGTGGCAAATGTAACACCACTATTTAAAAAAGGAGGGAGAGAGAAAATGGGAACTACAGACCGGTTAGCCTAACATCAGTAGCAGGGAAAATGCTAGTCTATTATAAAAGATGTGATAACGGCACACTTAGATAATATCAACGGGATTAAACAAAGTCAACATGGATTTATGAAAGGAAAATCATGTTTGACAAACCTACTGGAGTTTTTTGAGGATGTAACTGATAGAATAGATAAGGAAGGATCAGTGGATGTACTGTATTTGGATTTTCAGAAGGCCTTTGATAAAGTACCACATAAGAGGTTAGTGTGCAAAATTAAAGCACATAGGGTTGGGGGTAATGTATTGGCATGGATTGAAAATTGGTTAACTGACAAGAAACAGAGAGTAAGAATAAAAAGGTATTTTTTGGGGTGGTGGGCAGTGACTAGTGGGGTACCACAGGGATCAGTGCTTGGGCCCCAGCTATTTACAATATATATAAATGATTTGGATGAGGGAACCAAATGTAATATTTCTAAGTTTGCTGATGACACAAAACTATCTGGGCTTGTGAGTTGTGAGGAGGATGCAAAGACACTGCAAGGTGATTTAGATAGGTTGAGTGAGTGGGCAAACACATGGCAGATGCAGTACAACGTGGATAAATGTGAAGTTAACCACTTTGGTAGGAAAATCATAAGGACAAAGTATTATTTAAATGGTGATGGCTTGAGAAGTGTCGATGTACAGAGGGACCTGGATGTCCTTGTACACCAGTTATTGATAGCAAACATGCAGGTGCAGCAAGCAGTTAGAAATGGTATGTTAGCCTTCATTGCAAGAGGATTTGAGTGCAGGAGCAAGGATGTCTTACTACAGTTATACAGGGCCTTGGTGAGACCGCACCTGGAGTATTGTGTGCAGTTTTGGTCTCCTTACCTAAGAAAGGATATACTTGCCATAGAGGGAGTGCAGCGAAGGTTCACCAGACTGATTCCTGAGATGGCAGCACTGTCGTATGAGGAGAGCTTGCATCGACTAGGCCTGTATTCACTAGAGTTTAGAAGAATGAGAGGGGATCTCATTGAAACATATAAAATTCTGACAGGGTTGGACAGACTGGATGTTTCCCCTGGCTGGGAAGTCTAGAACTAGGGGTCACAGTCTCAGGATACAGGGTTGGAAATTTAGAACTGAGATGAAGAGAAATGTTTTCAATCAGAGGGTGGTGAACCTGTGGAATTCTCTCCCACAGAAGGCTGTGGAGGCCAAGTCACTGAATATATTTAAGAGGGAGATAGATAGATTTCTAGAAACTAAAGGCATCAAGGGGTATGGGGAAAAACGCGGGAATATGGTGTTGAGATAGAGGATCAGCCAATAATCATATTGAATGGCGGTGCAGACTCGAGGGGCCAAATGGCCTACTACTGCTCCTATTTTCTATGTTTCTATGTTTCTCTACATTTTTATTTTGTCGCTTTCTCACACCAACTCACTGTCTCCTTTTCGGACTCTATCTCTCTGTCCCGGTCCTTCTCAATCTCTGTCTCTCAGTTTCACCAAATCTCGCTCCATGCATAGTTACATAAATCAACGGCCCCTTTAATGCAGTTACTTTCTCGGCAGTGGGAAAAAAGCGCAGATAGGGTGTTTGCTTCTGATTGCTGTCTATTGACGCTTGTCGATAGAAAATAAATATTTATGCAGATAGCACATTTCACAACCTCAGGATATCGCTCAGCTCTTCTTTGAAATTGCACCATGGGATCTTTTACGTCCAGCTGAGAGAACAGACGAGACCTTGGTTTAATGTCTCATCTGAACAATGGCATTTTCAACAGTGCAGCACTCCCCCAGTACAGCACTGGAGATTCAGGCTGGATTATGTGCTCACATCTCAGCAGTGGGACTTGAATCCGTGAACTTCTAATTCAGAGTGCAATAGCGATACGAACTGAGCCACGGCTGACACCTAAACTGCTGGAAAGCAGATGTGTATGAACTTCGGCTCGAGGAGAGGATCGAGCTCAAGGGTGATGCCCCCCATGGTAAAACTGCATATCCTACTCAATGCCCAAGTTCACATGTGAAGGAAGACCCATTGGGGAAAGTACTGAGGGCGATCACTTTCAGAGGACGAGGGGCAAAAATACAAGAAAAAGAGAAACCATGGGCTAGAATTTCCCGAGAGCCCCTCAACGTGCGATTGCCCGTCCAGAAAACATTTGGTAAGTAACGCTGGCGAAAATTTACAGTTTTGGCTAGAATAGACTGGTGAGTGATACTTCAAGGGTTGACATAGAAACATAGAAACATAGAAACATAGAAAATAGGTGCAGGAGTAGGCCATTCGACCCTTCGAGCCTGCACCAGCGTTCAATAAGATCATGGCTGATCATTCCCTCAGTACCCCTTTCCTGCTTTCTCTCCATACCCCTTGATCTCTTTAGCCGTAAGGACCATATCTAACTCCCTCAATGAACTGGCATCAACAACTTTCTGCGGAAGAGAATTTCACAGGTGAACAACTCTCTGAGTGAAGAAGTTTCTCCTCATCTCAGTAATAGATGGCCTACCCCTTGTCCTAAGACTGTGTCCCCTGGTTCTGGACTTCCCCAACATCTGGAACATTCTTAACGCTGTCTCGTCTCGTCAGAATACATAAGAACATAAGAATTAGGAACAGGAGTAGGCCATCTAGCCCCTCGAGCCTGCTCCGTTTGGAAAGAATCTTATACGTTTCTATGAGATCCCCTCTCATCCTTCTAAACTCCAGTGAATAAAGGCCCAATTTATCCAGTCTCTCCTCATATGTCAGTCCAGCCATCCCTGGAATCAGTCTGGTGAACCTTTGCTGCACTCCCTCAATAACAAGAACGTTTTTCCTCAGATTAGGAGACCAAAAATGAACACAATATTCCAGGTGAGGCCTCATCAAGGCCCTGTACAACTGCAGTAAGACCTCCCTGCTCCTATACTCAAATCCCCTAGCTATGAAGGCCAACATACCATTTGCCTTCTTCACTGCCTGCTACACCTGCATGCCAACTTTCAGTGACTGATGTACCATGACACCCAGGTCTCGTTGCAGCTCCCCTTTTCCTAATCTGCCGCCATTCAGATAATATTCTGCCATCGTGTTTTTGCCCCCAAAATGGGTAACCTTACATTTATCCACATTATACTGCATCTGCCATGCATCTACCCACTTACCTAACCTGTCCAAGTCACCCTGCAGCCTCTTGGCATCCTCCTCACAGCTCACACCGCCACCCAGTTTAGTGTCATCTGCAAACTTGGAGATATTAAACTCAATTCCTTCATCTAAATCATTACTGTATCTTGTAAAGAGCTGGGGTCCCAGCACTGAGCCCTGCGGCACTCCACTAGTCACTGCCTGCCATTCTGAAAAAGACCCGTTTATCCCGACTCTCTGCTTCCTGTCTGCCAAACAGTTCTCTATCCACGTCAGTACATTACCACCAAAACCATGTGCTTGGATTTTGCACACCAATCTCTTATGCAGGACCTTGTCAAAAGCCTTTTGAAAGTCCAAATACACCACATCCACTGGTTCTCCCTTGTCCACTCTGCTAGTTACATCCTCAAAAAATTCCAGAAGATTCATCAAGCATGATTTCCCTTTCATAAATCCATGCTGACTTGGACCGAGCCTGTCACTGCTTTCCAAATGCGCTGCTATTTCATTCTTAATGATCGATTCCAACATTGTCCCCACTACTGATGTCAGGCTAACCGGTCTATAATTACCCGTTTTCTCTCTCCTTCCTTTCTTAAAAAGTGGTGTTACATTTGCTACCCTCCAGTCCATAGGAACTGATCCAGAGTCGATAGACTGTTGGAAAATAATCACCAATGTATCCACTATTTCTAGGGCCACTTCCTTAAGTACTCTGGGATGCAGACTATCAGGCCCCGGGGAATTATCGGCTTTCAATCCCATCAATTTCCCTAACACAATTTCCCGCCTAATAAGGATATCCTTCAGTTCCTCCTTCTCACCTAGTACATTTGGAAGGTTATTTGTGTCTTCCTTCGTGAAGACAGAACCGAAATATTTGTTCAATTGGTCTGCCAATTCTTTGTTCCCCATTATAAATTCACCTGAATCCGACTGCAAGGGACCTACGTTTGCTTTCACTAATCTTTTTCTCTTCACATATTTATAGCAGCTTTTGCAGTCAGTTTTTTATGTTCCCTGCTACCTTCGTCTCGTACTCCATTTTTCCCCCTCTTAATTAAACACTTAGTCCTCCTCTGTTGAATTCTAAATTTCTCCCAATCCTCAGGTTTGTTGCTTTTTCTATCCGATTTATATGCCTCTTCCTTGGTTTTAACACTATCCTTAATTTCCCTTGTTAGCCACGGCTGAGCCACCTTCCCAGTTTTATTTTTACTCCAGACAGAGATGTACAATTGCTGAAGTTCATCCATGTGATCTTTAAATGTTTGCCATTGCCTATCCACCATCAACCCTTTAAGTGTCCTTTGCCAGTGTCGAAGTTACCTTTCCTTAAGTTCAGGACCCTAGTTTCCAAATTAACTGCGTCACTCTCCATCTTAATAAAGAATTCTACCATATTATGGTCACTCTTCCCCAAGGGGCCTCGCACAACAAGATTGTTAATTAGTCCCTTCTCATTACACATCACCCAGTCTAGGATGGCCAGCTCTCTAGTTGGTTCCTCGACATATTGGTCTGGAAAACCATCCCTAATACACTCCAGGAAATCCTCCTCCACTGCATTGCTACTAGTTTGGTTAGCCCAATCAATATGTAGATTAAAGTCGCCCATGATAACTGCTGTACCTTTATTGCACACATCCCTTATTTCTTGTTTGATGCTGTCCCCAACCTCACTACTACTGTTTGGTGGTCTGTACACAACTCCCAATAGCATTTTCTGCCCTTTGGTATTCCGTAGCTCCACCCATACCGATTCCACATCATCCAAACTAATGTCCTTCCTTACTATTGCATTAATTTCCTCTTTAACCAGCAATGCCATCCCGCCTCCTTTTCCTCTCTGTCTATCCTTCCTAAATGTTGAATACCCCTGGATGTTGAGTTCCCAGTCTTGGTCACCCTGGAGCTATGTCTCCTTGATGTCAATTACATCATACCCGTTAACTGCTACCTGCGCAGTTAATTCGTCCACCTTATTCCGAATACTCCTCGCATTGAGGCACAGAGCCTTCAGGCTTGTCTTTTTAACATACATTGCCCCTTTAGAATTTTGCTGTAATGTGGCCCTTTTTGTTTTTTGCCTTGGGTTTCTCTGCCCTCCACTTTTACTATTCTCATTTCTATCTTTTGCTTCTGCCTCCATTCTACTTCCCTCTATCTCACTGCATAGGTTCCCATCCCCCTGCCATATTAGTTTAACTCCTCCCCAACAGCACTAGCAAACACTCCCCCTAGGACATTGGTTCCTGTCCTGCCCAGGTGCAGAATGTCCGGTTTGTACTCGTCCCACCTCCCCCAGAACTGGTTCCAATGCCCCAGGAATTTGAATCCCTCCCTTCTGCACCACTCCTCAAGCCACGTATTCATCTGAGCTATCCTGTGATTCCTAGTCTGACTATCATGTGGCACTCCTGAGCAATCCTGAGATTACTACTTTTGAGGTCCTACTTTTTAATTTAGCTCCTAGTTCCCTACATTTGTCTTGTAGGACCTCATCCCATTTTTTACCTATATCATTGGTATCTATGTACACCACGACAACTGCCTGTTCACCCTCCCTTTTCAGAATGTTCTGCACCCGCTCCGAGACATCCTTGACCCTTGCACATACCATCCTGGAGTCTCGGTTGCGACCGCAGATACGCCTATCTATTCCCCTTACAATCGAATTCCCTATCACTATAGCTCTCCCACTCTTTTTCCTGCACCCCTGTGCAGCAGAGCCACCCACGTGCCATGAACTTGGCTGCTGCTGCTCTCCCCTGATGAGTCATCTCCCTCAACAGTACCCAAAGCGATGTATCTGTTTTGAAGGCGGATGACCGCAGGGGACCCCTGCACTACCTTCCTTGCACTGCTCTTCCTGTTGGTCACCCATCCCCTATAACTTTAACCTGCGGTAAGACCAACTCACTAAATGTGCTATTCACGTCATTCTCAGCATTGTGGATGCCTCAGAGTGAATCCACCTGCAGCTCCAGTGCCGCAATGCGGTCCATCAGGAGTTGGAGGCGGATACACTTCCCGCACACGTAGTCGTCAGGGACACTGGAAGCGTCCCTGACTTCCCACATAGTACAGGAGGAGCATAACACGTGTCCGAGCTCTGCTGCCATGTCTTAACCCCTAGATTAACTTAATTTGGCAACAACAATGCTAAAGGTTACTGTTGTAGGCATTAGGCACCTGCTGAATATATCAAAACACTAGGCATTAGGCACCTGCTGAATATATCTAAACTCATATAAGTTTAAAGTGGCCACACATAAAATGGCTGCCCAGGCATGATGGGAACTCAGGTAGTCAAGCTGTGAACTATTGACTGAGGCTGACTGAGCAATAACCCTGTGAGGCCCACTGCCAGGAATGCCTTGGATACAAGATAACAAACCATTATAACTCCACACAGCAGAGCCCCAAGAAATAGAGATAAGGGGGGCCTACAGCACATAACGAGGGCATGAATCAGCCCGAGCTGACAAGAACCAAATATGTAACTCTAATAAGGAGGCTACCCAAAGACAGCACCCAAGATAAAGGGGCCTGGACAATGTTACAAGATATATGAGTAATTCCTAGCAACACACCCCTTAGCAACACATCTCTTGGCAACACATGAGCCACTTTACGTTTAGAGATTAACTCTATCTATTGGTCTAATTGAATCTATAATCAGTATGATTGGATAGTATCCAGCCGAAATGGGCTGATGTAACTGTCGTAAAGAACTATTGTAAAACATATAAATATCGATGAGTTTCTTTGTTCGGCGGAGAGAAGCCTGGATCCAGTCCTGTGACTTCCTCCCTGCTGGCGTTAATAAAGGCCACACTGGCATTGGAACCAACTCTGAGTGTTGAGTGATTCTTCTGATAAACACTAACACTAACAGTTACTTACTGATAAAGAAAAGAAAAAGAAAAGCTACTTACCAATCACCAACCCCCTTGGCTGTGACGTCACCTTTCGATTCCTTTCTACTTTTTTGCCTTCTCTCCCTGCTGCAGCTGCACCGGCTGGCCTTTTATAGGCCGCTGCTGCTCCGACTCCCGCCTCTCGGACTCACCACACTGGTCCCCCGACTGCTGGGCATTTTATAGGCCGCTGCTGCTCCGACTCCTGCCTCTGTGACTCTCTGACAGTGGATAAGCAATGGCAAACATTTAAAGATCACATGGATGAACTTCAACAATTGTATATTCCTGTCTGGAGTAAAAATAAAACGGGGAATGTAGCTCAACCGTGGCTAACAAGAGAAATTAAGGATAGTGTTAAATCCAAGGAAGAGGCATATAAATTGGCCAGAAAAAGCTGCAAACCTGAGGACTGGGAGAATTTTGTCATACAGCAGAGGAGGACAAAGGGTTTAATTTGGAGGGGAAATAAAGTATGAGAGGAAGCTTGCTGGGAACATAAAAACTGACTGAAAAAGCTTCTATAGATATGTGAAGAGAAAAAGATTAGTGAAAGCAAATGTAGGTCCCTTGCAGTCAGATTCAGGTGAATTTATAATGGGGAACAAAGAAATGGCAGACCAGTTAAACAAATACTTTGGTTCTGTCTTCACGAAGGAAGACACAAAAAACCTTCTGGAAATACTAGGGAACCGTGGGTTTAATGAGAAGGAGGAACTGAAAGAAATCCTTATAAGGCGGGAAATTGTGTTCGGGAAATTGATGGGATTGAAGGCCGATAAATCCCCGAGGCCTGATAGTCTGCAGCACAAAGTACTTAAGGAGGTAGCCCTTGAAATAGTGGATGCATTGGTGATCATTTTCCAACAGTCTATCGACTCTGGATCGGTTCCTATGGACTGGAGGGTAGCCCATGTAACACCACTTTTTAAGAAAGGAGGGAGAGAGAAAACGGGTAATTATAGACCGGTGAGCCTGACATCAGTAGTGGGGAAAATGTTGGAATCAATTATTAAAGATGAAATAGCAACACATTTGGAAAGCAGTGACGGGATCAGTCCAAGTCAGCATGGATTTATGAAAGCGAAATCCTGCTTGACAAATCTTCTGGAATTTTTTGAGGATGTAACTGGTAGAGTGCACAAGGGAGAACCAGTAGATGTGGTGTATTTGGACTTTCAAAAGGCTTTTGACAAGGTCCCACACAAGAGATTGGTGTGTAAAATTAAAGCACATGGTATTGGGGATAATGTACTGACATGGTTGGCAGACAGGAAGCAGAGAGTTGGGATAAACGGGTCCTTTTCAGAATGGCAGGCAGTGACTAGTGGGGTACCGCATGGCTCAGTGCTGGGACCCCAGCTATTTACAATATACATTAATGACTTGGATGAGGGAATTGAGTGTAATATCTCCAAGTTTGCAGATGACAATAAGCTTGGTGGCAGTGTGAGCTGTGAGGAGGACGCTAAAAGGCTGCAGGGTGACTTGGACAGGTTAGGTGAGTGGGTAAACGCATGGCAGATGCAGTATAATGTGGATAAATGTGAGGTTATCCACTTTGGTGGCAAAAACACGAAGGCAGAATATTATCTGAAAGGCGGCAGATTAGGAAAAGGGGAGGTGCATCGAGACCTGTGTGTCATGGTACATCAGTCATTTGAAAGTTGGCATGCAGGTTCAGCAGGCGGTGAAGAAGGCAAATGGTATGTTGGCCTTCATAGCTAGTGGATTTGAGTATAGGAATAGGGAGGCCTTACTGCAGTTCTACAGAGCCTTAGTGAGGCAATACCTGGAATATTGTGTTCAGGACTGATATATGAGGAGAGACTGGATCGACTGGGCCTGTAGTCCCTGGAGTTTCGAAGGATGAGAGCGGATCTCATAGAAACACATAAAATTCTGATGGGACTGGACAAGTTAGATGCAGGAAGAATGTTCCCAATGTTGGGGAAGTGCAGAACCAGGGGACATAGTCTAAGCATAAGAGGTAAGCCATTTAGGACTGAGATGAGGAGAAACTTTTTCACCCCGAGAATTGTTAACCTGTGGAATTCCCTGCCGCAGAGAGTTGTTGATGCCAGTTCATTGGATATATTCAAGAGGGAGTTAGATATGGCCCTTACGGCTAAAGGGATCAAGGGGTATGGAGAGAAAGCAGGAAAGGGGTGCTGAGGTGAATGATCAGCCATGATCTTATTAAATGGTGGTGCAGGCTCGAAGGGCCGAATAGCCTACTCCTGCACCTATTTTCTATGTTTCTATGAATCTAATTAAAACGAATCGCCCGGCGAGAAAATGGGCCTTGCACCATTGTTCTCGGCGATTTTCTCGGCGGTTAAGGGGAAACTAAGTAAAACGGCCTTTTTTTAAAAAAATTTCCGAGGCTGCGGTTGGGCCTCGGGAGGGGGGAAAACTTAAAATTAAAATTTTCACTAAAAAAAAGTTAAAAAAACATTCCCAAGACACTTTTACACCAAAAACTGCACCTATTTTCTATGTTTCTATGTTTCTATGTTTCTAATCGGCGTTTAAATTTTTTTTAAAAATAAAGAACCTTTAACTTATCTTTCTTTGCCGAGTACTCACCTACCGCCCTGTTTAAGCAGCTTTCACAGGGTGGTTACCTCGGCGATCTGGACGGGCTTCCGTTGAGACAAAACTTACGCCCTGGCGATTTTCTCGGCGGTGCACGTCGGCGGTTTGGTCCCGGTGGGTGTTTTCAGATTTGGGCGATACCATTGAAAAACAAAAGGAGAAACTTTCACCGGGTGGAAAAATAGCTGTGCCGCTGAGAAAATCGATGAGAAGCCGCCCAAAATTGAAGGGAAGTTTAGCCCATGTCCTGTAATTTGTGAAGTGCAAGTCTATGTACACTGTACCTGACTTGTGGCGGGGGTTAGAGTCACCACCGTGAAACACATACAGCGGAAACATTCATAAGTTACAAACAGGCAGAAGGTCTGAAAAAGACTGCCTCCCTCTGATGGTTTGTCCTGGTAGTGTTACGTCTTTGGAGCAAACTTACGCGATTTGTGATCAACTACTGGCCTCAGCTGGTAAAAGCCACAAACTGCTCAAGAGGCACTCACTCAGCACTGCCTAAAAAAGAAAGTTGTGACTGAACTCCGCACCAGTGGGTGAAATTTCCCCCTTCCTTGTTATTTCATGCCCTTAACATACATGAATTTTAGTTTCTAAATAAGAAGCACTTGCCTTTATACCGCACCTTTCATGACCTCAGGACACCACAAAGCACTTTACTGCCAGTGAAATACTTTTGAAGTGTAGTCACTGTTGTAATGTAGGAAACGCAGCAGCCAATCTACGCACAGCAAGCTCCCACAAACAGCAATGAGATAAGGACCAGATTATCTGCTTTAATGATTGGTGGTTGAGGAATAATTATTGGCCAGGACACTGGGGAAAAACTCACTGCTCTTCTGTGAATAGTGCCATGGGATGATTTACATCCACCTGAGAGAACAGATCAGTTTTACGTCTCATCCGAATGATGGTACCTCCGACAGTGCAGCACTCTCTCATGGCAGGGCAGGCTCGAGGGATCGCATGGCTGACTATTCATTATTATATTTTTGTTTTCTAGATGTTCTTCTATTTTCTCTTTCAGGAGGGATTCCATTATTTTTCCTACCGAGGATGTTAAGCTGACTGGTCTATAATTCCCTGGACACGTTCTATCTCCCTTCTTAAATGTAGGTATTACGTTAGCTATCCTCCAATCCTCCAGCACTAATGAATTATTAAATATGTGCAGTAATGTCTCTGTTATCTCTTCCCTAGATTATTTTAAAATGCATGGATTCAATCCAGCTGGACCATTTTATCCTCATTGAGTTTGATTAGTTTATTTAATATATTGCCTCTATTTATTTTAAATGCACTTATCTCATTACTAATCTTACCATACAATGTCACATCCACATGTTCTATCTCCCTGGTAAATACTGAAGCAAAATATTTATTTTATATTTCTGCCATCTCTCTATCATTACCTGTGGTATTATCCTGTCTGTCCCTCACTGACCATATTCCTATCGCAACCTTCCTTTTTTATTGATGTGCCTGTAAAATATTTTACTATTTTGTTTTATGTTCCTTGATAATTTAATTTCATAGTTCCTCTTTGCCTTCCTAATTGTTTTTTGACTTCTCTCCTAATCTCTTCATATTCTCCCTTATCATGCACTCCTCTGCTGTTTATGTACTTAATGTGTGCCTTTTCCCTTACCCTCAATTGTTCCCTTATGGCTTTATCATCCATGGAGTCTCATTAGTGTTTAGTTTGTTCTTTCCTTTTAGCAGAATATATTTTTCGTGCACTCTGTTGAACACCATTTTAAATGTTTCCCATTGCTGTTCTACATCGTGGTTTGCCAATATTGTTGCCCATTTTATTTTCCCCAGTTCTATTCTCAGCCCCTCAAAATCAACTTTTCTCCAAACTATTACCCTGGTTTTCATCATACTCATGTCCTTCTCAAGCATTATTTTATGGTCACTATTGCCTAGATGTTCCCCTACTATTACTTCTCTTATCTGCTCTGGTTCATTCCCCATTACTAAATCCAATAGTGAATCCTCCCTTGATGGGCTTTATACACGATGGGTTAGAAAGGAGTCCTGTACACGTTGCAGGAACTCCATTCCCCTATCCTTTTACTTACCTCTTCTGTCCAATTAATATCGGGGTAGTTGAAATCCCCCATGATTATTATTCTATATCTTTTACTCATTTCCCTAATGAACCTGCATATTTCTTCCGCCACCTCCCTTGCACGATTAGGTGGCCTATAGACTATGCCCATTAGTGTGATTGATTTATTATTATCTTTTATACTTTTATTCTTACTAATTGTCCAACAAAAGTTCCCACTCCGTGATAGACTCAGCTAACGTTTCACTTGTGCCAGCTCGGCAACACTGGCACCGCATCAGTCAGTGCCACCTGTGATTGGTTACCGCACTCCTGGTTTGTCAGGGAGCTGGCGTATCCCGGGAGCAATGCCAGGACAACCACCCAATACAAATAAAAGCCCAATATTAAATTCAACCCATGGACTCAGATTGTCATTGTGTGATAATAACAGAGACACCGAGTCGGGGGGGGGGGGAGGGGGGAGGGGGAGGGGTGATTTTAACACCCCCCAAAAAAAAAAACAGGTGGGTTGGGGTCAGGTGAGAAGCTAAAGTGTTAAAAATGTGAATCCTGACCCTAACCCTACTCCCACTCGCCCATCTGCGGGACGGGGGGCATGCAGCCAAGCCACTCTCGGGAGGCGGGTTGGCACTTTAAATATTATAACGAGGCTAAAAGGCTTTGCTTTAACCTGCTGCGCAGGTTTAACTGTGGACGGATGGGTTTCCCGGGCCTCGGGATTCCCGGCAGCTGCAGCAAGGCAAGGACAGCCTCTGGGTGCGCTCCTCGTGGGCCAGGAGGAGCAGAAGTGCTTCCCCCCGCCTCCACCCCCGAGCCCCTCAAGCTTCCCCAGAATCAGCCTGGTGCCCCAGATTCGACCTCGGCCACCCCCACCCTGAATCCGAACCTCTGGGGTCGGTGATCGACCCCCCCCCGGGGTCAGGCTCACACCTACCCGTCAATCAGGCTGACTTCTAGGTGCTGAACCTGTCCGCAACATCACATATAGGCTGTGGAGTTACTGGTACCCCCTCCTCCTCTCCCCCCATCCCCTCCCACACCCCCCCTGCTCCCGGCAGGCCAAAAATTTACAGTTCCGGCCACTAAGTCCTCATATTTTTCTGGGGCCCAACATCTAAATATACAATAGTGTAACCCAGGGGTGTAACAACAGGATCCTCAGAGAGCTGTGGAAGCTGGGTCATTGAATAAATTTAAGACAGAGATAGACAGTTTCTTAACCGATAAGAGATTAAGGGTTTATGGGGAACAGGGAGGGAAGCGGACCTGAGTCCATGATCGGATCAGCCAAGATCTTATTGAATGGCGGAGCAGGCTCGAGGGGCAGTATGGCCTACTTCTGCTCCTATTTCTTATGTTCTTGTGTTCTTATCCTCAAGTGACCTGACATCATGCCTTTTGCACCTGCCCCCACCTTGTGCCTCCACAATCTTTTTGAAGGCAGACTGAGGAATCATTTGGTAAGATGAGGCTAGACACAGATCATGAAATTACTTTATTTCACAACCAGCTGATGGACATACAGAGCAACAGTTATTTCAGTCAGTACGACTGCATTCACAAAATAACACAAAAACAATGCTGTCTCAATGCAATCAGTACAACTTGTCTTCATGTAATAATACCAAATTAGAAACAAACTATGTTTCCCCACATCGGTGGACCATCTTACTTTACCTGTCTGACACTATCGCACAAAGTCAAGATCTGTCCAAATGAATGGAGAAGTTCTTCCCTCTCCCTCCCCACTCCCCCCACTGCCTGCGTTGAAATTACTCTGTGCGATAATGGTAATTCATTCATAAGGGGGCAATATTGGCTTTTGGTGGTAGTGTTAAACGGATGATACGATTCAGCCATCCATTATACATCTCTCCTGATTTAAATGTTGATTGAAGTCAGCAACAATTTATATTTATGTAGCGCCTTTATCGTAGTAAAACATCCCAGGGTGCTTTGCAGGAGCGTTATCAAACAAAATCTGACATCGAGCCACATAAAGAGATATTAGGACAGATTGTTCATAGGGGTAGGTTTTAAGGAGCATCTTAAAGGAGGAAAGAGAGGTGGAGAGGCGGAGAGGTTTAGGGAGGGAATTCCAGAGCTTGGGGCCTCGACAGCTGAAGGCAAGGTCGCAATGGTGGAGCGATTATAATCAGGGATGCTCAAGAGGCCAGGATTAGAGGAGAGCAGATAACTCGGAGGGTTGGAGGGTTGGAGGAGATTTCAGAGATAGGGAGGGACAAGGCCATGGAGGGATTTGAAAACAAGGAAGAGAATTTTAAAATTGCTTAACCGGGATTCAATCAGAAAAGATGAAAAATGGGCTGCCAACTCGCGATCGCTCATTTTATGTTATCGCACAAAGTCAAAATTACCTAGAAGTTCTCTTGCTTACTATCTGTTAACATTGTTGTCGCCAAATTAAGTGTATCTAAGGGTTAAGTCATAGCAGGAGAGCTCGGTCACGTGCTATGCTCCTCCTGTACCATGTGGGAACTCAGGGACACTTCCGGTGTCCCTGACGACTACGTGTGCGGGAAGTGTATCCGCCTCCAGCTCCTGATGGTCTGCATTGCGGAATTGGAGCTGAGGGTGGATTTACTCTGGAGCATCCACGATGCTGAGAATGATGTGAGTAGCACGTGTAGCGAGTTGGTCTTACCGCAGGTGAAGGATCCACAGCCAGCTAGGAAATGGAAGACCAGCAGGAAGAGCAGTGCAAGGAAGGTAGTGCAGGGGTCCCCTGTGGTCATGCCCCTGCAAAACAGATACACTGCTTTGAGTACTATTGAGGTGGATGACTCATCAGGGGAGGGCAGCAGCAGCCAAGTTCATGGCACCATGGCTGGCTCTGTTGCACAGGAGGGCAGGAAAAAGAGTGGGAAAAAGATAGTGATAGGGGATTCAATTGTAAGGGGAATAGATAGGCATTTCTGCGGCCGCAACCGAGACTCCAGGATGGTATGTTGCCTCCCTGGTGCAAGGGTCAAGGATGTGTCGGAGCGGGTGCAGGACATTCTGAAAAGGGAGGGCGAACAGCCAGTTGTCGTGGTGCACATTGGTAGCAACGATACAGGTAAAAAAAGGGATGAAGTCCTCCCAGATGAATTTAAGGAGCTAGGAGCTAAATTAAAAAGTAGGACCTCAAAAGTAGTCATCTCGGGATTGCTACCAGTGCTGCGTGCTAGTCAGAGTAGGAATCGCAGGAAAGCGCAGATGAATACGTGGCATGAGGAGTGGTGCAGCAGGGAGGGATTCAAATTCTTGGGCCATTGGAACCGGTTCTGGGGGAGGTGGGACCAGTACAAACCGGACGGTCTGCACCTGGGCAGGACCGGAACCAATGTCCTTGGGGGAGTGTTTGCTAGTGCTGTTGGGGAGGAGTTAAACTAATATGGCAGGGGGATGGGAACCAATGCAGGGAGACAGAGGGAAACAAAAAGGAGACAAAAGCAAAAGATAGAAAGGAGATGAGTAAAAGTGGAGGGCAGAGAAACCCAAGGCAAAAAACAAAAAGGGCCAATGTACAGCAAAATTCTAAAGTGTCAAAGTGCAATAAAAAGGCAAGGCTGAAAGCTCGGTGCCTCAATGCGAGGAGTATTCGGAACCCAGGAGAGGACTCTGAGCTAGTTAGAGTGGGTGAGAGCGCAGATGAACAGGACCCCAAGAAAGAATGCAAAAGGCAGGAGGCAACAGAGCAGAGTAGCACTGGGGTAAGTGTAAACCACAAAGTGATAGGAAGGGACAATATGTATGAATATAAAGAGGCTGCAGGAAGGGTCAAAACTAAAAATCATGGTTTAAAAGTTAGTATTAAAACACATTACCTAAATGCGCGCAGCATTCGAAATAAACTAAATGAGTTGACGACACAAATCATTACAAATGGGTATGATTTGGTGGCCATTACAGAAACGTGGTTGCAAGGTGGCCAAGACTGGGAATTAAACATACAGGGGTATCTGACAATTCGGAAGGATAGACAAGAAGGGAAAGGAGGTGGGGTAGCTCTGTTAATAAAGGATGATATCAGGGCAGTTGTGAGAGATGATATTGGCTCTAATGAACAAAATGTTGAATAATTGTTGGTGGAGATTCGAGATAGTAAGGGGAAAAAGTCACTGGTGGGCGTAGTTTATAGGCCCCCAAATAATAACTTCACGGTGGGGCGGACAATAATCAAGGGAATAATAGATGCATGTGAAAAAGGAATGGCAGTAATCATGAGGGAATTTTAGCCTACATATCGATTGGTCAAATCAAATCGCACGGGGTAGCCTGGAGGAGGAATTCATAGAATGCATACGGGATTTTTTCTTAGAACAGTATGTTACAGAACCAACAAGGGAGCAAGCTATCTTAGATTTAGTCCTGTATAATGAGACAGGAATAATAAACGATCTCCTAGTAAAGGATCCTCTCGGAATGAGTGATCACAGTATGGTTGAATTTGTAATACAGATTGAGGGTGAGGAAGTAGTGTCTCAAACGAGCATACTATGCTTAAACAAAGGGGACCGCAGTGGGATGAGGGCAGAGTTGGCCAAAGTAGACTGGAAACCGACTAAACGTTGGCATAATTGAGGAACAGTGGAGGACTTTTAAGGAGCTCTTTCATAGTGCTCAACAAAAATATATTTCAATGAAAAAGAAGGGCGATAAGAGAAGGGCTAACCAGCCATGGATAACCAAGGAAATAAAGGAGAGTATCAAATTAAAAACCAATGTGTATAAGGTGGCCAAGGTTAGTGGGAAACTAGAAGATTGGGAAAATTTTAAACGACAGCAAAGAATGACTAAGAAAGCAATAAAGAAAGGAAAGATAGATAGATTACGAAAGTAAACTTGCGCAAAACATAAAAACAGATAGTAAAAGCTTTTACCGATATATAAAACGGAAAAGAGTGACTAAAGTAAATGTTGGTCCTTGATAGAGAATTCAAACAGGCTGTATTTAGACAGACTGAAAATTCACAGACCCGCAAGTCAAGGCTACTACGTGCAGTTCAGCATGTTGCATTAAGTCATCAATCAACTTGACATTTTAGGACTTTGGGTAGCGAGCCAATTAAAAGATTAAAAGACTATTAATTGAGCCAATAAGGTCAAAGAAGGCGAGTTCTTTTCTGTAAATTGATCCAGGTATAAGTACAGCCATTTTGACCATGTGGTCTCAGAAGGACAAAGACCTGGCTTAAAGCCAAGAGCTTGTTGCTGTCTGCCAATATAAAGTGACATTAAAACTACAATCGGAGTTCGTATTTCATTGGAAATTAAGATATCTAACAATTTTGGCATCACGAACACGATCGCTGAGGAAAGAAACTGAATTTTGGACATCGGACCTACATATTGAGGTAAGGACTCCTCTTTATAAAAGTCCTCAGTCAAAAGTCTAAATTCACCTTTCCTTCTACGCGATTCCGAAAGCCTCCGGTTTGCGAACCCTCCGGTTGGTAGTCGGCTCGAGGTCCCATGGACGTCTAAACTTCGGCGGTGTGTTAGTTAATTAATCACCGACCTATTGATTGGCTGGAAAGCCTACGACTCGAGACCTCAGTAAAGAAATCAGTATTATGGCAGCAGGAGATAAGAGCAAAGAATTGCCTACAACTGTTAAAGGTGGGCAGGCACCACCTGGGGTTTCGCTAGATTTAATTCTCGAACAGTTGAAAGAATACATCGAGCAACAATTCAATTTATCTAAAACCTGTATTAAGATCGAACAAAAGTACGGAACCTCCAAAGGACAATGGTCCTTGGACGAGATTAAAAGGGTCTGGGGAAAAACGACCTGTATGAAAAATAAAAATCGAACTAGATGGTCCCTAGCTGTTATGGGAAAGATTCAAAAGCGGAATGAAATGATAATGCGTTTCCAACATGATCGAGAACTGACCAGTACAAAGGATCAATTGCAAGCTGTTTGTGCACAGCTGCGACAGAAAAAACTTGAACTTGAAAAGCTGGAAGCGGAAGTTAAAGATCTTAAAGGTGAAATTAAAGAATGGAAAAAATCATTAGGTCAAGAGACAGTAATAGGAAAAGGAAAATGTATCGGTCAATTCCCAGGGTGCCCATGTTTGGATAAATTAAAAGCGCAAACCCGAAAACACGACCGAGGAATAGATACGGATTCTGAATCCTCTGACGATACAGGGTCAGAGGATGAAGAATTAGGGGTGCGCTTTGCCCCGTTTAAAAAAAGACGAGTTGTAGTCAAATCAGAAGAGACTGCGGATGAGGGCGGAACCTAAAAAACAAAGAAAAGGCTGCATAAAAAATACTTAGTTCATGATCCGGCAGACCCAGAGAAAATTGATAAATGGTCCAAGGAATTGCCCAATCCAAAGAAAGGGGGAGTGGACCGCTTAAGAAATATATATCAACTTCATCCCTGGGATGGAGTGCAAATTTTGACCATAATGATGCCAAAAACACAGGGAAGAAAATTGCACGACAAGGTAGAAGAAGCTTTGGGGCAGGATGAGCAAGAATTAGACGCAGGATGGGAGGCGATTAAACACTGGCTGCAAGCCTTCAGTCCAGCTAAGACAGACTGGGGAAAAATTGCAGCCTGCCAACAGAAAGGAACAGAGGAGGTCCTGGAGTATGACGAGCGGTTTAGATGCACGTGGCTCGAACATTCGGGTATGAATAATACAGATGAGGAAATGGATGAACAAGTGTTTGGACCCCTGAAAGCAGCTTTCGTGGCAGGTCTAAAGCCAGAACTGTCCAAAATGCTTAAGGTAGTGTTACCGGACTGGGAAGGTAGAGGGACTACCTTTGCAGCACTGGTGGATCGATGTAACCAATTAGATCGGGATATGGGAGCTAAAGTCCGAGCTGTACAGGCTATGGGATGGAAATCCCAGGATTCCGATAAACAGTTATTAAGAAAATTACCTGGAAAATGTCATTATTGTGGGAAAGAAGGTCTCTGGGCCAAGACGTGCAGGGCAAAACAGAAAGGTCGTGGCTGGGGAAGAGGACGCAGCCAGGGATACAATTCAGCCAACAAGCCAGGCTTGTCACAAGATAACGACCTCATAGAAGCATTTAAGCGACTGACAATACAACAACAGAAGGAGTTACTTGGGATAGCAAAAAATGATTAGAGCCCACCCTGGCCCCCCTCCTCGCACTAATACAACAGAGGGGAGATGGGCTATATATAACTGTGAGGGTGGGCGATAAGGATGTGGACTGTCTTTTAGACACAGGGGCGGAATTAACATGCTTACCCCTACAATATGGAGACTTTTTGCCGTTGGATGGTAGGGCATGTACAGCCTATGGAGTTGGGGGCCATAAAATGGAAATTAAAAGGACAACACCGGTACTTATAGAGCTGGGTCCACATGAACTAACCACGCCGGTCTGGATAAGCCCAGTAGATCAACCCCTTTTGGTAATGGACGTTCTAATCCAAATAGATTCATCGTTGCATTTTGAGGATGGTCGGGTGACATGGTCAATTAGAACTTTGAAAAAAGAAGAATTGAAGGAACACCCGATATGGGCTAAAGATCAGAACGATTGTGGCCTACTCCAGATGGAGCCTGCGTCATTTACCGGGACCAAGCCTCCATGCACTAAACAGTATCCCATCAGTCCAACTGCCATCGCAGGAATCTTACCGGTTATTCAGCAATTGGAGAAACAAGGGGTGCTTATTAAAATGCATAGCTCCTCCAATAGCCCCGTGTGGCCGGTACAGAAATCTAATGAGACTTGGCGTTTGACTGTCGATTATAGGAAAGCTAACCAGTGTATTGATCAAAAAGCTCCTTTGGTCGCAGATCCCTCCACCATTTTTAATGCCCTCAAACCAGAACATAAATATTTCTCGGTTATAGATATGGCCAATGGATTTTGGTCGGTGCCTCTGGCACCGGAGGTTCGACAGTGGTTTGCTTTCACGGTCCAAGGACAACAGTATACTTGGACTCGGTTACCGCAGGGTTGCCACAACAGCCTTACGGTATTCCACATGGCTTTACAAAGCCATTTGCGAGAATTACCTCCCCTGTCATCCACAGTCATCCAACATGTAGACGATAACCCGCTTGCTTCAAACACGGAAGAACAGCATGAACAAGATTTACGAGCTTTGCTGGACCACCTTCGGCTGAAAGGACATAAAGCCAGCATCGACAAAGCACAAATATCCCAAGAAGAGGTTGTATACCTGGGACAAAAGATTTCACAAGGAAAGAGAGAACTTACCCAGGATAGAACTGCAGCCATTCGGGCTGCTAAAAATCCCACCACTATTCAGGACCTAAGTTCTTATTTGGGATTGTGTAACTTTAACAGAAATTGGATTGACTCCTTCACACAGCTTGCTCAGCCATTGAATGATATTTTAAAGGGGAAACGTGCCTCTAAAGAAGCCATCACCCTCACTAAGGAACAGCAAGAGGCCTTCCTGAGTTTGAAAAAGGCTTTGTGTTCGGCACCGGCTCTGGGAATCCCCGACAGTGGTAAGCCATTTACCCTGTTTGTCCATGAGAAAGAAGGATATATGACAGCTATACTGACACAAGAACATGGGGATCGGCAAAGACCTATTGGCTATTATTCGGCAAAACTGGATGCGGTAGCCCTCAGATGGAAGTTGCCTAAGGGCCATGGAAGCTACATGTCGAGCGGTAATGACCACTGCGGGTCTAGTCCTTGACCAAAAGCTGATTGTCAAGTGTCCCCACACCGTATACGCTTTGCTGTCTATGAATAGAATGTCTCAGGTGACGGCAGCAAGATGGACCCGCTGGACAGCAGTTTTCGAAGCTCCTAATCTGCATATCGTCCGGGCCAGCCCGGTTAATCCCGCAACTATGCTCCCGATGTCAGAATCAAGGGAGCAAGAGCGGGTAGAATGTGAAGAGCATGACTGCATGGAGATTTTAAAAGAAACAGAAGAAGCAGCCTTAGCAGCAGAGGAGCCTCTGCACAACCCAGACCTCATCCTGTTTACAGATGGTTCCTCCTTTATTGACAATGGTACAGAAAAGCAGGATGGGCAGTTACAACCTTATATGAGGTAGTGGCAAAAGGATGTTTACCCTCAGGAACATCAGCACAACAGGCCGAGTTACGGGCCCTGTCAGAAGCATGTCGAATAGCAGAAGGAACACCATGGCCCCAGGCACTACCAATAGTGCTATGTAGCATTAGGGCAACCCCGAACAGAACTACAGGTCTAAGCCCATTTGAAATTATAACAGGAAGACCCATGTCGCTGCCAGGAACTATCGATTTACAGAAAGCTGATGTTCACTTAATGAGTGACACTTTGTTATCATACTGTCAGAACTTAACCAATGCTTTTAGTTCTGTTTCCCAACAGGTATCGGCAGCTTGGGGTAATCCACCCGAAGGAGGACACAACATCATCCCGGGAGTCTGGGTGTATGTGAAAAAGTTGCATGAAGAACCTTTGGGTGCCAAGTGGGAGGGACCTTATCAAGTGTTATTGACCACCCAGGCAGCTGTTAAAGTCCAAGGAAAGAAAGCCTGGATCCATGCTTCACACGTTAAACGAGCACCCGTAACTGAAGCTGAAATCTAATAAGGAAAATTACTTTTAGCGAAAATGTATAAATTTACTGTATTATTGATTGTAGGTATTCTAGGCATAGGCCTACTTCTTACTAGCCGACCCTCTGCACCAAAGGGAAATAGTATGGTAGCAAGGGAATTACATGTAAATACCTTTTTATATATGTCATACATTTATGCCAAACAAGGTAACATTTCTAGTTGTTGGATATGTGCCCATATGTCTATTCACTCAAAGGGAGGGATTCCCTTGAGGCCAGTTCCCTTGAATATCTCGGAAATGGCTGAGTGGATAATTAATCAAAACAAAACAGGCAATGCGTTTCAGGATACGGAAAACTGGGCACGTAAATGGAAGTTAGCAGGTTACAATCTGACTACCTTTGAAGGGGGATACCAACCATGCTACAATAATTCCAAACGGCCCCCATTTTTTGTTGTCACTATTACAACGGGAATAGGAAGACCGGGGGAATCGGTCTGTCTGATTAGAAACATCAAAGGAGGCCAAAATATGGGGTATAGTAACTGCTCCCGGAATTATAATATAATCAAGCCACGGAACCGTCCAAAATGGGCCGATGTGGGAATTTTTAACGTAACGGGGATTCTGAATAAAACAGATGGAAAAGCCTGGACAGGCCCCGGAGTGTTGCCGACAAAGAAACAGCTAAACTTCATTGCCTATAATGGCACCTATTAGAACTAAAAGTATTGGGTGTGTGGCCACAAGGCCTACCCATGGTTGCCCCAGAATTGGACGGGATCCTGCTATTTAGCCTACATTGTGCCTTATATGTATCATATAAAGTCACTGTTGGAACATTTACACCGTCCTAAGAGAGCTATCACAGAAACAGAGAGGTTCTTTGCCATTCTGATCCCCAGGTATGGGACCGCCAGACTGGCAAGGGAATCCATTAACATGGCATCCGTTGTGGAACGGGTAGCCAATTATACATCAGAGGCCCTCGTTAAAATCAATGCAGAAATGGTAGCAATCCGCACAGTAGCCCTACAGAATAGACTGGCCCTTGACTACATCCTGTCTGAAAAGGGAGGTACTTGCGCCCTACTCGGAACTGAGTGTTGCACATATATCCCAGATAGCTCTGAAGAAATTACTCACTTAGCGGAGCATATCCAAAAGGAGGTAGTAAAACTTAAGCAACCCCCATCATTCACTTTGTGGAGTGGAGCCACTGAATGGCTAGGTTCAATAGGAATTCATTGGTGGAAGGTTTAATTCTATTTGTTGTAATTATTTTACTTTTATATTGTTTGTTTATGTTGATTAAATGTTGTTGCGACCAGGTGGCTGTAGCTGCTGTCCCGCAGGTGAGACACCTTGCAGGTCCCAGCAGACCGTCTGTACATGGCACAGGGGTATGTTATGCTTAAGCGAAGGTTGTTTGCTGGTTGAATTAAGATATTGATTTGGATTAAATTGGAATAAGGCTAATTAACCTACTAAAACCAGACTTCCATTGTGGCCACGATGGAACTCGGGTTGGTGGAAATTTGTGTGGAAGCTACTAGTCCGGATATGTGGTGAAACACATCAACAAATTTGAGAAGGAAACTCTATTAACATGTATGAAATTATTTTGTAGAATGTTTAACCAGTGATACCTGATGTTTTATGATTCAGTTTGTGAAAGAATCAAAGGGGGGATTGATAGAGAATTCAAACAGGCTGCATTTAGACAGACTGTGAAAATTCACAGACCCCCAGGTCAAGGCTGCTACATGCAGTTCAGCATGTTGCATTAAGTCATCAATCAACTTGACATTTTAGGACTTTGGGTAGCGAGCCAATTAAAAGTTTAAAAGACTATTAATTGAGTCCATAAGGTCAAAGAAGGCGAGTTCTTTTCTGTAAATTGATCCAGGTATAAGTACAGCCATTTTGACCATGTGGTCTCAGAAGGACAAAGACCTGGCTTAAAGCCAAGAGCTTGTTGCTGTCTGCCAATATAAAGTGACATTAAAACTACAACCGGAGTTTGTATTTCATTGGAAATTAAGAGATCTAACAGACCTTCAGAAGATGAGAAAGGGGATTTAGTAATGGGAAATGTGGAAATGGCTGAGACCTTAAACAATTATTTTGCTTCGGTCTTCACATTGGAAGACACAAAAACCATGCCAAAAATTGCTGGTCACAGGAATGTGGGAAGGGACGACCTTGAGACAATCACTATCACTAGGGGGTTAGTGCTGGACAGGCTAATGGGACTCAAGGTAGACAAGTCCCCTGGTCCTGATGAAATGCGTCCCAGGGTGTTAAAAGAGATGGCGGAAGTTATGGCAGATGCATTCATTATAATCTACCAAAATTCTCTGGACTCTGGGGAGGTACCAGTGGATTGGAAAGCAGCTAATGTAACGCCTCTGTTTAAAAAAGGGGGCAGACAAAAGGCAGGTAACTATAGACCGGTTAGTTTAACATCTGTAGTGGGGTAAATGCTTGAAGCTATCATTAAGGAAGAAATAGCGGGACATCGAGATAGGAATAGTGCGATCAAGCAGACGCAACATGGATTTATGAAGGGGAAATCATGTTTAACTAATTTACTGGAATTCTTTGAGGATATAACGAGCATGGTGGATAGAGGTGTACCGATGGATGTGGTGTATTTAGATTTCCAAAAGGCATTCAATAAGGTGCCACACAAAAGGTTACTGCAGAAGATAAAGGTACGCGGAGTCAGAGGAAATGTAATAGCATGAATTGAGAATTGGCTGGCTAACAGAAAGCAGAGAGTCGGGATAAATCGTTCCTTTTCAGGTTGGAAATTGGTGGTTCGTGGTGTGTCACAGGGATGGCTGCTGGGACCACAACTGTTTACAATATACATAGATGACCTGGAAGAGGGGACAGAATGTAGTGCAACAAAATTTGCAGATGACACAAAGATTAGTGGGAAAGCGGGTTGTGTAGAGCACACAGAGAGGCTGCAAAGAGATTTAGATAGGTTAAGTGAATGGGCTAAGGTTTGGCAGATGGAATACAATGTCGGAAAATGTGAGGTCATCCACCTTGGGAAAAAAAACAGTAAAAGGGAATATTATTTGAATGGGGAGAAATTACGACATGCTGCGGTGCAGAGGGACCTGGGGGTCCTTGTGCATGAATCCCATAAAGTTAGTTTGTAGGTGCAGCAGATAATCAGGAAGGTGAATGGAATGTTGGCCTTCATTGCGAGAGGGATGGAGTACAGGGTATTGGTGAGGCCGCACCTGGAGTACTGCGTGCAGTTTTGGTCACCTTACTTAAGGAAGGATATACTAGCCTTGGAGGGGGTACAGAGATGATTCACTAGGCTGATTCCGGAGATGAGGGGGTTACCTTATGATGATAGATTGAGTAGATTGGGTCTTTACTCGTTGGAGTTCAGAAGGATGAGGGGTGATCTCATAGAAACATTTAAAATAATGAAAGGGATAGACAAGATAGAGGCAGAGAGGTTGTTTCCACTGGTTGGGGAGACTAGAACGAGGGGGCACAACCTCAAAATATGGGGGAGCCAATTTAAAACTGAGTTGAGAAGGAATTTCTTCTCCCAGAGGGTTGTGAATCTGTGGAATTCTTTGCCCAAGGAAGCAGTTGAGGCTAGCTCATTGAATGTATTCAAGTCACAGATAGATAGATTTTTAACCAATAAGGGAATTAAGGGTTATGGGGAGCAGGCGGGTAAGTAGAAACATAAAAACATAGAAACATAGAAAATAGGTGCAGGAGTAGGCCATTCGGCCATTCGAGCCTGCACCGCCATTCAATGAGTTCATGGCTGAACATGCAACTTCAGTACCCCATTCCTGCTTTCTCGCCATACCCCTTGATCCCCCTCGTAGTAAGGACTTCATCTAACTCCTTTTTGAATATATTTAGTGAATTGGCCTCAACAACTTTCTGTGGTAGAGAATTCCACAGGTTCACCACTCTCTGGTGAAGAAGTTTCTCCTCATCTCGTTCCTAAATGGCTTACCCCTTATCCTTCGACTGTGACCCCTGGTTCTGGACTTCCCCAACATTGGGAACATTCTTCCTGCATCTAACCTGTCTGAACCCATCAGAATTTTAAAAGTTTCTATGAGGTCCCCTCTCATTCATCTGAACTCCAGTGAATACAAGCCCAGTTGATCCAGTCTTTCTTGATAGGTCAGTCCCGCCATCCCGGGAATCAGTCTGGTGAACCTTTGCTGCACTCCCTCAATAGCAAGAATGTCCTTCCTCAAGTTAGGAGACCAAAACTGTACACAATACTCTAGGTGTGGCCTCACCAAGGCCCTGTACAACTGTAGCAACACCTCCCTGCCCCTGTACTCAAATCCCCTCGCTATGAAAGCCAACATGCCATTTGCTTTCCTAACCGCCTGCTGTACCTGCATGCCAACCTTCAATGATTGATGTACCATGACACCCAGGTCTCGTTGCACCTCCCCTTTTCCTAATCTGTCACCATTCAGATAATCGACTGTCTCTCTGTTTTTACCACCAAAGTGGATAACCTCACATTTATCCACATTATACTTCATCTGCCATGCATTTGCCCACTCACCTAACCTATCCAAGTCACTCTGCAGCCTCATAGCATCCTCCTCGCAGCTCACACTGCCACCCAACTTAGTGTCATCCGCAAATTTGGAGATACTACATTTAATCCCCTCATCTAAATCATTAATGTACAGTGTAAACAGCTGGGGCCCCAGCACAGAACCTTGCGGTACCCCACTAGTCACTGCCTGCCATTCTGAAAAGTACCCATTTACTCCTACTCTTTGCTTCCTGTCTGCCAACCAGTTCTCACATCAGAACACTACCCCCAATCCCATGTGCTTTAACTTTGCACATTAATCTCTTGTGTGGGACCTTGTTGAAAGCCTTCTAAAAGTCCAAATACACCACATCAACTGGTTCTCCTTTGTCCACTTTACTGGAAACATCCTCAAAAAATTCCAGAAGATTTGTCAAGCATGATTTCCCTTTCACAAATCCATGCTGACTTGGACCTATCATGTCACCTCTTTCCAAATGCACTGCTATGACATCCTTAATAATTGATTCCATCATTTTACCCACTACCGATGTCAGGCTGACCGGTCTATAATTCCCTGTTTTCTCTCTCCAGCCTTTTTTAAAAAGTGGAGTTACATTGGCTACCCTCCACTCGATAGGAACTGATCCAGAGTCTATGGAATGTTGGAAAATGACTGTCAATGCATCTGCTATTTCCAAGTGAAGCTGAGACCACGGCCAGATCAGCCATGATCTTTTTGAATGGCGGAGCTGGTTCGAGGGGCTAGCTGGCCTACTCCTATTCCTAATTCTTATGTTCTTATGTTCTTATTGAGGAAGATGTTAATCCTTTTAAAAGAAACAAAATGAATGGTACAGTGGCAGACAGTGGAATGTGACATAGATGCTGTAATGCATTCACCACTAGCACCATACAACTCAAGCTGGTGCAGTGCATACGTCCTCACTATCTCTAACACCCACACCCTCAGTGCACCAACCCCTGTTCAGCGTGCCGCTTGCTGTCGGACAACTCAAAGTTCTGCAGAGATCGGGGAACGCAGATCTTACAGCCGATGATGTTGAGGAAAGCTCGCCTGAATGACCTGTTGAAAAATCCGTAGAGGAATGGATTCATGGAAGAATTACTGTAGCCGAGCCAGACCAAGACCTCCCATGTCACTCTGTCTACCTTGTGACCCACGAAAGGGTTAATGATATTCGCTGTGAAGAAGGGCAACCAGAAGGCAAGAAAAGTGCCGATAATTATCCCCAGGGTTTTAGCAGCCTTCCTTTCCCGTCTCGGGGATTGTTTGTGTGCATGAGCCGTTACTAAACCTGAGCCACCTCCCTGGATATGGTTCTCCACTGCGTTAATCTGAATTGCCTGTTTTCTAGCTGCCCTGTAAACCTTCCAGTATGCCGCCAGCATCATGAACACGGGCAGATAAAAGGCGATGAGCGACGCACAGACAGCGTAGGCTTGGTTGACCACGAGTGCACATCTGCCATTGGCCAGCAAGTGCGGATCCACACCCCATCTGTGCAGCTGTAGCATTATCGGGACGAATGATATCGTTGCGGGGACCAGCCAGCAGACGAGGAGCAGAGAGGCCACCCTGCCGGGGGACATCATGTAATGGTACACAAGAGGGTCGCAGACGGCATAGTAGCGGTCAAGCGCAATGCAACTCAGGTGAAGTATGGAGGCGGTGCAGAGCATCACGTCCAGGCTTGAATGGATTTGACAGAAGATGGATCCAAAGTGCCAACATCCTTCAATGGTCCTGATCATACTATAGGGCATCACCACAATCCCGACGAGGAAGTCGGCGATGGATAGCGATAACACAAACGCATTGGTTGGAGTCCGCAGCTGCTTGAAGTAGACAACAGCAAGCACCACTAGGAAATTGCCAACCATTGTGACTGTCACAATCACCATAATGAAGATGTAAAGGCCTATCCTGACAGCAGGCGTCTCTGTGCTCGACAAGCATTGATCAGCTGTTCTCCAACCCGGTGAGCCGGTGGCATTTAATGAACTCGAGGCATTCTCCATGTTTTGGGATACTTCTACCTAGGGGAAAGTGGAGATATAATCAGAAAAGGCATCTGGACTACATTTGCTGTCACACACAACCTTTATAGCTGGCCCTCTGGTATCTCGTCGGAATGATATTCTTCATTGGCTATTTGTTGATTCTCAGGATGTGGGTATCACTGGCAAGACCAGCATTTATTGCCTGAAGAAGATGGTGGTGGGCCTTCATTTTAAAACGTTAGCAGTTTGATCCAACTGAATGGCTTCAGAGGGCAGTTCAGACTCAACCAGTGGACTCACATATAGACCAGACCAGGTCAGGATGGTAGGTTCCTTCCCTACAACGCATTCATGAAACAGTTGGTCTTTTACCACAATCCAACAGCTTCATGCTCACTTATACTGATGCCAGATTTTAATTTCCAGATTTTTTTAAAACTCAATTCAAATTCTCAAACTGCCAAGGTGAGATTTAAAATTATGTCATAATAACATATGAAATAGGAGCAGGAGTAGGCCATAGGGTCTCTCGAGCCTGCTCCGCCATTTAATACGATCATGGCTGATCCGATCATGGATTAGGGCCACTTCCCCGTCCGCTCTCCATAACCCCTTATTCCCTTACCGGTTAAGAAACTGTCTCTCTCTGTCTTAAATTTATTCAATGTCCCAGCTTCCACAGCTCTCTGAGGCAGTAAATTCCACAGATTTACAACCCTCTGAGAGAAGATATTCCTCCTCATCTCAGTTTTACATCATGGTACATCAGTCATTGAGGTGCAGCAGGTGGTGAAGAAGGCAAATGGCATATTGGCCTTCATAGTTAGGGGATTTGAGTATAGGAGCAGAGAGGTCTTGCTGTAGTTGTACAGGGCCTTGGTGAGGCCTCACCTGGAATACTGTGTTCAGTTTTGGTCTCCTAATCTGAGGAAGGACGTTCTTGCTATTGAGGTGTGCAGTGAAGATTCACCAGACTGATTCCCGGGATGGCAGGACTGACATATGAGGAGAGACTGGATCGATCAGGCTTATATTCACTGGAGTTTAGAAGAATGAGAGGGGACCTCATAGAAACATTTAAAATTCTGACGGGACTGGGCAGGTTAGATGCAAGAAGAATGTTCCCGATGTTGGGGGAGTCCAGAACCAGGGGTCACAGTCTAAGGATAAGGGGTAAGCCATTTAGGACCGAGGAGAAACTTCTTCACTCAGAGAGTTGTTAACCTGTGGAATTCTCATCCGCAGAGAATTGTTGATGCCAGTTTTTTAGATATATTCAAGAGGGAGTTGGATATGGCCCTTACGGCTAAAGGGGTCAAGGGGTATGGAGAGAAAGCAGGAAAGGGGTACTGAGGTGAATGATCAGCCATGATCTTATTGAATGGCGGTGCAGGCTTGAAGGGCTGAATGGCCTACTCCTGCACCTATTTTCTATGTTTCTATGTTTCTATGTTTAAATGGGCGGCCCCTTATTCTAAGATAATGCCCTCTAGTTCTAGTCTCCCCCATCAGTGGAAACATCCTCTCTGCATCCACCTTGTCAAGCCCCCTCATAATCTTATACGTTTCGATAAGATCACCTCTCATTCATCTGAATTCCAATGAGTAGAGGCCCAATCTATGCAACCATTCCTCATAAGTACTGTGGATTATTAATCCAGATCTCTGGATTACTAGTCCACTAATATAACTATTTTGCTAGTGAGTGTAGTCAGTTTGATGGTGGGGTTGTTACAGCTGAGCCCTATTCCGAAATCCATTTGCATTTTCTAACAGGGATCGATGGACAATGGCCAGGAGTGAAAACCCTGACTGGTCTTTGACTTCAGGAGTCCAGGGCCACTGAAGCCAATTGTAGTTCCCAAGTTACTGTCCTTGTTGAGGATGTGTGTGGGCGTTGGGTGAGGTTAGGATCATACTTGGATGTGATTCCTCCCCTCCTCCACCACCCACTCCACCATGCTGATTTTTGGAAGGGAATAGGTTAATAACTTTTTGAGAAACTAGCAGGAGGGTCAGTAACCAGACACAGATTTGAGATAATTGTCACAAGAACCAGAGGGGAGATGAGGAATATTTATTTTATTCAGTGAGTTGTAATGATCTGGAACACACTGCCTGAAAGGAAGTGGAAGCAGATTCAATAATAACTTTCAAAAGAGAATTGGATAAATACTTGAAAAGGAAAATGTTGCAGAGCTATGGGGAAAGAGCAGGGAAGTGGAACAAATTGGATAACTATTTCTAAGAGCTGGCACAGGCACAACAACAACTTGTATTTATATAGCGCCTTCAACGTAGTGAAACGTCTCAAGGTGCTCCACAGGAGTATTATGCAATAAAAATTTGACACCGAGTCGCATAAGTAGAAGTTAGTGCAGGTGACCAAAAGCTTGGTCAAAGAGGTATGTTTTAAGGAACATCTTGAAGGAGGAAAGAGAGGCAGAGAGGCGGAGAGGTTTAGGCAGGGAGTTCCAGAGCTTAGGGTCTAGACAACAGAAGGCACGGCAACTGATGGTTGAACGATTATAATCAAGGTACTAAGAAGGGCAGAATTAGAGGAGTGCAGACATCTCGGGGGGTTGTGAGGCTGGAGGAGATTACCAAGATAGGGAGGGGCGAGGCCATGGAGGGATTTGAAAATAAGGATGAGAATTTTGAAATTTAGGCATTGCTTAACTGAAGCCAATGTAGGTCAATGTAGGTGAGCACAGCGGTGATGGGTGAGCGGGACGTGGTGTGAGTTAAGACACGGGCAGCCGAGTTTTGGATCACCTCTAGTTTACAAAGGGTAGAATGTGGGAGGCCAGCCAGGAATGCATTAGAATAGTCAAGTCTAGAGGTAACAAAGGCATGGATGAGGGCTTCAGCAATGGATGAGCTGAGGCAGGGGCGGAAGTGGGCAATGTTACAGAGATGGAAATAGGCGTTTTTAGTTTTGCTGGGGATATGTAGTCGAATGCTCATTTCTGATGGGCCTTATAGTCTCCTTCTGTGCTCTATGATTCTATGAACTACTGTGAGTTGTACTTTGTCTTATTCGCTCTGTTTTATCGACATTACTGTGACCAGTGGTCCTTTAAACCTTCTTCTCTTGTTCCTCTCCTCCCTACATCCACACCGAGTTGAAACCAAGACGCCATATCATTGCAACAACAACTTGCATTTATATAGCATCTTCAATGGAGCAAAACATCTTATTCTATTTCCTTGTTTTCCAGAACCTTAAAAAATAAATCTCTATACCTTCCTCCTACAATCTGTGATCTTGTCTTCTCTTTCAGCTTTGGTTCAACTAATAGCAACCTCGCCTCTGAGTCAGAAGGTTGTGGGTTCAAGTTCAGGAACTTGAGCACATAAGTGCAGGCTAACACTCCAGTGCAGTGCTGAGGGAGTGCTGCACTGTCAGAGGTGCTGTCTTTCGGATGAGACATTAAACCAAGCTCTCTAATCTCTAAGGTGGATGTAAAAGATCCCATGGCACTATTTCGAAGAAGGGCAGGGGAGTTATCCCCGGTGTCCTGGACAATATTTATCAGAGTAACTATTTGTACTGTCCTTTTTCTGTCCTTCTGCGCCTGCGTCCTCTGGACTCCGCCCCAAGGCCGCCCACCCGAAACCGGAACCAAAGTGGAGCCCCGTAATAGACCACATTGTTCCTCAGAGCCTGCGGGTGGCCAAGAGGGGTGGCGGGGAGAGAAACAGCGAGCGGCGGGGAGGGGAGGTGGGGAGAGAGACTGCGGGTGGCAGGGAGAGAGACTGCGGGCGGTGGGGAGAGAGACTGCGGGCGGTGGGGAGAGAGACTGCGGGCGGTGGGGAGAGAGACTGCGGGCGGTGGGGAAGGGGGAGAGGCGGAGAGGAGAGGCGGGGAGAGAACCTGTGGGCAGCAGGGAGCGAGACTGCGGGCGGTGGGGAGAGGGGGAAAGACACTGTGGCAGGGGGGTGGGGGAGAGAGACACGGGGAGGGGGGGAGAGAAAGAAACGGGGGAGACCGAGACGGGGAGAGAGACACGGGTGGAGAGAGAGAGACACGGGGGAGGAGAGAGAGACACGGGGGAGGAGAGAGAGACACGGGGGAGGAGAGAGAGACACGGGGAGAGAGAGAGAGAGACACGGGGAGAGCGAGAGAGAGACACGGGGAGAGAGAGAGAGACACGGGGAGAGAGAGACATGGGGGAGGAGAGAGAGACACGGGGGAGGAGAGAGAGACATGGGGAGAGAGAGAGAGAGACACGGGGGGAGAGAGAGAGACACGGGGGAGGAGAGAGAGAGACATGGGGAGAAAGAGACATGGGGGAGGAGAGAGAGACACAGAGGAGGAGAGAGAGACACGGGGGAGGAGAGAGAGAGAGACACGGGGAGAGAGAGAGAGACACGGGGGAGGTGAGAGAGAGACACGGGGAGAGAGAGACACGGGGGAGGAGAGAGAGACATGGGGGAGGAGAGAGAGAGACACGGGGAGAGAGAGAGAGACACGGGGGAGGAGAGAGAGAGACACGGGGAGAGAGAGAGAGACACTGGGGAGGAGAGAGAGAGACACAGGGAGAAAGAGACACGGGGGAGGAGAGAGAGAGACACGGGGAGAGCGAGAGAGAGACACGGGGGAGGAGAGAGAGACATGGGGAGAGAGAGAGAGAGACACGGGGGGAGAGAGAGAGACACGGGGGAGGAGAGAGAGAGACATGGGGAGAAAGAGACATGGGGGAGGAGAGAGAGACACAGAGGAGGAGAGAGAGACACGGGGGAGGAGAGAGAGAGAGACACGGGGAGAGAGAGAGAGACACGGGGGAGGTGAGAGAGAGACACGGGGGAGGAGAGAGAGACACGGGGGAGGAGAGAGAGACATGGGGGAGGAGAGAGAGAGACACGGGGAGAGAGAGAGAGACACGGGGAGGAGAGAGAGAGAGACACGGGGAGAGAGAGAGAGACACTGGGGAGGAGAGAGAGAGACACAGGGAGAAAGAGACACGGGGGAGGAGAGAGAGAGACACGGGGAGAGAGAGAGACACGGGGGAGGAGAGAGAGAGCACGGGGAGAGAGAGACACAGGGGAGGAGAGAGAGACACGGGGAGAGAGAGACACGGGGGAGGAGAGAGAGACACGGGGGAGGAGAGAGAGACACGGGGAGAGAGAGAGAGACACGGGGGAGGAGAGAGAGACACGGGGGAGGAGAGAGAGACACGGGGGAGGAGAGAGAGACACGGGAAGAGAGAGAGAGACGGCGAGAGAGAGAGACACGGGGAGGGAGAGAGAGACGCGGGAAGAGAGAGACACGGGAAGAGAGAGACATGGGGGGTGGGTAGAGAGGGACACGGGGGGGGGGGAGAGAGACATGGAGGGGGAGAGCGATACGGGGGGGGAGAGAGAGATATGGGGGGGAGAGAGACATGAGGAGAGAGACACGGGGAGAGCGAGAGAGACGGCGAGAGAGAGAGACATGGGGAGGGAGAGAGAGACACGGGGAGAGAGAGAGAGACATGAGAAGAGAGAGAGAGACATGGGAAGAGAGAGAGAGACACGGGAAGAGAGACACGAAAAGAGAGAGAGAGACACGGGGGGTTGGGTAGAGAGAGAGACATGGGGGGGTGGGTAGAGAGATACACGGAGGGGTGGGTAGAGAGAGACATGGAGGGGTGGGTAGAGAGAGACATGGGGGGGTGGGTAGAGAGATACACGGAGGGGTGGGTAGAGAGACACGGGGGGTTGGGTAGAGAGAGACATGGAGGGGTGGGTAGAGAGACACGGGGGGGTGGGTAGAGAGAGACATGGAGGGGTGGGTAGAGAGACACGGGGGGGGGTGGGTAGAGAGAGACATGGAGGGGTGGGTAGAGAGAGACACGGGGGGGTGGGTAGAGAGAGACATGGACGGGTGGGTAGAGAGAGACACGGGGGGGTGGGTAGAGAGAGACATGGAGGGGTGGGTAGAGAGAGACACGGGGGGGGGAGAGAGAGACACGGGGGGGTGGGTAGAGAGATACACGGGGGGGTGGGTAGAGAGAGACATGGAGGGGTGGGTAGAGAGAGACACGGGGGAGTGGGTAGAGAGAGACATGGAGGGGTGGGTAGAGAGAGACACAGGGGGGGTGGGTAGAGAGAGACACGGGGGGGAGAGAGAGACACGGGGGGGTGGGTAGAGAGATACACGGGGGGGTGGGTAGAGAGAGACATGGAGGGGTGAGTAGAGAGACACGGGGGGGGTGGGTAGAGAGAAACACGGGGGGGAGAGAGAGACACGGGGGGGTGGGTAGAGAGAGACACGGGGGGGTGGGTAGAGAGAGACACGGGGGGGTGGGTAGAGAGAGACATGGAGGGGTGGGTAGAGAGAGACATGGAGGGGTGGGTAGAGAGAGACATGGAGGGGTGGGTAGAGAGAGACACGGGGGGGTGGGTAGAGAGAGACACGGGGGGGTGGGTAGAGAGAGACATGGAGGGGTGGGTAGAGAGAGACATGGAGGGGTGGGTAGAGAGAGACACAGGGGGGTTGGGTAGAGAGAGACACGGGGGGTAGAGAGAGACACGGGGGGGTGGGTAGAGAGAGACACGGGGGGTGGGTAGAGAGAGACATGGAGGGGTGGGTAGAGAGAGACACAGGGGGGTTGGGTAGAGAGAGACACGGGGGGGAGAGAGAGACACGGGGGGTGGGTAGAGAGAGACACGGGGGGGGTGGGTAGAGAGAGACACGGGGGAGTGGGTAGAGAGAGACACGGGGGGGGTGGGTAGAGAGAGACATGAAGGGGTGGGTAGAGAGAGATACGGGGGAGTGGGTAGAGAGAAACACAGCGGGGGTGGGTAGAGAGAGACACGGGGGGGGAGAGAGAGACACGGGGGCGGAGAGAGATAAGGGGGCAGAAAATAGAAAGGGACACGGGGGAGAGACACACGGGAGAGAGACACGGGAGGGGGAGAGACACGGGGGGAGAGACACGGGGGGGAGAGACACGGTGGGGAGAGACACGGGGGGGAGAGACACAGGGGGAGAGATACGGGGGGGAGACACGGGGGGGGAGAGACACGGGGGGGGAGAGACATGGGGGAGAGACATGGGGGGGAGAGACACGGGGGTAGAGACACGGGGGGGGGAGAGACACGGGGAGGAGAGAGACACGGGGGGGTGAGACACAGGGGGGAGAGACACGGGGAGTGGAGAGAGACACGGGGAGGCGAGAGAGACACGGGGGGTGGAGAGACACAGGGGAGGCGAGAGAGACACGGGGGAGGAGAGAGAGACACGGGGAGAGAGAGAGAGACACGGGGGGGAGAGAGAAACACGGGGGGAGAGAGACACGGGGAGAAGAGCGAGAGAAATGGGGGAGGAGAGAGAGAGACACAGGGAGAGAGAGAGACACGGGGAGGAGAGAGAGAGACACGGGGGAGGAGAGAGAGAGACACAGGGAGAGAAAGATACGCGGAGAGAGAGAGAAACACGGGGAGAGAGAGAGAGACACGGGGACAGAGAGATAGACACAGGAACAGAGAGGGAGAGACGGGGGGGAGAGAGAGAGAGAGACACGGGAAGAGAGAGAGAGACATGGGGAGAGAGAGAGAGTCATGGGGTGAGAGAGAGAGACACGGGAAAAGAGAGAGACATGGGGAGATAGAGAGAGACGGCGAGAGGGAGCGAGACACGGGGGGAGAGAGAGAGACACGGGGAGAGAGAGAGAGACGGCGAAAGAGAGAGAGACACGGGGAGAGAGAGAGACACACGGGGAGAGAGAGAGAGACACGGGGAGAGAGAGAGAGACGCGAGAGAGAAACACGGGGAGGGGGAGAGAGACACGGGGAGAGAGAGAGACACGGGGAGAGAGAAAGACACGGGGAGAGAGGGAGAGAGCGACACGGGGAGAGAGAGAGCGACACGGGGAGAGAGAGAGAGACGGCGAGAGAGAGACACGGGGAGAGAGAGAGAGACACCGGAAGAGAGAGAGAGACACCGGGAGAGAGAGAGAGACACGGGGAGAGAGAGAGAGAGATACACGGGGAGAGAGAGAGAGAGAGACACGGGAAGAGAGAGAGAGAGAGACACGGGGAGAGAGAGAGACACGGGGGGAGAGAGAGAGAGAGAGAGAGAGAGAGACATGGGGAGAGAGAGAGAGAGAGAGAGACATGGGAAGAGAGAGAGAGAGACACGGGAAGAGAGAGAGAGAGACACGGGGAGAGAGAGAGAGACACGGGGAGAGAGAGAGAGACATGGGGAGAAAGAGAGAGAGACACGGGGAGAGAGAGAGAGAGAGAGAGAGACACGGGGAGAGAGAGAGAGAGACACACACGGGGAGAGAGAGAGAGAGAGAGAGAGACACACAGGAAGAGAGAGAGAGACACGGGGAGAGAGAGAGAGACGGCAAGAGACAGAGAGACATGGGGAGAGAGAGAGAGACACGGGGAGAGAGAGAGAGACACGGGGAGAGAGAGAGAGACATGGGGAGAAAGAGAGAGAGAGAGACACGGGGAGAGAGAGAGAGACACGGGAAGAGAGAGAGAGAGAGAGAGAGACACACGGGGAGAGAGAGAGAGAGACACGGGGAGAGAGAGAGAGCGACACGGGGAGAGAGAGAGAGACACGGGGAGAGAGAGAGAGAGACACGGGGAGAGAGAGAGAGAGACACGGGGAGAGAGAGAGAGATAGAGACACGGAGAGAGAGAGAGAGAGAGACGGGGAGAGAGAGAGAGACACGGGGAGAGAGAGAGAGACACGGGGAGAGAGAGAGAGAGACACGGGAAGCGAGAGAGAGAGAGAGAGACACGGGGAGAGAGAGAGAGACACGGGGAGAGAGAGAGAGAGAGACACGGGGAGAGAGAGAGAGACACGGGGAGAGAGAGAGAGAAGGGGAGAGGGAGAGAGACACGGGAAGAGAGAGAGAGACACAGCGGGGTGGGTAGAGAGAGACACGGGGGAGTGGGTAGAGAGAGACACCGGGGCGGGAGAGAGAGAGAGAGACACAGCGGAGGGAGAGAGGTATAGGGGCAAAAGATAGAAAGAGACACGGGGGGAAGAGAGACACGGGGGAGTGGGGAGACACGGGGTGTGGGGGGGAGAGACACGGTGGGGAGGAGACATGGCGGGGGGAAGAGAGAGAGACACGGGGAGAGAGAGAGTCACAGGGAGAGAGAGAGAGAGTCACGGGGAGAGAGAGAGAGTCACGGGGTGTGGGATGAGAGACATGGGGTAGTGGAGCGAGAGGGACACGAGGGAGAGAGAGGCACAGGGGGGTAAAGACACGGAGTGGGGAGATACAAGGAGGTGTGGGGGGAGTCACACGGAGGGGGGGGAGAGGCACGGAGGGTTGGGAGAGACACGGGGTGGGGGGGAGATACGGGGAGGGGGGAGAGGGACACGGGGGGGAGGGGAGAGACACAGGGGGTGAGGGGAGAGACACGGGGGGAGGGGAGAGACACGGGGGGGAGGGGAGAGACACGGTGGCGAGGGGAGAGACACAGGGGGGAGCGGAGAGACACGGGGGGAGAGGAGAGACACGGGGGCGAGGAGAGAGACACGGGGGGGAGGGGAAAGACAGGGGGGGAGGGGAGAGACATGGGGGGCGGGTAGGGACATGCGAGAGGGGGGAGGGACACCGGGGGTGGGGAGAGACACGGGGGGTGGGGAGAGACACGGGGGGGAGGGGAGGGGAGAGACACGGGGGTAGGGGAGAGATACGGGGGGGGAAGGGAGTGACACGGTGGGTGGGGAGAGGCACGGGGGAAGGGGAGGGGAGAGACACGGGGGGGAGGGGAGAGACATGGGGGGGAGTGGAGGGGAGAGACACGGGGGGAGGGGAGAGACACGGGGGGGAGGGGAGAGACACGGGGGGGAGGGGAGAGACACGGTGGGGGAGGGGAGTGACACGGGGGGGAGTGGAGAGACACGGGGGAGGGGAGGGGAGGGGAGAGACACGGGGGGGAGGGGAGGGGAGAGACACGGTGGGGAGGGGAGAGACACGGGGGGAGGGGAGAGACACGGGGGGGTGAGGAGAGACACGGAGGGGAGGGGAGAGACACGGTGGGGAGTGGAGAGACACGGGGGGAGGGGAGAGACATGGAGGGGTGAGGAGAGACATGGATGGGTGAGGAGAGACACGGGGGGGAGGGGAGAGACACGGTGGGGAGGGGAGAGACACGGTGGGGAGTGGAGAGACACGGGGGGGAGGGGAGAGACACGTGGGGAAGGAGAGACATGGAGGGGTGAGGAGAGACATGGAGGGGGGAGGAGAGACACGGAGGGGGGAGGAGACACACAGAGGGGGGGAGGAGACACTTGGAGGGGGTGAGATAGGGGGGTGGAGAGAGATGGGGTGGGGAGAGAGAGCGGAAGCGGGAGAGGGGAGAGATGAAACTCAGGGAAGACGGATCACGTTCTTCCTATCCCCTGGTGCGTGCAAGCTCGGTGCGTGTGTTACAAGGGACATCGTTGTAGTGGATGAAATCCAGAAGTCACGACACTGTCACTATTCACTTCAGACCCAATAAACCTGTTAACAATCTGTGACCCACACACAATGCCCATCTATGGCTGTGGTGGGGGGTATGGATTAGGTCATGCACTTGTGCTGGGGTAAGGGACTTCGACTGGAATTTGTTGGCTTATGCTGGGTGGTTCGAGATCTATCCTCTGTGGCTTCTGAAGTCAAAGTGGATCGAATTACAATTTGCAAAGTCAATTAGAAATTGGGCTGGGCGGTTCCAGTTACACATATCAGAGAAATTTCAGGATGTGGCTTATCCTCCAAGGTGACAAATCAGCAATAGGTCATGTGATAATGGAGAGCCAATCAGAGACAAGGCGGCCATTTTGGCAGTACAAATAAATGCAATCAATATAAAAAAAACAGATTATCTGGTCATTATCACATTGTTTTTTGTGGGAGCTTGCTGTGCACAAATTGACTGCAGCGTTTCCCACATTACAACAGTGACTACACTCCAAAAGTAATTTGTTGGCTGTAAAGCACTTTGAGATGGCTGATGGTCGTGAAAGGCGCTATATAAATGCACGTCTTTCTTTCTTTCCAACCTTTGGATATATCCTGCGCAATGTGTCTTGGCCATTTGCCTGAGAATTTAAAATAAAGTGAAAGTTTAGGAACGATCTACAAGTCACATTCTGGATCTCAGTCATTTTAATCATGGCAAATTCCATCCTTTGAAAAGGTGATGGCAATGAATTTAGATAAAATAGGACTGACAGCTCTTTTGAGTTTTGTACAAAGAACCTTGCCTTGCCTAGTAGACTTTGTGCCGAGAAAACAGCTTGTCGTTTTACTTTCGCTATTTGCTCCCCCTATCTGACGCCATATGTACCTGAGGAAGCACTACAGTGTGTGATTCTCCTTCTATTACACTCAGAGTGCCAATGGTTAACCCAATGGACTAATCCACATCTTCATTGTTTTTAGAATGGTAACTTGTTTCTGGAATGGAAACACCAGTTGTCAGTGAGGCCAATGCTGTCTCTCACACTGTACTAAGACCCAGTACCTCTTTGACAGCATCTCCCAAACTCGCAACTTCCATCGCCTAGAAGAAGGACAACTTTAGCAGGTGAATGGGAACACCATCAGCTCCAGGTCTCACACCATCCTGACTTGGATATAGACCGGCGTCCCTTCATCATCGCTGAGTCAAAATCAACAACAACAACAACAACTTGTACTTACTTAGCGCCTTTAACATAGTGAAACATCCCAAGACGCTTCACAGGAGCGTTATCAGACAAAACAAATACATTTTACACCGAGCCACATAAAAAGAAATGACAGCAGATAACCAAAAGCTTGGTCAAAGAGGTAGGTTTTAAGGGGTGCCTTGAAGGAGGAAAGAAAGGTAGAGAGGCAGAGAGGTTTAGGCAAGCAGTTCCAGAGCTTGGGGCCTAGGCAGCTAAAAACACGGCCATCGATGGTTGAGCGATTATAATCAGGGATGCTCGAGGGGGCAGAATTAGAGGAGTGCAGAAATCTCGGCGGGGGGGGGGGGGGCCGGGAGGGATTATCGGGCTGGAGGAGACTACAGAGATTGGGAGAGGCGAAGCCATGGAAGGATTTGTAAACCAGGATGAGAATTGTGAAATCCTGGAATTCTCTACCGAACAGCATTGTGGGAGCACCTTCACCCCACACGGACAGCAGGGGTTCAAGAAGAAGGCCCACCACCATCTTCTCAAGGGAATCTAGGGATTGGCAATAAATCCCGGAGTGACGTCCACGTCCTGAGAATGACAACATTTTCAGCAAAAACCTCTGAGCTCAGCAGCTCTTTAAATAACCTCTCCTCGCCATCCCATAACATTCTAACTCTTCCAGTGTGCCCATCTGAATTGAACCATCTGCCAGTTGTGTATGTGTGTGTGTGTTAATGAGATTTGTCAGACTGCGATTCACTTGTAGTGCTGAAGTGAAATAGAGCTCAGGTTTCCCTCTTTTCTTCTCCTCTTTCCCCCCCGCCCCCACTTGCAATCTAATTTTCTTCCCTTGAACTACAACTGGGATCTTCCCAATTAAAATAATGTCACAGTTAAAATAGCAGAGAGGAGCGTGTCATGTAAAGGGGTTTAAGCATTCATTCGCTAATATCAGCAAAGTCGTTTCCAGCCTGCATGCCCTTCATTCTGCTCTGCAGCACATTGTAATTGGCGCAGTGTCACAAACTCTCCAGCAGGGGGAGCCCTTCACACTCAGAATGCAAACCAATTACACAGATTCAAACATGTGCTCAAGGCAGAATAGCTCAAGGAAAATAAATTTGTTCCAAAGGAAGAATATTGAAATCAAAGGAATTTTAACGTTAGTGTTTTCTACAGTAATTTAAGAGATTGATCATTTTGCTTTAAAAATACTGAAATGCCCTTGCAGGGAAGAAAGGCCTTTGTACAATCAGTACATCCCAGTATCACTGTGTCAGTACATCCAACCTTGGCGGTGTCCTGCACACTGGAACATGGCTATTGGCACGGGAATTTAAAACAAAATGAAAATTCAAGAAAGATCCAGACATCAACAAATCCTGGATCTCGGACATTTTAATCATAGCAAATTCCATCCCTGGAAAAGGTGTTTGCAATGAATTTAGATCAAATAGTACTCACAACGCTTTTGAATTCTGTTTAAAGTTATCGGGCTAGACTTTCCCGAGAGCCCCTCAATGCCCGATTGCCCGCTCAGAAAAACTGCTAATGTTTGGTAAGCAACGCTGGCGAGAATTTCTATTTTTATGTTAAAACTAATTAAAACTAATTGCCCGGCAAGAAAATGGGCCTTGCACCTTTTATTCTCGGCAGTTTTCTCGGCAGTTCAGGGGAAACTAAGTAAAATAGGCGTTTTTTTTTTTAAATTTAGTCCAAGGCTGCGGTTGGGCCTAGGGAAGGGGGAAAACTTTTTTAAAATTTTCAATTAAAAAAGATTTTAAAAAGTAAATAACATTCCCAAGACACTTTTACACCTAATCGTCATTTTAAAATTAAAAATAAATAAAGAACCTTTAACTTACCTTTCTTCGCAGAGTAATCACCTGCTGCCCTGTTTAAGCAGCTTTCACAGGGCGGTTTCCTCGGCGATCTGGACGGGCTTCCGTTGAGGCCAAACCCATGCCCTGGCAATTCTCTCGGCGTTACACGTCGGCGGATTGGTCGCGGCGGGCATTTTCAGATTTGGGCGATACCACAAAAAAATTAAGGGGGAAACTTTTGCCGGGCGGAAAAACAGCTGTACTGCCGAGAGAATCGCCGAGAACCCGCTGAAACTGATAGGAAAGTCTAGCCCATCTCTAACTTTCTTGAAACTTCCGACCAAACAGTGCTGTGGGAGTGCTATGAGGGTGGGGAGGGGAATAAGAGAGGCGATCAAGGCCGGATGCAATCCTCAGCATAAGAAATAGGAGCAGGGGTAGGCTATTTGGCCCCTCAAGACTGCTCCACCACTTAATCAGATCATGGCTGATCAGATCATGGACTCAGCTCCACTTCCCTGCCCGCTCCCCATAACCCTTTACTCCCTTATCTCTCAAAAATCTGTCTATCTCCACCTTAAATATATTCAATGACCCAGTCTGATGCTATGAGGCTACAGAGTGACTTGGATAGGTTAGGTGAGTGGGCAAATGCGTGGCAGATGAAGTATAATGTGGATAAATGTGAGGTTATCCACTTTGGTGGTAAAAACAGAGAGACAGACTATTATCTGAATGGTGACAGATTAGGAAAAGGGAAGGTGCAACGAGACCTGGGTGCCATGGTACATCAGTCATTGAAGGTTGGCATGCAGGTACAGCAGGCGGTTAAGAAAGCAAATGGCATGTTGGCCTTCATAGCGAGGGGATTTGAGTACAGGGGCAGGGAGGTGTTGCTACAGTTGTACAGGGCCTTGGTGAGGCCACACCTGGAGTATTGTGTACAGTTTTGGTCTCCTAACTTGAGGAAGGACATTCTTGCTATTGAGGGAGTGCAGCGAAGATTCACCAGACTGATTCCCGGGATGGTGGGACTGACCTATCAAGAAAGACTGGATCAACTGGGCTTGTATTCACTGGAGTTCAGAAGAGTGAGAGGGGACCTCATAGAAACGTTTAAAATTCTGACGGGTTTGGACAGGTTGGATGCAGGAAGAATGTTCCCAATGTTGGGGAAGTCCAGAACCAGGGGTCACAGTCTAAGGATAAGGGGTAAGCCATTTAGGACCGAGATAAGGAGAAACTTCTTCACCCAGAGAGTGGTGAACCTGTGGAATTCTCTACCACAGGAAGTAGTTGAGGCCAATTCACTAAATATATTCAAAAGGGAGTTAGATGAAGTCCTTACTACTCGGGGGATCAAGGGGTATGGCGTGAAAGCAGGAAGTGGGTACTGAAGTTTCATGTTCAGCCATGAACTCATTGAATGGCGGTGCAGGCTAGAAGGGCTGAATGGCCTGCTCCTGCACCTATTTTCTATGTTTCTATGTCTATGTTTCTATGTCTCCACAGCTCTCTGGGGCAGAGAATTCCTTAGATTGACAACCCTCTGAGAGAAGAAATTTCTCATCTCAGTTTTAAATGGGCAGCCCCTTATTCTAAGCATTGCTGTGGGAGCTGAACATAGGAACAGGAGTAGACTATTCAGCCCCTCGAGCCTGTTCCGCCATTCAAGGAGATCATGGCTGATCTGTGTCTTAACTCCATCTACCCGCCTTGGCTCCATATCCTTTTATACCCTTGGCTAGCAAAAATCAATCAATCTCAGATTTAATATTATTAATTGAGCTAGCATCGACTGCTTTTATTGTGAGGGATTCCTCACTTCTGTGTGAAGAAACGTTTCCTAACTTCTCTCCTGATTGGCCTGGCTCTCATTTTAAGCTTATGCCTTCTTGTCCGAGACTCCCCCACCAGCAGATAAAGCTTCTCTCTGTCCACACTATTAATTCCTGTCAAAATCTCAATCATAGCACACTTTAACCTATATTCCAGGGAATACAAGGTTAGTTGAAGCAATCTCTCCACATAATCAAATCTTGGCGCTTTAGTAGCATTTTGGTGCATCTGCAATGCATTCCTTCCTTGTCCAATATATCCTTCCTAAGGTGTTGTGCCCAGAGCTGTGCACAGTACTCCAGGTGTGGTCTAACCAGGGCTTTGTATAGCTGTAACAAAACTTATATTCTAGCCCTCTAGTTGTAAAGGCTAACATTCCAAGAGCCTTTTTGATTTTTTTTGTACCTGACTATGACATTACAGTGATCTATGTGCATGGATCCCTCTATCTCTTTGGACCTCCACTGTTGCTAGCTTTTGGAGACAGGAGGCAGGAAGCAAAGGATAATGGTTGATGGGTGTTTTTGCCACTGGAAGGATGTTTCCAGTGGGGTTCCACAGGGCTCAGTACTGGCTCCCTTGCTTTTTGTGATATATATCAATGATCTAGACTTGAATACAGGGGGTATGATTAAGAAGTTTGCAGATGATACAAAAAGTGGCTGTGTGGTTGACAATGAAGAAGAAAACTGCGGACTGCAGGAAGATACCAATCAACTGGTCAGGTGGGCAGAACTGTGGCAAATGAAATTTAATCCAGAGAAGTGTGAGGTAATGCATTTGGGGAGGGCTACCAAGGAAAGGGAATACACATTAAATGGTAGGATATTGAGAAGTGTAGAGGAACAAAGGGACCTTGGAGTGCAGGTCCACAGATCCTGAAGGTAGCAGGCCAGGTAGATAAGATGGTTAAGAAGGCATACGGAATGCTTGCCTTTATTAGCCGAGGCATAGAATATAAGAACAGGCGGGTTATGCTTGAACTGTATAAAACACTGGTTAGGCCACAGCTGGAGTACTGCGTGCAGTTCTGGTCACTGCATTACGCGACTGCATTGGAGAGGGTACAGAGGAGATTTACAAGGATGTTGCCGGGAGTGGAGAATCTAAGCTATGAGGACAGATTAGATTGACTGGATTTGTTTTCCTTGGAACAGAGGAGGCTGAGGGGAAACATCATTTGAGAGAAAATTTCTTCACGCAGAGGGCTGTGGGTATCTTTAACTCACTGCCTGAAAGTGCCGTAACGTGCAGGGTGACGGATCTAGAGCTGGAAAGTTGGATTAGGCTGGATAGCCTCTTGTTGGCCGGCGCAGACACAATGGGCCCAAATGGCCTCCTTCCGTACTGTAAACTTCTATGATTCTATGATTTTCACAATTCAAATAATACTCGGATCTATCCTTTGTTGGTCCCAAAGTGGATGACCTCACACTTACCTGCATTGAAATCCATCTGCCAGACTTCTGCCCACTCACTTCATCTATCAAAGTCTCTTTGTAATTTAATGCTCTTGTCTACACTACTTGCTATGCCACAAATCTTTGTGACATCAGTAAACTTGGATCATCATTATCATCATAGGCAGTCCCTCGGAATCGAGGAAGACTTGCTTCCATTCCTGAAGTGAGTTCTTTGGTGGATGAACAGTCCAATATGAGAGTCACAGACTCTGTCACAGGTGAGACAGATAGTCATTGAGGGAAGGGGTGGGTGGGACTGATTTGCCGTACGCTCTTTCCACTGCCTGCGCTTGATTTCTGCATGCTCTCGATGTTGAGACTCAAAGTGCTCAGCGCACTTTCTCCACTTAGGGCAGTCTTTGGCCAGGGACTCCCAGGTGTCAGTGGGAATGTCGCATTTATCAGAGAGGGTGTCCTTGTAACGTTTCCGCTGCCCACCTTTGGCTCATTTGACATGAAGGAGCTCCGCGTAGAGCACTTGCTTTGGGAGTCTCGTGTCTGCCATGCAAACTATGGGGCCTGCCCAGCGGAGCTGATCGAGTGTGGTCAGTGCTTCAATGCTGGGGATGTTGGCCTGGTCGAGGACGCTGATGTTGGTGTGCTTGTCCTCCCAGGGGATTTGTAGGATCTTGCAGAGACATCGTTGGTGATATATCTCCAGCGACTTGAGATGTCTACTGTACATGGTCTATGCCTCTGAGCCATACAGGAGGCTGGGTATTACTACAGCCCTGTAGACCATGAGCTTGGTGGTAGATTTGAGGGAATTCTACCATGAGCTTGGTGGTAGATTTGAGATTTGAAGTAAACTTGGATATATGGCTCTCTATCGTGTTATCTAAGTAATTAGTAAATATAGTGAATAGTTGAGGTCCCAGTACTGATCCTTGTGGGACACCACTAGTCATTTCCTTCCAATTCAAGTACATACCTATTATCCCTACTACTGCCTAAACTCTCTCCTAATTTGCCTTCAATTCCATGAGCTTTAACAGTCTCTTATATGGAACTTTATCAAATGCCTTCTGTAAGTCCATATAAACTACATCCATAAACATCCATAGACATATAGGCACCAACGATATCGGTAAAAAATGGGATGAGCTCCTACAAGCTGAATTTAGGGAGCTAGGAGTTAAATTAAAAAGTAGGATCTCAAAGGTAGTAATCTCAGGATTGCTACCAGTGCCACGTGCTAGTCAGAGTAGGAATTGCAAGATAGCTCAGATGAATATGTGGCTTGAGGAAAGGTGCAAGGAGGAGGGATTCAAATTCCTGAGACATTGGAACCGGTTCTGAGGGAGGTGGGACCACTATAAACCGCACGGTCTGCACCTGGGCAGGACTGGAACTGATGTCCTAGACGGAGTGTTTGCTAGTGCTGTTGGGGAGGGTTTAAACTAAAATGGCAGGGGGGTGGGAATCTATGCAGGGAGACAGAGGGAAGTAAAATGGGGGCAGAATCAAAAGATAGGAAGGAGAAAAGCAAGAGTGGAGGGCAGAAAAATCAAGGACATAAATCAAAAAGGGCCACATTACAACTTAATTCAAAAAGGACAAAGAGTGTTAAAAAAACAAGCCTGAAGGCTCTGAGTCTCAATGCGAGGAGCATTATTAATAAGGTGGATGAATTAACTGCAGATAGCTGCTAACGGGTATGATGTAATTGGGATTACGTAGACATGGCTCCAGAGTAACCAAGGCTGGGAAATCAACATCCACGGGTAGTCAATATTCAGGAAGGACAGACAGGAAGGAAAAGGAGGTGGGGTAGCATTACTGGTTAAAGCGGAGATTAACTCAATAGCAAAGAAGAACATTAACGTGGATGATGTGGAATCTATATGGGTAGAGCTGCGAAATACCAAAGGACAGAAAACGTTAGTAGGAGTTGTGTACAGACCACCAAACAGTAGTAGTGAGGTTGGGGATGGCATCAAACAGGAAATTAGGGACACATGCAAAAAGGGTACAGCAGTTATCATGGGTAACTTTAATCTACATCTTGATTGGGCTAACCAAACTGGTAACAATATTGTGGAGGAGGATTTCCTGGAGTGTATAAGGGATGGTTTTCGAGACCAATATGTCGAGGAACCAACGAGAGAACAGGTCATCCTAGACTGGGTCTTGTGAAATGAGAGAGGATTAATTAGCAATCTGGTCGTGCGGGGCCCCTTGGGGAAGAGTGACCATAATATGGTAGAATTCTTCATTAAGATGGAGAGTGACACAATTAATTCAGAGACTAGGGTCCTGAACTTAAAGAAAGGAAACTTTGACGGTATAAGATGTGAATTGGCTAGGATAGACTGGAGAATGATATTTGAAGGGTTGATGATGGATAGACAATGGCAGACATTTAAAGATCACATGGATGAACGACAACAATTGTACATCCCTATGTGGCGTAAGAATAAAAAAGGGAAGGTGGCTCAACCGTGGCTAACAAGGGAAATTAGGGAAAGTATTAAATCCAAGAAAGAGGCATCTAAATTGCCCAGAAAAAGCAGCAAACCTGAGGACTGGGAGAAATTTAGAATTCAGCAGAGGAGGTCTAATGGTTTAATTAGGAGGGGGAACATAGAGTATGAGAGTAAGCTTGCAGGGAACATAAAAACTGACTGCAAAAGCTTCTATAGATATGTGATGAGAAAAAGATTAGTGAAGACTAATGTAGGTCTCTTGCGGTCAGAATCAGGTGAATTCATAATGGAGAACAAGGAAATGGCAGACAAATTGAACAAATACTTTGGTTTTGTCTTCACTAAGGAAGACACGAATAACCTCCCGAAAATACTAGGGGACCGAGGGTCTAGCGAGAAGGGGGAACTGAGGGAAATCTTTATCAGTCAGGAAATGGTGTTAGGGAAATTGAAGGGACTGAAGGCTGATAAATCCCCAGGGCCTGATAGTCTGCATCCCAGAGTACTTAAGGGCATGCCCTAGAATTAGTGGATGCATTTGTGATCGTTTTCCAACATTCCATGGACTCTGGATCAGTTCCTATGGATTGGAGGGTAGCTAATGTAACCCCACTTTTTAAAAAAGGTGGGAGAGAAAAGACTGAATTAGAGACCAATTAGCCTGACATCAGAGGTGGGGAAATGCTGGAATCAATTATTAAAGATGTAATAGCAGCGCATTTGGAAAGCAGTGACAGGATCGGTCCAAGTCAGCATGGATTTATGAAAGGGAAATCATGCTTGACAAATCTTCTACAGTTTTTTGAGGATGCAACTAGTAGAGTGGATAACGGAGAACCAGTGGATGTGGTGTATTTGGACTTTTAAAAGGCTTTTGACAAGGTCCCACACAAGGGATTAGTGTGCAAAATTAAGGCACATGGTACTGGGAGTAATGTATTGACGTGGATCGAGAACTGGTTGGCAGACAGGAAACAAAGAGTGGGAATAAATGGCTCCTTTTCAGAATGGCAGTCAGTGACTAGTGGGGTACTGCAGAGTTCAGTGCTGGGACCTCAGCTATTTACAATATACATTAATGATTTAGACAAAGGAATTGAAGGTAATATCTCCAAGTTTGCAGATGACACTAAGCTAGGTGGTGGTGTGAGCTGTGAGGAGGATGCTAAGAAGCTGCAGGGGGACTTGGGCAGGTTAGGTGAGTGGGCAAGTGCATGGCAGATGCAGTATAATGTGGATAAATGTGAGGTTATCCACTTTGGTGGCAAAAACTGGAAGGCAGATTATTATCTGAATGGTGACAGATTAGTAAAAAGGGAGGTGCAACAAGATCTGGATGTCATGGTACATCAGTCATTGAAGGTAGGCATGCAGGTACAGCAGGCTATAAAGAAATCAAATGGCATGCTGGCCTTCATAGCAAGGGGATTTGAATATAGGAGCAGGAAGGTCTTACTGCAGTTGTACAGGGCCTTGGTGAGACCACACCTTGAGTATTGTGTGCAGTTTTGGTCTCCTAATCTGAGGAAGGACGTGCTGTTGAGGGAGTACAGTGAAGGTTCACCAGACTGATTCCCGGGATGGCAGGACTGACATATGAGGAAAGACTGGAGCGGCTAGGCTTATACTCATTGGAATTTAGAAGAATGAGAGGGGATCTCATAGAGGGGGTACTGAAGTTGCATGTTCAGCCATGAACTCATTGAATGGCGGTGCAGGCTAGAAGGGCCGAATGGCCTACTCCTGCACCTATTTTCTATGTTTCTATGTTTCTATGTAACTACTTTAGTTACTTCCTCAGAAATTTCCGTTTGGTTCATTAAACATGACCGACCCCTTACAAATCCATGTTGGCTCTCTCTAATCAGCTCACATTTCTCTAAGTGCTCAGTCATTCCAATAACTTCCTCACAACATCATCATCATCATCATATAGTCCCTCGAAGTCGAGGAAGATTTGCTTCCACTCCAAAAGTGAGTTCTCAGGTGACTGAATAGTCCAATACAGGAATTACAGTGTCTGTCGAAGGTGGGACAGACAGTTGTTGGAGGAAGGGGTGGGTGGGTGGGGAGTCTGGTTTGCCGCATGCTCCTTCCGCTGCCTGCGTTTGTTTTCTGCATGCTCTCGGTGACGAGACTAGAGGTGCTCAGCACCCTCTCGGATGCTCTTCCTCCACTTAGGGCGGTCTTTGCCAGGGACTCCCAGGTATCGGTGGGGATGTTGCATTTTATCAAGGAGGCTTTGAGCATGTCCTTGAAATGTTTCCTCTGCCCACCTGGGGCTCACTTGCTGTATAGGAGTTCCGAGTAGAGTGCTTGCTTTGGGAGTCTTAGGTCGGACATGTGGACAATGTGGCCCGCCCAATGAAGCTGGTCGAGTGTGGTCAGTGCTTCGATGCTGGGGATGTTGGCCTGATCGGTAATACTGATGTTGGTCCATCTGTCCTCCCCACAACAGATGTTAGACTAACAGGCCTATAATTTCCTGGTTTCTCTCAGTCACTGTTCTTATATAATGGAATTACATTTGCAATTTTCCAATCTAAAGGAACAATTCTCGAATCGAGAAAGTTTTGGAAGATTATGGCTAAAGCATCTGCAATTTCCTCACTTACTTCCTTTAATACCCTGGGGTGGAAACCATCAGGTCCTGGGGATTTGTCAGCCTTTAGTGCCATTATTTTTTCTAATACTGATTTCTTGCTTACGTTAGCTTTAGTGAGTTCCAGTCCTGGGTGCACTTCTGGTCTTCCTGGCTCCACATGAAAGTATACAAAAATAACTTACTTTTTGTTGCTAGCTCACATTCCATGGCAGAAACCCTGAGGAGAGCAGTTTCTTCCACACATAACTAAACACCTCTCACCCACATCCACCCATATCTACAAACATCTCTGGCACACACACAAACACCCTACACATCATCATCATAGACGTCCCTCGGAATTGAGAAAGACTTGCTTCCACTCTTAACATGAGTCCTTAGGTGGCTGAACAGTCCAATACAAGAACCACAGTCCCTGTCTCACAGTCGTTGAGGGAAAAGGTGGGTGGAACTGGTTTGCCGCACGCTCTTTCCGCTCCCTGCGCTTGGATTCTGCATGCTCTCGGCGATGAGACTCGAGGTGCTCAGCGCCCTCCCGGATGCACTTCCTTCACTTAGGGTGGTCTTTGGCCAGGGACTCCCAGGTGTTAGTGGGGATGTTGCATTTTATCAGGGAGGCTTTGAGGGTGTCCTTGTAACGTTTCCTCTGCCCACCTTTGACTCGTTTGCCATGAAGGAGTTCCGAGTAGAGCGCTTGCTTTGGGAGTCTTGTGTCTGGCATGCGAACAGTGTAGTCAGTGCTTCAATGCTGGGGATGTTGGCCTGGTCGAGGACACTAATGTCGCTGCGTCTGTTCTCCCTGGGGATTTGTAGGATCTTGCAGAGACATCATTGGTGGTATTTCTCCAGCAACTTGAGGTGTCTACTGCACATGGTCCATGTCTCTGAGCCACATACATATATAACCATATATAACATATAAGGGGATAGGGCGGGAAAGTAGAATTGAGTTCGAAGATCAGCCATGGTCATATTCAATGGTGGAGCAGGCGTGAGGGGCCAAAAGGTCTACTCCTGCTCCTAGTTCTTATGTTCTCATACATGCACACATACACAGACTCATCTCCACACACTAACCTATCGCCACACACACCCCCATCTCCATACACACACCCATACACAAACACTCTATGCAATATACAGAAGGTAGGTACTGCATGGAATTTAGTGCCAGTGTGGTCTCCTGGAATAGTTTTGATTGCACCTCGATGGGTCGGAGAGGAATTTCCCAGTCCCACCACACCCAAATTGGCCTAGGTTTTTAAATCTGGTTTCTCGCCTCTCCCATGAGATCACATGGTTTGGGCTGGGGTGGAGCGTTTATGTTGTGATACAAGGTATCACGATTGTGTGGGACAGGCTCGACGGACCAAAGGATCTTTACCTGGCCGTCATTGTTCGTATATATAACTACACACAAACCCATCTCCACCCACAGCCACATACAAATATATACCCACACAAACCCATATACACCCACAGCCACATACAAATATATACCCACACAAACCCATATACACACAGACGCATACAAATATATACCCACACAAACCCATATACACACAGATGCATACAAATATATACCCACACAAACCCATATACACACAGACACATACAAATATATGCCCACACAAACCCATAAACACACAGATGCATACAAATATATACCCACACAACCCCATATACAGGCAGACGCATACAAATATATACCCACACGAACCCATGTACACTCAGACACATACAAATATATATATAATACCCATATAAATCCATATACACACAGACACATGCAAATATATACCCACACAAACCCATATACACACAGACACATACAATTATATATATACCTACACAAACCCATCACTACACACACACATATACATGAACCCTTCCACACACTGACACGAATATAAAACATCCCCTCCCCACACACAGCCAGCCCTTCCCTATTTCTCTCTCTCTCACTGTACAAAACTCTTCCACACAAAGACACATTCTCCCTCACACACCGATTAGTTTGATGCTGAAGCCTATGAGAAGCCGTTCCGTGTGTCGGTGGCTGGGAGCTGGGATGTGATGTGACCGCTCTGCGTTCTCCGCTCTGAGGGCACTGCCCCACTCCAATACTGCGATCAACAGCAAGTCCCAGCCCTGGGACCTGCCCTGTGCCGCGGTCCCAGCCCCGAGACCTGCCCTGTGCCGAGGTCCCAGAACAAGCAAGGAAAACTCTTACCCGATAGCAGTTCAGCAGAAAATGCCCCTCGGTTCTCCTGTGCCATTGCGAGACTTCAATGAGAGACTGAGAGCCGACTCACCGCCTGTCTGCTACTGATATGTAAATATTAGAAGCGCTGCTCTCAGATGTTACCTCACCGGTGAAGACGTGTGAAATGCATTGATCCCAATCCAGCTCCAGCCGCACCACCAGCCCCAAACCGAACTCAACACCCAACCCTACACATCGCCCCCCCCTCAGACCCAGCCCCCCCAGACCCAGACACAAACATAGACCCAGCCCCACCAACCCCAGAACCCCCAGATCTAGCCCCCAGACCCCCCGACCCAGACCCCCAGCCCCACCAGACTCAGTCCCCCAGACCCAGACCCCATCTCCAGACCCCCCAGACCCAGCCACCCCCCCCCCCGCCCCAGCCTCAGATCCAGCCCCCCAGCCCCAGCCCACCAGCCCCAGACCCACCAGACCCAGCCCTCCCCAGCCTCAGATCCAGACTCCCTAGCCCCAGACCCACCAGATCCAGCCCCTCCCAGCTTCAGATCCAGCCCCCCCCCCACAGCCCCAGCCCCAGACTCCCCCAGACCCAGACCCCCAGACCCAGACCCAGACCCCCCAGTCCCAGCCCTCCAGCCCCAGCCCAGCCCCCCAGCCACAGACTCCCCAGCCCCAGACCCCCCAGACCCAGACCCCCTATCTCCAGACCCAGACGCAGCCCCCCACTCCCCCAGACCCAAGACCCAAACCCAGCCTCAGGATGCAAGGATGAAGGCCAATCAGAATGCCAGTTCTGCATCCCTGGACTCCACACGAGATCTATGTCAGTCGGATGATGACCTGTATTCCAAGGCTCCAAGGTGCTGACAGGGGCTAGAGAGGATTGCCTCAGTTTTGCCAACATTCTAGTTTTCGCTGATCTCGGTCTTGCTATCAGACAAAAAACTTGGGAGTGTGGCTTTGAGTCAGTAGAGAAGGCAGTGAGGTAGATCATACATATGGCATCTCATCCTGTACTTTTGAAATATGTCGCCAAGGGGTAGAATGCAGATAGTGATGAGGGGAGAACAAGGTTGAAACCCTGGGATGCACCAAAGGTGATCATATGAGCAGAAGTGAAAAAGCATTGCGTGCAGTAAATGCCCAACCAGGAGATAGCAGTGCCCCAGGTGGGCTGCGGAGGGAGACATAAGAACATAAGAAATAGGAGCAGGAATACGGCCCCTCGAGCCTTCTCCACCATTTAATAAGATCATGGCTGATCTGATCATGGACTCAGCTCCACTTCCCTGTCCGCTCCCCATAACCCCTTATCCCTTTATCTTTTAAGAAACTGTCTATTTCTGTCTTAAATTTATTCAATGTCCCAGCTTCCACAGCTCTCTGAGGCAGCAAATTCCACAGATTCACAACCCTCTGAGAGAAGAAATTTCTCCCATCTCTGTTTTAAATGGGCGGCCCCTTATTCTAAGATCGTCTCTAGTTCTAGTCTCCCCCATCAGTGGAAACATCCTCTCTGCATCCACCATGTCAAGCCCCCTCATAATCTTATATGTTTCGATAAGATCACCTCTCATTCTTCTGAATTCCAATGAGTAGAGGCCCAACCTACTCAACCTTTCCTCATAAGTCAACCCCCTCATCTCCTGAATCAACCTAGTGAACCTTCTCTGAACTGCCTCCAAATCAACTATATCCGTTCGTAAATAAGGAAACCAAAACTGCGCGCAGTATTCCAGGTGTGGCCTCACCAATACCTTATATAGCTGTAGCAAGACTTCCCTGCTTTTATACTCCATCCCCTTTGCAATAAAGGCCAAGATACCATTGGCCTTCCTGATCACTTGCTGTACCTGCATACTATCCTTTTGTTTTTCATGCATAAGTACCCCCAGGTCCCGCTGTACTGCGGTACTTTGCAATCTCCATTTAAATAATAACTTGCTCTTTGATTTTTTTCTGCCAAAGTACATGACCTCACACTTTCCAACATTATACTCCATCTGCCAAATTTTTCCCCACTCACTTAGCCTGTCTATGTCCTTTTGCAGATTTTTGGTGTCCTCCTCACTCATTGCTTTTCCGCCCATCTTTGTATCGTCAGCAAACTTGGCTATGTTATGCTCAGTCCCTTCTTCTAAGTCGTTAATATAGATTGTAAATAGTTGGGGTCCCAACACCGATCCCTGCAGCATCCCACTAGTTACTGGTTGCCAACCAGAGAATGAACCATTTATCCCGACTCTCTGTTCTCTGTTAGTTAGCCAATCCTCTATCCATGCTAATATATTACCCCCAACCCCGTGAACTATTATCTTGTGCAGTAACCTTTCATGTGGCACCTTGTCAAATGCCTTCTGGAAGTCCAAATACACCACATCCACTGGTTCCCCTTTATCCACCCTGTCCGTTACATCCTCAAAGAATTCCAGCAAATTTGCCAAACATGACTTCCCCTTCATAAATCCATGCTGACTCTGCCTGACCGAATTTTGCTTTTTCAAATGTCCTGCTACTGCTTCTTTAATAATGGACTCCAATATTTTCCTAACTACAGATGTTAGGCTAACTGGTCTATAGTGTCCTGCTTTTTGTCTGCCTCCTTTTTTAAATAGGGGCGTTACGTTTGCAGTTTTCCAATCTGCTGGGATCTCCACAGAATCCAGGGAATTTTTGTAAATTACAACCAATGCATCCACAATCCCTGCCGTTACTTATCTTAAGACCCTAGGATGCATGCCATCAGGTCCAGGGGATTTATCTGCCTTTAGTCCCGTTATCTTACTGAGCACCGCCTCCTTAGTGATTGTGATTGTGTTAAGTTCCTCCCCCGCTATAGCCCCTTGACTATCCACTGTGGGAATATTGTTAGTGTCCTCTGCCGTAAAGACTGATACAAAATATTTGTTCAGAGTTTCTGCCATCTCCATGTTTCCCATTACTAATTCCTCGGTCTCGTCCTCTAAGGGACTAACATTTACTTTAGCCCACCTTTTCCTTTTCATATACCTATAGAATCTTTTGCTATCTGTTTTTATATTTTGCGCTAGTTTACTTTCATAGTCTATCTTCCCTTTCTTAATCATTTTTTTAGTCATTTTTTGCTGGCTTTTAAACGCTCCCAGTCTTCTGTCCTCCACTAGTTTTGGTCACTTTGTATGCCCTTGTTTTTAATTGGATGCCATCCTTTATTTCTTGCTGGAAGAGAATAGAGTGGTTGAAAGTAGCAGAATGATTGAGGAAGAACAGGAAGCAAAAGTCACAGTCACACGTGATCTCACCCACTGAGGTCTTCCTAATGTGGACGGGGGTGTATTTTTGATCGATAATAATAGACCCAGGTTCGGGATCTGGATGAATGTTATATAAGAGACAAGACAAATGAAGTAAAGATAAAACACCATTTACTGAGAGAAAAGAAACATAATACAGTTTACGAAGAAAAGAGAAGTATGATAAGATGCAACAACGCTCACAGCCTTCGGCCCGTCGGGAACTCCGCAACGACGGCTGGTCAGGAGCCTTGGGGGTTCCGGCACCGCTCGCTAATCAACGGTCCAAGGTGAAGTTCAAAGAGCTACTGGACAGTTCCGTTCCTTTATACGATTGAACAAACATGGGTGCATGTGGTTTATGGCCAACTCTTAATCTGTAAGGTCCCAGCTGTTCTTCCACAAAGCATGAGATCTCGAGGCGCCGACCGTCCCATAAACAAGCTGGTGTGAGCCTCAAGGTCTCTCTCTCTCTCTCTCTCTCTCTCTCTCTGCATCAACAACATTCCATGAGGCATGAAGCAGAAACACACTGTAAATGTAGAAATATCATAATTAACCCTATGTAATTAACCCTATACAATACAGGGTGGGAGGAGGAGAAGGAGGATTGGAAGGATTCGAATAAGGACTGGTTAGAAAAATCAGAAGACAATTTAATGGCAACAATATATTCCAGGACTTTGCAGAAGAAGGGAAGGTTTGGGATAGAGCAATACTTGACGGGAACTGAGGGGTTTAGGATCGGTTGCTTAAGGTGACAGCGGTGGTTTTGAAAGAGGTGTGGTTGGTGACGGACAAGAGAGACTGGATGACGCTTACGGCAAGAAAGGATCTCGGGGATGAGATTGGGTGGTTGTCAGATGGGATGGGAGGGATCAAGGGAGCAGGTCGTGCTCTTCACAAATTAGGTCACTGAATTGAGGAAGCAATGGGGAAGATTTGCAAAGAATGGAAAGGGTCATAAGAACTTAGAAATAGGAGCAGGAGTAGGCCATTTGGCCTCTCGAGCCTGCTCCAGCATTCAATGAAATCATGGCTGATCTACCTCAACTCCACTTGCCTGCACTATCCCCATATCCCTTGATTCCCTTAATATCCAAAAATCTATCGACCTCCATCTTGAATATACTCAACGACTAAGCCTCCACAGCTCTGTGGGGTAGAGAATTTCAAAGATTCACCACCCTCTGAATGAAGAAATTTCCCCTTATCTCAGTCCAAAATGACCGATCCCTTATTCTGGGACTGTGACCCCTGGTTCTAGACTCCCCAGCCAGAGGAAACATACACCCTGCATCTACCCTGTCAAGCCCTGTAAGAATTTTGTACGTTTCAATGAGATCACCTCTTATTCTTCTAAACTCTAGAGAATATAGGCCGAGTCTACTCAATCTGTCCTCATAGGACAATCCCCCCATTCCAGGAATCAATCTGGTGAACCTTCATTTCACTCCCTCAATGGCAAGTATATCCTTCCTTATATCTGTCCTTAAAAAACATCATTCAGTCAACATGTACCATCAACCTCCAATTTCAGGTAAGAGCATTTCAGTCAGGTTATGAGAAGGAGCTGTCAGCAAGTACAACACAACATGATACAGGACAGAGTCATAGTATGAGGACAAAGTGCGTGATGAGACATGAGCCAGTTCAATACGAGAATGAAAGGCTGCAGGAAAAGGTGTTGTAATAAGATCATGTGATCATTACCATTCTAATACTCGCCTCAACCACTCCCTGTGGTAGTGAGTTCCACATTCTCCCCATTCTCTGTGTAAAGAAAACGTTATATAGCTCCTAAACACCACCCCGACCTGTGTGAGAACACCAGCGCAGGTCAGGGCTATAAATAAAGCTGGAGTGCCGGGCCCTGGAACATTGTGGCGAAGGTGCTGCGAATGAGGGTACGGGGCCCAGAAGAGCCGAGGGCCCAGGGGCAGCACGGACCAGCCCACACTGTGATATGTGTGCGCACTAGGTCCGTGCAGCAAAGCAGGTCTCCAGTCTTCCTGGTTCAACCTTTGCCACTGGATAAAGGCAAGCCCGTGTGATGGCTGATGTGCAACGGTCACCACACGTTAAAAAAATCCACGCACAGGCATCTTCCACCCACTCAATTGGAGTTCAGGACTGGAACATCAGGTCCTTCATTGAAACATCTGTGAACTCTTGTGGAAGCAAGTCATCCTCATTCGAGGGACCACCTATGATGATGATAGAAGATAGGACTAAATTCAGCAAGGCCCATGGATTGCATTTCTGCTTTATACAACAGCAAGAATTTCATTTACTGCATTCAACGTGGTAAATTCAAACTCTTTTGTACTTGTGGATATAGTAAATGGTCGATATCTTTCTCCTCTCATCTCCCCTTCTCGCCCCTCCACTCCTCGCCTCTCTCCTGTTTTCTCCTCTCCTCTCGTCTATTATCCTCTACTCACCCCTCTCCTCTCTGCTCTCCTCTCCCCTCCTGTCCTCTGTTATCCTCTCCCATACTCTCTTCTTCTCTCCCCTCTCACTTCCCCTCTCCCTTCTCCTGTCCTCTCCCCTCCTCTCCTCCTCTCTCACTCTCCCTTCCCCTCGTTTCCTCTCTTCTATTTTCTCCAATCCTCGCCCCTCTCCTCTCTGCTCCCCTGCTTTCCCCATCTCGCCTCTCCTCTTCTATGCTCTCCAATCTCCTCTCCCCTCTCCTTTTCCTCTCCTCTCCGCTTTTCCTGATTGTCCTGCACTTCTATGGACATCAGTCACCATCTGGTGCCTGGGATGAGCTCCCGTTCTTTTTGTCTGACTTTTGATGGCCAGTACTGGAGGGGTGATTAACTGTGGGGGAAGGGGCAGGGGCTCAGAGCTGAGCAGACTCCTGTTCTCAATTGACATCCAGACACAGAGGTCACTGGGTAGCGATCAGAAGCAGGAATCCGAGCTGAATGCCCCTTCACTAACCCGGGGCACTGAGCCCCATTACAGCACCCTGACTGATCTTCAATGAGATTCAGTGTTTTTTTTGAAGTAATCCTCTCTATACTGTTGAGTCCCATAATGTCTATTATGAAATATTTGTTAATTAATGCAAGGACAGTTTATTGTTACAGAAAAAGCAAAAATAATCTCTTTGTAGTCAACAAGATCTGCATAATGACATTTGTAAATAAACGTTAAGCAAATTGCTTCCAACATAGCTTAATCTATTTTATTCTTTACATGCTAATGATCAAAGCTGCATAGTAGTAGTTGATTCTAGCAAGTAGTGTGTACTCTCCCTCTTAATTATAAGTAGTTTATTGATCAGGAGCAGGTTTATAAGACTCCAAGGTAGCAGGTCTGCCGTCTGCCATGACACAGCTGATGGAGGTTCCAGCACCTGATTTGCATTTACAATGAAAGAGCTCTCAGCCACTAAAGCTGGCAGGTGTGTGATCAGCATTGCATATTCACCCCACAGCCAGCATCAAATTAGCACAAGATTAAAGCACTCCCGTTAACAAAGAATATGATCAGTCACTGTATTAATGTGGCCCCATTCCGAGATGTATTGCCGCAGACACTGAATGATGGTAGCATCAATAACAGTTCTCTCTCCTTTCCCTTTGCTTTGTTCATATCAGTTTTTTCCCACTCACTTTCTCCTCTCTTACCCTCCTGAAAAGGCTGATTCTTGTCAAAGTATAGTTCCGGCATTGGTTACAAGATCACTAACACACAGTGATCAGGGGAAATCTCCCCACCATGAGGGTACATAAGAACATAAGAACATAAGAAATAGGAATAGGAGTAGGTCATGCGGCCCCTCGAGCCTGCTCCACCATTTAATACGATCTTGGCTGATCTGATCATGGACTCAGGTCCAGTTCCCTGCCTGCTCTCCATAACCCCTTATTCCCTTATCGTTCAAGAAACTGTCTATTTCTTTCTTAAATTTATTCAATGTCCCAGCTTCCACAGTTCTCTGAGGCAGCGAATTCCACAGATCCACAACCTTTTGAGAGAAGAAATTTCTCCTCATCTCTGTTTTAAATGGACGGCCCCTTATTCTAAGATCATGCCCTCTAGTTCTAGTCTCCCCCATCAGTGGAAACATCCTCTCTGCACCCATCTTGTCAAGCGCCCTCATAATCTTATACATTTTGATAAGATCACCTCTCATTCTTCTGAATTCCAATGAGTAGAGGCTCAACCTACTCAACCTTTCCTTATAAGTCAACCCCCTCATCTCCGGAATCAACCTTGTGAACTTTCTCTGAACTGCCTCCAAAGCAAGTATATCCTTTCGTAAATATGGGAACTAAAACTGTGGTAGCATGGTGATTATGTTACTAGCAATGCAACGGCTTGTACTAATGATCCAGCAGTTTTGAGTTCAAATCCCACCATGGCAGCTGGGGAACTTAAATTCAGTTAACTAAATATATCTGGAATCTCAAAAGCTTTGCCAGTAGTGACCATGAAACTATCGGATTGCTGTAAAAACCCATCTGGTTCACTAATGTCCTTTAGGGAAGGAAATCTGCCGTCCTTACCTGGTCTGGCCTGTATGTGATTCCAGACCCACTGCTTAACTGCCCTCTGAAAAGGCTGAGCAAGCCATTCAGTTGTACCAAACTGCTACAGCAAAGTCACTGGACCTTCTTCTCTTCGAAGGCGGGGTCGAGGATGGCTTATTTTAAAGGGTGGAAGATGCCTGGGTGTGAGTTCCTTTAATGCAGTATAATGTGGATAAATGTGAGATTATCCACTTTGGTGGCAAAAACATGAAGGCAGAATATTATCTGAATGGCGGCAGATTAGGAAAAGGGGAGGTGCAACGAGACCTGGGTGTCATGATACATCAGTCATTGAAGGTTGGCATGCAGGTACAGCAGCAGTGAAGAAGGCAAATAGCATGTTGATCTTAATAGCTAGGGGACTTGAGTATAGGAGCAGGGAGGTCTTGCTGCAGTTGTACAGGGCCTTGGTGAGGCCTCACCTGGAATATTGTGTTCAGTTTTGGTCTCCTAATCTGAGGAAGGATGTTCTTGCTATTGAGGGAGTGCAGCGAAGGTTCACCAGACTGATTCCGGGAATGGCAGGACTGACATATGAGGAGAGACTGGATCGACTGGGCCTGTGTTCACTGGAGTTTAGGAGAATGAGAGGGGATCTCATCGAACATATAAAATTCTGACGGGACTGGACAGGTTAGATGCAGGAAGAATGTTCCCAATGTTGGGAAAGTCCAGACCCAGGTGTCACAGTCTAAGGATAAGGAGTAAGCCATTTAGGACCGAGATGAGGAGAAACTTCTTCACTCAGAGAATTCTCTACCGCAGAAAGTTGTTGATGCCAGTTCATTAGATATATTCAAGAGGGAGTTGGATATGGCCCTTATTGCTAAAGGGATCAAGGGGTATGGAGAGAAAGCAGGAAAGGGGTACTGAGGTGAATGATCAGCCATGATCTTATTGAAGGGTGGTGCAGGCTCGAAGGGCCAAATGGCTACTCCTCCACCTATTTTCTATGTTTCTATGTAATGTGGGGTGGCCGTTGCACACCAGCCACCACATGGGCTTGACAGAGTGAGGTCTTGGTCCAATGGCAAATGGATCGAAGGTGACTGGAGACCAGGCTCTGCTGCAAACTGTGGTGTCGATGTGATGACTATAAATAGAAACATAGAAAATAGGTGGAGGAACAGGCCATTCGGCCCTTCGAGCCTGCACCACCATTCAATATGATCATGGCAGATCATTCAACCTCAGTACTCCACCCCAGCCTTCTAACCATACCCCCGATCCCTTTAGCTGTAAGGGCCAAATCTAACTACCTTCTGAATATGTCCAATGAACTGGACTCAACAATTTTCTGTGGCAGAGAATTCCACAGGTTCACAACTCTCTGGGTGAAAAAGTTTCTCCTCATCTCTGTCCTATATGGGTTACCCCTTATCCTTGTAGGGGAGGACGAAAACCCCCTCATTTTACCCCGAAGGAAAAGGGCTGTGGGATCTGTCTGTGCTGCGATGTGAATTGAAACCGAGACGGTTTGAGCTTGGCAGAGCAGTGATTGGACGGGGGAGGACACCGGAGGGCCAATGGTGGGACAGAGTCAGCCCGAAGCATGGGGATTTCAAGCCAATGGGAGAGCACTTGCTTGAAAACTGTGGGACTGATTCATCGCCATTATCGGGCTATTGTCTTCTCCATGTTTACACTATGGGGGGAAATTATGCAGACCTTCAGAAAACTAGGGAACCCAAAACAAACCAAGGGCCTACACAATGGCTACAGGAGGCCAATGCAATCAACACCCATTCAAACCTTGAGTAGGTTAACATCAGTGGAAAAAACCCGCAATAATCCAAAACTGTTGCATTTTTCAAAATCACAAAGCCCACCAATGGGAAGGATCGATTTCAGCATGAGAGGCAGACTGGCTATCTGGCTATAAAAAGGGGTTTCTGACCCAGTGTGTGTGTGTTCTGCTCTCGTGATCCAACAACCAGCAAGCCTCTCGACACTGAAAGAAAACCAGTGTCCGAAGACACCGAAGATAGAAGAAACAAACCACCAGACTGCAAAAGGCACAGTAGTGAGTATAACCTCTGATCCCCAGAACTCCCAACTCAGTTAGGCCAGGAAAGGTGGGAGGTTGGGCATTGTACTGCTAAACTTGTGTAAAAATTTTCGTTGTGTCCGTTTAGTGGGATTTAGGGGGATTGTTTTGTTGGTGTATTGCTGTTGTTGAGATACACCTTGTCAAATAAATTGGAAGCCTAAGTTCCTCTTGGAATCACCTTGTCTCAGTTCCAATGTATTACATCTCCTGATCGTGAGTCTTATGTCAGAACAGTGTAAGGGAAGCTAGGAGCTCCTCGAAAACGCTCAACTGTGTGTCACAGGCTAGGGAAGAAGGGGTTAGGAGTGTTTGACACTCACACGTGCCTCACAGGGTAGGCATAAGCTGTGGGGACGCACGAGTCTCAAAACCCCCTTCATAAGCTGTGGACACAGTCTCTCCAGGGGTGCTCTTGCAGCACTCAGGGTACCTCACAGGCCAGGCATAAGCTGTGAGGGCAGAAGCCCAGAGAGAGACACCCAAGGCACAACACTCCCCGAGAACCCCTTACAATCCTTAGACTGTGTCCCCTGGTTCTGGACTTCCCTAACATCGGGAACATTCTTCCTGCATCTAACCTGTCCAGTCCCATCAGAATTTTATACATTTCTATGAGATCCCCTCTCATTCATCTAAATTCTAGTGAGTATAAGCCTAGCCGATCCAGTCAGTCCTGCCATCCCGGGGATCAGTCTGTTAAACCTTCGCTGCACACCCTCAATAGCAAGCACATCGTTCCTCAGATTAGACCAAAACTGCACACAATACTCAAGGTGTGGTCTCACCAAGGCCCTGTATAACTGCAGCAAGACCTCCTTGCTCCTATACTCAAATCCCCTCGCTATGAAGGCCAGCATGCCATTTGCTTTCTTAACTGCCTGCTGTACCTGCATGCCTACCTTCAATGAATGATGTACCATGACACCCAGGTCTCGTTGCACCTCCCCGTTTACTAATCTGTCACCATTCAGATAATAATCTGCCTTCCTGTTTTTGCCACCAAAGTGAATAACCTCACATTTATCCGCATTATACTGCATCTGCTATGCATTTGCCCATTACCTAACCTGTCCAATCACTCTGCAACCTCTTAGCATCCTCCTCACAGCTCACACTGCCATCCAGCTTAGTGTCATCTGCAAACTTGTAGCTATTACATTCAATTCCTTCGTCTAAATCATTAAAGTATATTGTAAATAGCTGGGGTCCCAGCACTGAACCCTGCATCACCCCACTATTCGCTGCCTGCCTTTCTGAAAAGGACCCATTTATGCCCACTCTTTGCTTCCTGTCTGCCAACCAGTTCTCTATCCACGTCAATACATTGTCCCCAATACCATGTGCCTCAATTTTGCACACTAATCTCTTGTGTGGGATCTTGTCAAAAGCCTTTTGTAAGTCAAAATACACCACACCTATTGGTTCTCCCTTATTCACTCTACTAGTTACATCCTCAAAAAACTCTAGAGGATTTGTCAAGCATGATTTCCCTTTCATAAATCCATGCTGAATTGGATCGATCCTGTCACTGCTTTCCAAATGCGCTGCTATTACATCTTTAATAATTGACACCAGCATTTTCCCCACCACCGATGTCAGGCTAACCAGTCTATAATTCCCTGTTTTCTCTCTCCCTCCTTTTTTTAAAAATGAGGTTACATTGGCTACCCTCCAATCCATAGGAACTGATCCAGAGTCCATGGAAAATGAACATCAATGCATCTACTATTTCTCGGGCGACTTCCTTAAGTACTCTGGGATGCAGACTATCAGGCCCGGAGGATTTATCGGCCTTCAGTCCCTTCAATTTCTCTAACACAATTTCCTGACTAATAAGGATTTCCCTTAATTCCCCCTTCTCGTTAGACCCTCGGTTCTCTAGTATTTTCGGGAGGTTATTCGTGTCTTCCTAAATGAAGACAAAACCAAAGTGTTTGTTCAGTTAGTCTGCCATTTCCTTGTTCTCCATTATGAATTCACCTGATTCTGACTGCAAGGGACCTACATTAGTCTTCACTAATCTTTTTCTCTTCACATATCTATAGAAGCTTTTGCAGTCAGTTTTTATGTTCCCTGCAAGCTTACTCTCATACTCTATTTTCCCCATTCTAATTAAACCCTTAGTCCTCTTCTGCTGAATTCTAAATTTCTCCCAGTCCTCAGGTTTGCTGCTTTTTCTAGGCAATTTAGATGCCTCTTCCTTGGATTTAACACTTTCCCTAATTTCCCCTGTTAGCCACGGTTGAGCCACCTTCCCTTTTTTATTCTTACGCCACATAGGGATGTACAATTGTTGTCGTTCATCCATGTGATCTTTAAATGTCTGCCATTGCCTATCCACCATCAACCCTTTAAGTATCAGTCGCCAGTCTATCCTAGCCAATTCACGTCTCATACCATCAAAGTTGCCTTTCTTTAAGTTCATGACTCTAGTCTCTGTGTCACTCTGCATCTTAATGAAGAATTCTACCATATTATGGTCACTCTTCCCCAAGGGGCCTCGCATGACCAGATTACTAATTAATCCTCTCTCATTACACAAGACCCAGTCTAGGATGGCCTGTTCTCTAGTTGGTTCCTCGACATATTGGTCTGGAAAACCATACCTTACACACTTCAGGAACTCTTCCTCCACAGTATTGCTACCAGTTTGGTTAGCCCAAACAACATGTAGATTAAAGTAGCCCATGATAACTGCTGTACCCTTATTGCATGCTTCCCTACTTTCCTGTTTGATGCCGTCCCCAACCTCCCTACTACTGTTTGGTGGTCTGTACACAACTCCCACTAACGTTTTCTGCACTTTGGTGTTTCGCAGCTCCACCCATATAGATTCCACATCATCCACGCTAATGTCCTTCCTTACTACTGCATTAATCTCCTCTTTAACCTGTAACGCTACCCCACCTCCTTTTCCTTCCTGTCTATTCTTCCTGAATATTGAATACCGCTGGATGTTGAGTTCCCAGCCTTGGTTACCCTGGGGCCATGTCTCCGTAATCCCAATTACATCATATCCGTTAACAGCGATCTGCGCAGTTAATTTGTTCACCTTATTACGAATGCTCCTCGCATTGAGACTCAGAGGCCTCAGGCTTGTTATTTTAACACTCTTTGTCCTTTTAGAATTATGTTGTAATGTGGCCCTTTTTGATTTTTGCCCTTGACTGCTCTTCTTTCCACTTTTGTTTTTCTCCTTTCTCCTTTTGCTTCTGCCTCCTTTTTAATTCCCTCTGCCTCCCTGCATTGATTCCCATCCCCAACAGCACTAGCAAACACTCCACCTCGGACGTCGGTTCCGGTCCTGCCCAGGGGCAGACCATCCAGTTTGTACTGGTCCCACCTCCCCCAGAACTGGTTCCAATGTCCCAAGAATTTGAATTCCTCCCCCTTGCACCATTCTTCAAGCCATGTATTCATCTGAGCTATCCTGTGATTCCTGCTCTGACTAGCACATGGAACTAGTAGCAATCCTGAGATTACTACCTTTGAGGTCCTACTTTTTAATTTAACTCCTAACTCCCTAAATTAAGCTTGTAGGACCTCATCCCGTTTTTTACCTATAGCGTTGGTACCTGTATGCACCATGACAACTGGCTGTTCACCCTTCCCCTCCAGAATGCGCTGCAGCCGCTCCGAGACATCCTTGACCCTTGCACCAGGGAGGCAAAATACCATCCTGGAGTCTCATTTGCGGCCGCAGAAACGCCTATCTATTCCCCTTCAATAGAATCCCCTATCACTATTGCTCTCCCACTCTTTTTCCTGCCCTCCTGTGCAGCAGAGCCACCCCTGGTGCCATGGACTTGGCTGTTGCTGCCTTCCCCTGATGAGCTACTTCCCTCAACAATACCCAAAATGGTGTATCTGTTTTGGAGGGAGATGACCGCATGGAACCCCTGCACTACCTGCCTTCCCTCGCTCTTCCCGATGGTCACCCATTCCCTATCTGGTTGTGCAACCTTTACCTGCGGTGTGACCAACTCACTAAACGTGCTAATCACGACATCCTCAGCATCGCGGATGCTCCAGAGTGAATCCATCCAGAGCTCCAGTGCTGCAATGCTGTCTGTCAGGAGCTGCAGCTGGATACACTTCCTGCACACGTAGTGGTCAGGGACACTGGCAGTGTCCCTAATTTCCCACATAGCACAGGAGGAGCATGACACGGGTCTGGGCTCTCCTGCCATGACTTAACCCTTAGATTAATTTAATTTGTAACAATGCCAAAGATTTCTTACTGCCAAAAAAAATAAAAAATAAAATACTCACCAACCAGCCAATAACTTACCCGCTTGGATGTGACATCCCACTTCGATTTCTTCTTACATCTTTGTTTACCTTCTGCCCCTGCCCCTGCACCAGCTAGCCTCCTCTGACTCTCGGGCCTTTATAGGCCGCTCGAGTGCCCAAATTCCCGCTCCTGTAGCCGCCTCCTCCGACTCTTGGGCCTTTATAGGCCGCTTGACTGCCTGAACACCCGCTGCTGTAGCCACCTCCTCCGACTCTCAGGCCCTTATAGGCCGCTCGACTGCCCAAATTCCTGCTCCTGTGGCCACCTCCTCCAACTCTTGGGCCTTTATAGGCCGCTCGACTGCCCGAACTCCTGCACCTTCACCATATGGATGGCAGCAGTTATGGAAGGCAGCTTCTCGAGGGCGATTAGGGACAGGCAATAAATGCTGGGTTTGCCATTAATGTCCACATCCTGCGAACGAATAAAATAAAAATGTTTACGATGTCATTAACACACGAGGATCAGGGGAAATCTCCCCGCCGCGCTTACGATGTCTTTCCTCCTCCCAATTCTGTAAAACAAAATTATAAGTGAATTCTTCATGCACACATTTATGATTTCACAACAAGCAGTGAATGGGGAAGCCTTGTCCTCTGAGCTCCCGGGACTGTGTGCATTCCAGGAACAACTTTAAATCTTCAGCAGTATAAACAGTCATGTTACTGGGCTGATCTTTTTAATATAAAACTACAAGACGACTGATTCTCAATCTGTGCGAATTGAAAACTAGCTGCTGAATAATTGAGGGAATACGACCTTTGAAGTCTATCTTTTATCAGGGAAGGAATCTCCAGAGCTCAATAAATTAAACATGGTTGGATCGACCTTCTACTTTAGCTGAAAGCAGCCCCAGCTGACAATCGGCTAGAGACCAAGTTTTTGAACTGTCTTTTGATGCTCGAGGATGTCACTGAGATTCGCTGCCCACTGCTTCAGATCTCAGAATCCTGGTTGTGCTCCTGCAGGTGATTGCGCAGTACAAAAAAATCTAGGCTGGCACTCCGGTGCAGTGCTGAGGGAGAGCTGCACTGTCGGAGGTGCCGTCTTTCGGATGAGACGTTAAACCAAGGCCTCTTCTGCTCTCTCAAGTGGACGTAAAAGATCTTATGGCACTATTTTGAAGAAGAGCAGGGAAGTTATCCCTGGTGCCCGGTGTTGATCCATCAATCGACATAACAAAAAACAGATTATCTGGTCATTATCACATTGCTGTTTGTGGGAATATACTGTGCGCAAATTGGCTGCCGTGTTTCCTGCATTCATCATCATAGGCGGTCCCTCGAACGAGGATGACTTGCTTCCACAAGAGTTCACAGATGTTTCAATGAAGGACCCGATGTTCCAGGTTCTGAACTCCAATTGAGGGGGTGGAAGATGTCTGTGCGTGGATTTTTTTTACTGTGTGGTGACCGTTGCACATCAACCACTACACGGGCTTGACACACGGGTTTGCGACATTACAACAGTGACTACACACCAAACAAAATAGTACTTCTTTAGCTGTAGAGCATTTTGAGACGTCCAGTGGTCGTGAAAGGCATTATATAAATCCAAGTCTCTCTTTCAGTGTTCTGGGTTGTGTGTTTGCATTGACACTAATGATGTTAAAAAATAAGTCGATGGCTCCCCGATGGCATAGCAGGTACATGGATATGAAAAGAAAGGTAAGAAAAAGCTATCAGATCGGCCAGTGCTCACGCTATTTGTTAATTCATCTACCAACCTCCGCACGCACTGCAAAGAAAGACTTGCATTTATTTAAGAAAAGAAAGACTTAGGGGGAGAAATTCTGTCATGCCTCAGTTGCGGCGTTAACCCAGTCAGGCGGTACCTTTAACGCCTTGAAAACGTTTGCGCCTCCCGCCCAGAAATTCATCAAAATCGGTCGAAGAGCTAGCAGCGGTGATAAATCAACTGTTGCACAGCAGAGTTGGGGTGGTGGCGATAACGAACGTTTGGTTGGTACATTTTGCAGGCCTATTGCGCATGCTGGTGCATATTTAAATTGATCCAATGCTGATTTCAGACAGCTGCCAGATACGCCTAAAGACAGTGTGGACCAAGATGGCGCCGGCCATGCTGGTGGCGAGGATTAGGTGCAGGACCTCACGCCCTGAAATTGATTTACATTGCTCCCATTTTACACCCCAAAACATACCAATTTCTACTCCAGTGTGTCCCCATAACTTGTGCCGAATGTGGCCCACACCAAGTGCCAGGGTGTCAGACCAGGGGCCAATGTAAATTGAGCTTGACACCTCTAGACCAGCTTATGTGCTCAACTCTCTGGACTGGGACTCATAACTGTAAGGGGTGGTCCCAGGGGTCAGGTTCACCTCTGACCTACTTGAGCGGTTCGAATCGCTCCCACTCCCTTGGGTTCTAGACTCTGGATTTATTTGGGGGAAGTGATAAAGTGCAAAGGACAACAGATTTGGTGCAAAAGAACTTTGATTTTATTGAAGACAAGAAAATACAATGTCAAACTTATAATCATTCTAATAACGAACAATACATCACACATTCAAAGAGGATTACAGTAAAAATTAGACCTCCCACCTCCCAATACCTAATTCTAGCTAGGTTAGACTCCAGGGCAGGCAGGGACTATGCTTACCAATCCTTCCTGGTCAGTTATGCGGTAGTTGACAATTTCGGGGTTCGTTGAATTCTGTACGTTCTGCTTGCCGTACCCCGAACGTCGGAGAAGACTTCTTACTGCGCAATCTTCAGTTGGGTTGAGTCCGCTGATGCAGTAAGGCACGTCTTGGGCTGTGAAGGGGTGTCGAGTGTCCCGACCAAGCCTTAGGGGTTTTAGTGGGGAGGTTTTCTGCACGGATCATAAACGTACGCACATTCTGTTGGACAGATTCGGTGGTGCAATTTTGAAACTGATCAGGCGTGTTTTAGTCATGGGTACTTTGCGTTAGGGGCCTGTTTAGATGGGCCAGTGTTGTGTGTTGTATTGTGTTAGTTTGTTTTACACCACTAGGGTCTGTTTTACTGGGTACAGGTGTGTGCTTTAACTTGAATAAAAGCATTGTGATGGTTGAGACCGAAAGATCTGGCTATATCTCTGTATTTCTGTTCACCACTATTATTCCAGTGTCTAGAACTGTTGTAAGGGGGGGTCATTCGAAACCACCAGGGGAAAAACCATTTACAGAAGGATATATTGGCCTTGGAGTGAGTGTAGTGTAGATTTATTAGAATGATACCCGGATTGGCCTTGGAGGATTTAAACTAATATGGCAGGGGGATGGGAACCAATGCAGGGAGACAGAGGGAACCAAAAAGGAGGCAAAAGCAAAAGACTGAAAGGAGATGAGGAAAAGTGGAGGGCAGAGAAATCCAAGGCAAAGAACAAAAAGGGCCACTGTACAGCAAAATTCTAAAAGGACAAAGGGTGTTAAAAAAACAAGCCTGAAGGCTTTGTGTCTTAATGCAAGGAGTATCCGCAATAAGGTGGATGAATTAACTGTGCAAATAGATGTTAACAAATATGATGTGATTGGGATAACGGAGACGTGGCTCCAGGATGGTCAGGGCTGGGAACTCAACATCCAGGGGTATTCAACATTCAGGAAAGATAGAATAAAAGGAAAAGGAGGTGGGGTAGCATTGCTGGTTAAAAAGGAAATTAAGGCAATAGTTCGGAAGGACATTAGCTTGGATGATGTGGAATCTATATGGGTAGAGCTGCAGAATACCAAAGGGCAAAAAACGTTAGTGGGAGTTGTGTACAGACCTCCAAACAGTAGTAGTGATGTTGGGGAGGGCATCAAACATGAAATTAGGGGTGCGTGCAATAAAGGTGCAGCAGTTATAATGGGTGACTTTAATATGCACATAGATTGGGTTAACCAAACTGGAAGCAATACGGTGGAGGAGGATTTCCTGGAGTGCATAAGGGATGGTTTTTTAGACCAATATGTCGAGGAACCAACTAGGGGGGAGGCCATCTTAGACTGGGTGTTGTGTAATGAGAGAGGATTAATTAGCAATCTCATTGTGCGAGGCCCCTTGGGGAAGAGTGACCATAATATGGTGGAATTCTGCATTAGGATGGAGAATGAAACAGTTAATTCAGAGACCATAGTCCAGAACTTAAAGAAGGGTAACTTTGAAGATATGAGGCGTGAATTGGCTAGGATAGATTGGCGAATGATACTGAAGGGGTTGACTGTGGATGGGCAATGGCAGACATTTAGAGACCGCATGGATGAACTACAACAATTGTACATTCCTGTCTGGCGTAAAAATAAAAAAGGGAAGGTGGCTCAACCGTGGCTATCAAGGGAAATCAGGGATAGTATTAAAGCCAAGGAAGTGGCATACAAATTGGCCAGAAATAGCAGCGAACCCGGGGACTGGGAGAAATTTAGAACTCAGCAGAGGAGGACAAAGGGTTTGATTAGGGCAGGGAAAATGGAGTACGAGAGGAAGCTTGCAGGGAACATTAAGACGGATTGCAAAAGTTTCTACAGATATGTAAAGAGAAAAAGGTTAGTAAAGACAAACGTAGGTCCCCTGCAGTCAGAATCAGGGGAAGTCATAACGGGGAACAAAGAAATGGCGGACCAATTGAACAAGTAATTTGGTTCGGTATTCACTGAGGAGGACACAAACAACCTTCCGGATATAAAAGGGGTCGGAGGGTCTAGTAAGGAGGAGGAACTGAGGGAAATCCTTATTAGTCGGGAAATTGTGTTGGGGAAATTGATGGGATTGAAGGCCGATAAATCCCCAGGGCCTGATGGACTGCATCCCAGAGTACTTAAGGAGGTGGCCTTGGAAATAGTGGATGCATTGACAGTCATTTTCCAACATTCCATTGACTCTGGATCAGTTCCTATGGAGTGGAGGGTAGCCAATGTAACCCCACTTTTTAAAATAGGAGGGAGAGAGATAAAAGGGAATTATAGACCGGTCAGCCTGACATCGGTAGTGGGTAAAATGATGGAATCAATTATTAAGAATGTCATAGCAGTGCATTTGGAAAGAGATGATATGATAGGTCCAAGTCAGCATGGATTTGTGAAAGGGAAATCATGCTTGACAAATCTTCTGGAATTTTTTGAGGATGTTTCCAGTAGAGTGGACAAGGGAGAACCAGTTGATGTGGTATATTTGGACTTTCAGAAGGCTTTCAACAAGGTCCCACACAAGAGATTAATGTGCAAAGTTAAAGCACATGGGATTGGGGGTAGTGTGCTGACATGGATTGAGAACTGGTTGTCAGACAGGAAGCAAAGAGTAGGAGTAAATGGGGACTTTTCAGAATGGCAGGCAGTGACTAGTGAGGTACCGCAAGGTTCTGTGCTGGGGCCCCAGCTGTTTACACTGTATATTAATGATTTAGACGAGGGGATTTAATGTAGTATCTCCAAATTTGCGGATGACACTAAGTTGGGTGGCAGTGTGAGCTGTGAGGAGGATGCTATGAGGCTGCAGACCGACTTGGATAGGTTAGGTGAGTGGGCAAATGCATGGCAGATGAAGTATAATGTGGATAAATGTGAGGTTATCCACTTTGGTGGTAAAAACTGAGAGACAGACTATTATCTGAATGGTGACAGATTAGGAAAAGGGGAGGTGCAACGAGACCTGGGTGTCATGGTGCATCAGTCATTGAAGGTTGGCATGCAGGTACAGCAGGTGGTTAAGAAAGCAAATGGCATGTTGGCCTTCATAGCGAGGGGATTTGAGTACAGGAGCAGGGAGGTGTTGCTACAGTTGTACAGGGCCTTGGTGAGGCCACACCTAGAGTATTGTGTACAGTTTTGGTCTCCTAACCTGAGGAAGGACATTCTTGCTATTGAGGGAGTGCAGCGAAGGTTCCCCAGACTGATTCCCGGGATGGCGGGACTGACCTATCAAGAAAGACTGGATCAACTGGGCTTGTATTCACTGGAGTTCAGAAGAATGAGAGGGGACCTCATAGAAACGTTTAAAATTCTGACGGGGTTAGACAGGTTAGATGCAGGAAGAATGTTCCCAATGTTGGGGAAGTCCAGAACCAGGGGATACAGTCTAAGGATAAGGGGTAAGCCATTTAGGACCGAGATGAGGAGGAATTTCTTCACCCAGAGAGTGGTGAACCTGTGGAATTCTCTACCACAGAAAGTTGTTGAGGCCAATTCACTAAATATATTCAAAAAGGAGTTAGATGAAGTCCTTACTACTAGGGGAATCAAGGGGTATGGTGAGAAAGCAGGAATGGGGTACTGAAGTTGCATGTTCAGACATGAACTCATTGAATGGCGGTGCAGGCTAGAAGGGCCGAATGGCCTACTCCTGCACCTATTTTCTATGTTTCTATGTTTCTAAACCATGGATTAAATTACAAAGAGAGATTACACAAAATCAAGTTTTATTCCCTGGAATTTAAAAGATGAAGGGGTGATTTGATTGAAGTTTTCAAGGGGAACAGTTAGAGTAGATAGAGAGAAACTATTCCCGCTGGTTGGAGATTCTAGGACTGGAGACATAGGGCTAGACTTTCCCTAAAGCCCCCTACCGCTGGATTGCCGCCTGAAAAGACCGCTAAGATTCTTCAAATAATGCCGGCAAAAAACTCCATAAAAAAGGGAAAAAATATCTCCCGGCGAGAAAATGGACCTTACACATAGATTATCGGTGGTTAAACGCGAAATTTGGCAAAATGGGGCGGTTCTTACCAGAATGGTCGGTAAGTACTCAAAATTTAGACCGAGGCTGCGGTTGGGCCTAGGGAGGGGGGAAAACTCAAAAAATATTTTTTCAATTAAGCAAAAATTAAAATTTAGAAAACATTCTTAAGACCCTTTTTAGCTTAATCGTCATGAAAGAATTTAAAAATAATTATAAAACAACCTTTAACTTACCTTTCGTTGCAGGGTACTCACCGATACCATCCAGCTCCGGCAGCTTTTCATGGGAGGTTTTTGTGATCTTACCTACGGGTCACCGCTGAGGCAAACCATGAACCGTGGCAGTTTTCTCGGCGGTGCACACAGGTGCACGTGGGCAGTCTGCTTGCCAGCGGTATTTTGAAAATGTCGGCGGAGCTCTTTAAAAAATGAAGAGGAACGTCCAGCCCATAGTCCGAAAATTAGAGCCAGACCTGTCAGGAGTGAAATTAGGAAACACTTCTACGCAGCAAGGGGCCGAATTTGGTCAAGGCCCCCGCCCGCCCAAGTGCCGCCCAAAGTGCCGCCCAAAGTGCCGCCGATGGCCGGCGAGGTACCGGACGGTACTTTGGGCGGGATTCATCGCCAAGGTCCCTCGAAGGTCGGCAGGTGGCAAATGGACGACGTACGCCGCCATTCTGGATGGCAGCGGGAGGGAGCTCTCATTCTCGGCGGCAGAGGCGTTTGCCGCCCAAGTGCCGTCGAGGCTGGAGTCGGGCCCACGGAGGGTCGAACAGCTGGAAAAAAAAAACATCAGTAAAAAATTAAAAAACTATCGGAAGACCTTCAGGGGACCCCATCCAAGGTAAGTCGCTGTGTAAAAACATTTTTACTAACGTTCACAAACCCTTTTTTTCTGGTTCTTCATACTTACCGTGGGGGACAGACCAGCCTCCTCGTAGCGGTGCACTCCCGTTCGGCCGCCGACTCCCGCCCGCATCAATATGGGAGCTCGGCGGGCGGGAGGTCAGTTGTGCCACTCGCTGCCCGCTGACATCAGCGGGCGATTCCCGGAGGCTCTCTTCTCCCGCTCGCTCCACACCACCCCGAAAGTGGCACCGGGCGGATGTTGCAAGAGTAATGTCGGCGGCAGTGGATGGTGAGTTGATGAATTTCGGCCCCTAAAAGGTGGTAGAAATTTGAATTCGCTTCCGCAAACAACAGTTGATGCTCGACCAATTGTTAATTTTAAATCTGAGATTGATAGATTTTTGTTAACCAAAGGTATGAAAGGATATGGGGCAAAGGCAGGTACATGGAGTTGGGTCAAAGATCAGCCACAATCTCAATGAATGGCCCGAGGGGCTAAATGGCCGACTCCTGTTCCTATTTTGTACTCCCACTGTTTGTTTGCCTCGCCCTCGGCTCCATGGTTTTGAATCATGAGGTAAGTGCACTGTGTGACTGTGTGTGGTGAGCCATTCAGACCCTGAACGTTTCAGGTTCATTCATTCCCTGACCTGATCACAGCTGATGTAAGAATAAAAGTGTTTAGTAATGATAACATTGATTCTGTAGATATATAAATGTTAAAAGTGTAGATTATACGGAAAAGCTGTAGCGTTAAAAGAAACAAAATGGATACCTTCCCCAAGTTCATGTCTCCTCTGGCTGGGCGGAGCCCAAGGAACAAAGGAAGTATGGCTTTGAAACTCACCAAACGAGAAAAGGTGTTAATTGGAAAGCAGTTAATCTAATCAAGGAATGGCACCGGCCCTCCAGACAGACACATGTATGAGGAGAAGCCAATCAGGAACGGCCCTGGAAAACAATACCCAATCCTGAGGCTTTCTGAGAAACTAAGGCCTTAAGAGGTCTAAGAAGTCAAGTCAAAGATTGCTCTCTCTCTCTTTCTTAAGCACACGGCAAAAGGCAGGACCTTCCTCTACAGACAAAGGAGCAGGCCATGTGCTTTGCCAGAGGGAAGTGTAGTATACCTTTTTATACCTTTTCTATTTTAACATCATTGTATCTGCTGTAACGAAGTCGATCTGTAGGATAGCTGAGGACTGCTGTTTCTCTGATAGATGTGCATGGGTGTGTGTTTAATAAACTGTTCCAAGTTGTTTTAAAAGAATTGGTCTCGCTGTCAAGTTAATGCCAGAGGTTTAGAAATTTTACACTGAGGAGCTAGGGAGGGGAAATGATACAATTAACTTCAGCCCCTCTGGGCTAGGGATGGAGAGAGGGGGGAAGTTGAAATCAGTCCGAATGTCTGCTTCTGATTGGTAGCCAGTGAATCCTTCTGGAATATACATACGTGTAAACATTATGGGGGCAGGGGATAGGGTGGCGGAAGGTGAAATTAAACTTTGATGGGGGCATAAAACAGAATTGTCCACCCAATCATACACCCTGCGTGGTTTTCCTTCCCATTCACTGCAAAGTTTCTGAATAGAAACATAGAAACATAGGCCCCAAGTTTCCACATGATTTGCTCCTGATTTTTAGGAGCAACTGGTGTAGAACGAAGTATCTTAGAAATCGGAATTCTCGTCATTTAATTTGCTCCAGTTCCAGTCAGTTAGAACAGTTTCACTTTGGAACAGACTTTTTTTTTCAAAAGTGGGCGTGTCCGGCCACTTACGCCTGTTTTCAAAGTTTCGTCAGTAAAAACTTACTCCAAACTAACTTGGAATGGAGTAAGTGAAGATTTTTGTATGCTCGAAAAAACCTTGTCTACACTTTAGAAAATCAGGCGTAGGTTACAAATCAGGCATAGGGAATGGTGGGGGGGTGGTTTAAAGGGAAGTTTACAAACATTAAACACTTCAGTTTTACAAATAAAGAGCCATCATCAATAATAAATGATAAATACATCAATAAATCAACCAATAAATCAATCAAAAAAAATTAATAAGAAATAATTTTTTTTTGAAATCAATAAATAAAACATTTTCTACTTACCGACTGCAGCACCTGGAGCCCTCCAACAGCGTGCTGGGATACCCCCCCCCCCCCACCCCCAGTGTGTCTCTGTCAGTGTCTCTATCTCTCTGTCTGTCTGTGTGTGTCTCTCACTCTCTGTCTGTCAGTGTCTGTGTTTCTTACAGTGAGGGGAGGGGGAGGAGGGGGGTAGAGGGAGAGAGGAGGGAGCAGAGGGAGGGAAGGGGGAGGGATAGGGGAGAAGGGGGAGGGATGGGGAGAAGGGGGGAGTGGGGGGAAAAGGGGATAAAGGGGAGAAAGGGGAGAAAGGAGATGGGGGGGAAAGGAGATGGGGGGAGAAGGAGATGAGGGGGAAGGAGAAGGGGGCGGGAGGCTGAACGGGCCGGGCCCGAGACTTCGGGCAGGGCCCGTCCCCAGCACCAGATTTACAGGTAGGTGGCGTTGGGTCGGGTCGGTGGGCTGGTGGGAGGGAGGTCGGTTCGGTTCAGGTCGGGGGGAGGGAGGGAGGGAGACGGAGGTCAGGTCGGGGAGAGGGAGGTCAGGTCGGATTCAGTCCTGGGTCGGGGGGGGAGCGGGGGTCGGGTCGGGTCCAGTCGGGGGGGGGAGGGCGGGGAGCGGGAGCGGGAGTCGGGTCTGGTCCAGTCAGGGGTGGGGGGGAAAGCGGGAGTCGGGTCGGGTCGGGTCCGGGGGCGGGTGGGGGGGGGGGTGGTGGGTGGAGGAGCGGGAGCGGGGAGTCGGGTCGGGTCCGGTCCGGAGGCGGGAAGCGGGAGTCGAGTCGGGTCGGGTCGGGGGGCGGGGGGGGGGTGGTGGGTGGAGGAGCGGGAGCGGGGAGTCGGGTCGGGTCGGGTCCGGAGGCGGGAAGCGGGAGTCGAGTCGGGTCGGGAGGAAGCAGGAGCTGGCCATGGGAGGAGCCTTATTCACGTAGCCCCAGTGAGGCCATTCGGCCAGGGCTAGGGGCTGCATGCTTCGGGCCCCTCCCACACAGTTTCGGGCGCCTGGAGCTACTGCACTTGCGCGACCACTGTAACGCGCATGTGCAGAGGTCCCGGAACTGTTTTCAGCGCAGGGACCTGGCTCCACCCACTACAGCTCCTGCTGCGCTGCGCCGAGGGGCCAGAGGACCTGCAGGGAGGTGGAGAATACGGAGGTTTGTTTTAGGCGCACTTTGTGGCGCGAAAAACGGGCGTCCAGGACGGGACTGCGCCGTTCTAGGCGCGACTCGAAACTTGGGCCCATAGAAAATAGGTGCAGGAGTAGGCCATTCGGTCCTTCGAGCCTGCACAGACATTCAATAAGATCATGGCTGATCATTCACCTCAGAACCCCTTTCCTGCTTTCTCTCCATACCCCTTTAGCCGTAAGGGCCATATCTAACACCCTCTTGAATATATCCAATGAACTGGCATCAACAACTCTCTGCGGCAGGGAATTCCACAAGTTAACAACTCTCTGGGTGAAGAAGTTTCTCCTCATCTTAGTCCTAAATGGCCTACCCCTTATCCTAAGACTGTGTCCCCTGGTTCTGGACTTCCCCAACACCGGGAACATTCTTCCCGCATCTAACCTGTACCGTCCCATCAGAATCTTATACGTTTCTATGGGATCCCCTCTCATCCTTCCAAACTGCAGTGTATAAGGCTCAGTTGATCCAGTCTCTCTTCATATGTCTGTCTGGAATCAGTCTGGTGAACCTTCGCTGCACTCCCTCAATAGCAAGAACATCCTTCCTCAGTTTAGGAGACCAAAACTGAACACAATATTCCAGGCGAGGCCTCACCAAGGACCTGTACAATTGAAGTAAGACTTCCCTGCTCCTATACTCAAATCCCCTAGCTATGAAGGCCAACATGCCATTTGCCTTCTTCACCGTCTGCTGTACCTGTATGCCAACTTTCAGTGTCACCCAGGTCTCGTTGCACCTCCCCTTTTCTTAATCTGCTGCCATTCAGATAATATTCTGCCTTCGTGGTTTTGCCACCAAAGTGGATAACCTCACATTTATCCACATTATACTGCATCTGCCATGCATTTGCCCACTCACCTAACTTGTCCAAATCACCCTGCAGCCTCTTAGCATCCTCCTCACAGCTCACACCGCCACCCAGTTTAGTGTCATCTGCAAACTTGGAAATATTACACTCAATTCCTTCATCCAAATCATTAATATATATTGGGGTCCCAGCACTGAGCCCTGCGGCACTCCACTAGTCACTGCCTCCCATTCCAAAAAGGACCCGTTTATCCCGACTCTCTGCTTCCTGTCTGCCAACCAATTCTCTGTCCACGCCAGTACATTACCCCCAATACCATGTGCTTTGATTTTGCACACCAATTTCTTATGTGGGACCTTGTCAAAGGCCTTTTGAAAGTCCAAATACACCACATCCACTGGTTCTCCCTTGTCCACTCTACTAGTTACATCCTCAAAAAATTCCAGAAGATTTGTCAAGCATGATTTCCCTTTCAGAAATCCATGCTGACTTGGATTGATCCTGTCACTGCTTTCCAAATGCGTTGCTGTTTCATCCTTAGTAATTGATTCTACCATTTTCCCCACAACTGATATCAGGCTAACCGGTCTATAATTACCCATTTTCTCTCTCCCTCCTTTTTTAAAAGTGGTGTTACGTTAGCTATCCTTCAGTCCACAAGAACTGATCCAGAGTCGATAGACTGTTGGAAAATGATCACCAATGCATCCACTATTTCTAGGGCCATTCCTTAAGTACTCTGGGATGCAGACAATCAGGCCCCGTGGATTTATCAGCCTTCAATCCCATTAATTTCCCCAACACAATTTCCCCAACACAATTTCCTGCCTAGAAACATAGAAACATAGAAAATTGCTGCAGGAGTAGGCCATTCGGCCTTTCGAGCCTGCACCGTCATTCAATAAGATCATGGCTGATCATTCCTTCAGTACCCCTTTCCTGCTTTCTCTCCATACCCCTTGATCCCCTTAACTGTAAGGGCCATATCTAACTCCCTCTTGAATATATCCAATGAACTGGCATCAACAACTCTCTGCGGCAGGGAATTCCACAGGTCAACAACTCTCTGAGTGAAGAAGTTTCTCCGCATCTCAGTCCTAAATGGCCTACCTCTTATCCTAAGACTATGTCCCCTGGTTCTGGACTTCCCCAACATCGAGAACATTCTTCCCGCATCTAACCTGACCAGTCCCGTCAGAATCTTATACGTTTCTGTGAGATCCCCTCTCATCCTTCTAAACTTCAGTGAATACAGGCCCAGTTGATCCTCATATGCCAGTCCTGCCATCCCGGGAATCAGTCTGGTGAACCTTCGCTGCACTCCCTCAATAGCAAGAACGTCCTTCCTCAGATTAGGAGAACAAAACTGAACACAATATTCCAGGTGAGGCCTCACTAAGGCCCTGTACAACTGCAGTAAGACATTCCTGCTCCGAAATTCAAATTCCCTAGCTATGAAGGCCAACATACCATTTGCCTTCTTTACCGCCTGCTGTACCTGCATGTCCACTTTCAGTGACTGATGAACCATGACACCCAGGTCTCGTTGCACCTCCCCTTTTTCTAGTCTGCCGCCATTCAGATAATATTCTGCCTTCGTGTTTTTGCCCCCAAAATGGATAACCTCACATTTATCCACATTATACTGCATCTGCCATGCATTTGCCCACTCGCCTAATCTGTCCAAGTCACCCTGCAGCTTCTTAGCATCCTCCTCACAGCTCACACCGCCACTCAGTTTAGTGTCATCCGCAAACATGGAGATATTACACTCTATTCCTTCATCCAAATCGTTAATGTATATTGTAAAGAACTGGGGTCCCAGCACTGAGCCCTGCAGCACCCGACTCGTAACTGCCTGCCATTCTGAAAAGGACCCGTTTATCCCGATTCTCTGCTTCCTGTCTGCCAACCAGTTCTCTATCCATGTCAGTACATTATCCCCAATATCATGCGCTTTGATTTTGTACACCAATCTCTTGTGTGGGACCTTGTCAAAAGCCTTTTGAAAGTCCAAATACACCACATCCATTGGTTCTCCCTTGTCCACTCTACTCGTTACATCCTCAAAAAATTCCAGAAGATTCGTCAAGCATGATTTCCCTTTCATAAATCCATGCTGACTCGGTTCGATCCTGTCACTGCTTTCCAAATGCGCTGCTATTTCATCTTTAATTATTGATTCCAACATTTTCCCCACTACCAATAAGGATATCCTTCAGTTCTTCCTTCTCACTCGACCTTGGTCCCCGAGTACATCCGTAATGTTATTTGTGTCTTCCTTCGTGAAGACAGAACCAAAGTATTTGTTCAATTGGTCTGCCATTTCTTTGTTCCGCATTATAAATTCACCCTTAGTCCAACTGCAAGGGACCTACATTTGTCTTCACTAATCTTTTTCTCTTCACATATCTATAGAAGCTTTTGCAGTCAGTTTTTATGTTCCCGGCAAGCTTCCTCTCGTACTCTATTTTCCCCGCCTAATTAACCCCATTGTCCTCCTCTGCTGAATTCTACATTTCTCCCAATCCTCGGGTTTGCTGCTTTTTCTGGCCAATTTATAGGCCTCTTCCTTGGACCTAACACTATCCTTAATTTCCCTTGATAGCCACGGTTGAGCCACCTTCCCTGTTTTAATTTTACTCCAGACAGGGATGTACAATTGACTCCAGACAATAAGAAGTATGTGTCAGCTGTGGCTCAGTGGGAAGTGTGAAGTCCTTAATCTACAGCATGAAACCACATGAGGCACATTCTGGGGACAAGGTCACTCTGTGACCTTAACTCGTTATTCACAGGACTCCAAAAGTGATGACCCTGCGTGGGACCTCCCTTTATATACCTGTGTCATCAGGTAAGGAGTGTCTCCCACAAGTTCACCCGTTGTGGTCAAGGTGTGCATCTATGTTGAGTATATACAGTAATACAGTGGTGTTACATTGTGGTTACATACATGACATCACCTCCCCCCCCAAAGTCTTATTGGGAACATAGGTTTAGTCTTTCAGGTGGTCTACGCTCCCTCGTAGAGCGCCGCAGTTGGGGCTCTGGTTGTTGGACACTGACGTGAGTGTCTGTCACGTGTGGTGATTCCGGCCTGTCCGAGCTGACCGCAGGGACTGTGCATTCTTCTGATTGCTCTTGTTGCTCGTTCACTGGCGGTGTTGTGAGCTCCATCTCATGGTCTTCTTCAGGTTCCTCCGTGTCGATGCTGATCCTTTTTTTTACTTGGTCCAGATGCTTACGGCATATCTGACCATTGTTGAGTTTTACCACGATGACCCTATTCCCCTCTTTGTCAATTACAGTGCCCTCAAGCGATTTGGGCCCCATGGCGTGATTGAGGATGAATACAGGATTATTTATTTCTACACATCTCCCCCACAAATTACGGCCATGGTACTCATTTTGTGACTTGTGTTTTCCCTCAACTATGTCGGTCAGGGCTGGGTGAATGAGGGACAACCGAGTTTTGAGTGTCCGTTTCATTAGTAGCTCTGCGGGCAGGATCCCCGTGAGCGAGTGCGGTCGGGATATATAGGCCAGCAGGAGACACAATAGGCGGCATTGTAGGGAGGGTCCTTGAATCCTGAGCATACCTTGCTTAATGATTTGGACCGCACGTTCCGCCAGACCATTGGAGACCGGCTTGAACGGCGCTGTCCTGACGTGGTCGATGCCATTGCCCGACATAAACTCTCGGAATTCGCAGCTTGTGAAACATGTGCCATTATCACTAACCAGGATGTCCGGCAAGCCATGGGTTGCAAAGATCGGACATAGGCTTTCCACGGTGGTGGATGACGTGCATGAATTCAGAATGATGCACTCGATCCATTTCGAGTATGCATCTACCACAATAAGGAACATCTTTCCCATGATCGGGCCCGCGTAGTCAACATGAATGCGTGACCATGGCCTGGTGGGCCAGGGCCACAGGCTGAGCGGGGCCTCCCTGGGGGCATTACCCAGCTGGGCACACATCATGCACCTGCGAACACAGTGTTCCAGGTCTGAATCAATTCCGGGCCACCAAACGTGTGACTGGGCAATGGCCTTCATCAGCACAATGCCTGGGTGCTCGCTATGGAGTTCCCTGATGAATGCCTCCCTGTCCTTCTGGGGCATAACTACCCGGTTGCCCCATAGTAGGCAGTCGGCTTGGATGGAGAGCTCATCCATCCGTCTGTGGAACGGTCTGACCTCCTCAGGGCATGCTCCGTGTGCGGGCGCCCAATCCCCAGTCAGAACACATTTCTTAATCAGGGATAGGAGGGGATCTCTGTTTGTCCAGATTTTGATTTGGCGGGCTGTGATGGGGGAGCCTGCTCTGTCAAAGGCATCGACAGCCATGACCATATCAGCGCTTTGCTCTGCTGCCCCCTCAGTGGTGGCCAGTAGAAGCCTGCTGAGCATGACAGCGCTATTTTCCATGCCGGGCCGGTGCCGGATTGAGTAGTCATAAGCAGCCAGCGTGAGAGCCCATCGCTGTATGCGAGCTGATGCATTGCCATTGATAACCTTGCTGTCTGACAACAGGGATGTTAATGGCTTGTGGTCTGTCTCTAATTCAAACTTCCTACCAAAGAGGTACTGATGCATTTTTTTTACACCATAGACACATGCAAGCGCTTCCTTCTCAGCCATCCTATATTCCCATTCTGCTTGAGAGAGTGGCCTGGAGGCATAAGTCACAGGTTGTAGTTAACCCTCAGCATTGCCCTGCTGCAACATGCACCCAACCCCATAGGACGATGCATCACATGTCAAATCCAATTTTTTACAGGGGTCGTACAGGGTCAACAACTTGTTTGAACAAAGTAGGTTTCGCACCCGATCAAAAGCCCGTTCCTGATAGTCCCCCCAAAACCAATCGCAACCCTTATGCAGGAGCACGTGTAGCAGCTCCAACAATGTGCTCAAGTTCGGCAGAAAGTTCCCAAAATAGTTCAACAGTCCCAGGAATGAATGCAACTCTGATGTGTTGCAGGGCTTGGGTGCTCGTCGAATCGCCTCTGTTTTGGATTCGGTGGGCCGAATCCCAACTGCAGCAACCCTCCTGCCCAGAAACTCAACCTCAGGAGCTAAGAACACACATTTAGACTTCTTGAGTCGCAGGCCTACCCGGTCCAGTCGGTGTAGCACCTCCTCAAGGTTGTGGAGGTGTTCCTCGGTGTTTCGACCCGTTTGAGGATGTCGTCCTGCAATACGATCGTTCCAGGAATGGATTTAAGCAGGCTTTCATGTTTCGTTGAAAAATCGCGGCCGCTGATCGAATGCCAATCAGGCACCTGTTATAAATGAACAGTCCCTTGTGCGTAGTGATGGTGGTCAGTAGTTAAGATTCGTCGGCCAGTTCCTGGGTCATTTGGGTTAAAGTGAGGTCCAACTCGATGAACAGCTTGCCGCCTGCCAGTGTGGCGAAGAGGTCCTCCGCTCTCGGGAGTGGGTATTGATCTTGTAGGGACACCTGATTGATGGTGGCCTTGTAGTCACCACAGATCCTGACAGAGCCATCCGCTTTTAGGACGGGAATGATGGGGCTCGCCCAGTCGCTGAATTCAACAGACGAGATGATGCCCTCTCTCAACAGCCGGTCCAATTCGCTCTCGATCTTTTCCCGCATTACATACGGCACCGCTCTGGCTTTGTGGTGCACTGGCCTGGCGTCCGGGGTGATGTGTATCACTACTTTAGTGGTTTTGAAAGTCCCGACGCCAGGTTGGAATAGTGAATCGAATTGTTGTAGGACTTGTGAGCATGAACTTCGCTCCACAGACGACATTGCGAGAACATCCCCCCATTTCCAGTTCATCTCGGCTAGCCAGATCGCCCCCAACAGTGCGGGTCCATTGCCTGGGACAATCCAGAGTGGCAGCTGATTCACTAACCCATTGTGTGCGACAGCCAACATTGCACTGCCTAGCACCAGAATGATTTCTTTAGTGTAAGTCCGTAATTGTGTCTCAATACGTGCTAATTTGGGTCTACTGGCTTTAAGTGGCCATAGCTTCTCAAATTGCTGAACGCCCATGAGTGACTGGCTGGCCCCAGTGTCCATGCGTACTGGGATACCATTTAATAAAACCCTCATCATCATTGGTGCCGTTTTGGTGTATGAACTGTGAATATTCAAGCCGCTGAACCTCGGCGTCCATCGATTTGCCCCAAAAGTCATCCTGCCTCAAAGAACCCTCTTCTGGTCCATCCGCCTCATATATTAGTCTGGTTGCAGGCTTCCTGCACATTCGAGCTAAGTGGCCACTGAGATTGCATTTCCTGCAGACAAAATGTTGGAATCTGCAAGATCTAGCTGAGTGTTTTCTCCCACACCTCCAGCATGAGTTAAAGTTTCCATTGTTGGGAACAAAGGGACTCTGGCCAGGCATTCCACGCTGACTGCTCTTAAGTACCCTATTAGTGGGTGTCAATGGCCCCATCCCAGGCTGCATTGTCCACTGTGATGGCGTGAATGTCTGTTCAGCCTGCAATTGTCTCTGTTGAAGTCCTACTCTGGGGTCTATTGCTGCCTGGGGAGTGTCGGACTACCCCTGCCTGCCTGCGGGGCTCTGAGTCACATTGATGATGTTGACTCCCTGATCCATCGCCGCGTTAGAGGCAGAATTGTGCCTGTATATTATTTTCGTCTCTTCCTCCCCCGCCATGAAAGTTTGAGCTATCAACGCCGCCGCTCCCAAGGTCAAATCCTTGGTCTCAATTAATTTGCGGAAAATTCCCGCATGACCGATGCCCTCGATAAAGAAGTCCCTTAGCATCTGCCCCCTTGCAGGCGTCTGTGAACTTAGAAGCTGGCCAAATGCCGGAGGTCCACTACGAAGTCCGGTATGCTCTGTCCTTCACGACGTCGGTGGGTGTAGAATCTGTGTCGGGCCATGTGTATGCTACTTGCTGGTTTGAGGTGCTCCCTGATCAATTTGCTAAGTTCTTCAAATGTTTTGTCCGCCGGCTTTTCGGATGCTAGTAAGTCCTTCATGAGCGCGTAAGTCTTTGGTCTGCAGCTGGTCAAAAGATGAGCCCTTCGCTTGTCGGCCGCTGCATCCCCCAGCCATTCTTTCGTAACGAAGCTTTGCTGAAGCCTCTCGACAAAATCGTCCCAGTCTTCCCCAACACAGTACCGTTCCTCTGTGCTACCGGTGGCCATTCTCGTGGGTCATGAAATCCCATCCTCGTCAACAATGTACAGTCCTTACTCTACAGTATGACACCACACGAGGCACATTCTGGGGACACTCTTTGGCCCCAAGTTTCCACATGATTTGCTCCTGATTTTTAGGAGCAACTGGTGTAGAACGGAGTATCTTAGAAATCGGAATTCTCGACATTTAGTTTGCTCCGGTTCTAGTCAGTTCGAACAGTTTCACTTTGGAACAGAATTTTTTTTTCAAAAGGGGGCGTGTCCGGCCACTTACGCCTGTTTTCAAAGTTTCGTCAGTGAAAACTTACTCCAAACTAACTTAGAATGGAGTAAGTGAAGATTTTTGTACGCTCGAAAAAACCTTGTCTACACTTTAGAAAATCAGGCGTAGGTTACAAATTAGGCGTAGGGAACGAGGTGGGGGGTGGGGGGAAGGGAAGTAATTAAATTCTACAATCAATCCTTAGTTATACTTATACAAATATTATACAAATAAATCCAACCTGAATAAAAATTTATAAGCAAAGAAAAGATTAAATAAACCATGTTCCTACCTGTGTGAAATAGCACCAGCCTTCGAGCTGCTGTGCTTCAGGCAGGCCTTTCATGTTGGAGACAGGCAGCGGTGTGGCATCAGTGTCTCGACGGCAGCGGCAGCAAGCTTCGAGCTGAGCTGCAGTGCTTGAGGCAGGCCTTCATTCTCTTCGTGGCTGGCCGTGAAGAAGCAACACCGGATGGACCCGAGGCCATTCGGCCATGAGATATCAGCGGCGTCAGTGGCTGGCCGGCAGTCGAAGAATCAGCGGACCGATGTGAGGCCATTCGGCCATAGGATATCAGCGGCGTCAGTGGCTGGCCGGCAGTCGAAGAATCAGCGGACCGATGTGAGGCCATTCGGCCATAGGATATCAGCGGCGTCAGTGGCTGGCCGGCAGCCGAAGAATCAACACCTGACACTCGCAGCTCTTTATGGTGCTTGAGGCCATTCGGCCACGCTTTAGGGGCGGCGTCAGTGGCTGGCCGGCAGCCGAAGATACAGCAGCAACCTTCGAGCTGTGAGGGGGACTGAGGCCATTTAGACAGGGAGAGGCAGCCACATCGACAGTTTTATATTTAAATTTGCAGAATGGGTGCTGCATTGTCAACACCACGTATTATGCAATGGTTTGCCATCAATTCACTGCATAGGAGAGAATTGATTAGAGCTCACCGCACCAGGAACGTCGTAGCCCGTAGGTTGATGGGCAGGAGACCTTACCCACGTCAACAATATCGAACCAGGCGCTCGTACCTGGACATGAGCGAGGCTGATTGTGTGAAAAGGCTGTGTTTTCGCAGAGAAGTTGTCACTGAGATCTGTGATATGGTGAGAGCAGATTTGTAGCCCAGAAGCAGAAGGACAACTGCCTTGTCTGTTGAAATGAAGGTAACAGCTGCACTTTCTTTCTATGCCTCGGGAGCGTTTCAGGCTACAACTGGAGATGTGTGCGCCATCTCTCAACGTGCAATACATGCCTGCGTTTACCAGGTCACAGCTGCACTTTATGCGCGAAGGAATGACTTCATCAATTTCCCAATGACCGCACAAGCGATCCATGAGAGGGCTGTGGGCTTCTTCAGGATTGCCGGCTTCCCAAAGGTACAGGGCTGCATTGATTGTACCCACATAGCCTTGCTAGCACCTGTGGAGGATTCTGAGCAGTACCGAAATAGGAAAGGTTTCCACTCTATCAATGTGCAGCTCGTGTGTGACGACAAGCAGCGCATCATGTCAGTCGATGCGAGATACCCTGGCAGCACCCACGATGCATTCATCCTACGTGACAGCGTTATATCTGACATGTTTGAGCAGCAGCCAGAAGGGCAGAGCTGGCTACTGGGAGACAAAGGGTATGGCCTGACCACCTGGCTCATGACGCCCCTACGCGTGACACGGACAGAAGCTGACCGTCAATACAACATGGCGCACATTGCGACGCGCAGCATCATTGAGAGGACCATTGGCATATTGAAACAGCGATTCCGATGCCTGGACCATTCCGGAGGACAGTTGCTATACTCTCCTCAGATTGTCGGTCACTTCACTGTTGTGTGCTGCATGCTTCATAACTTAGCCATCATGAGGCAGCAGGAGCTGGTAGTGGAACCCGAAGACCCAAGTGAGGGTCCAGTGCATGATGATAGTATTACGGAAGACCAGGATGTGGATGATAACGACAATCAGGAAAGCATGCAAGTGCCTGATGCCGGAGCATGAGGTCGGAGGAGGGCCGTCCATCGTGCCCCTTTAACGATTGCTCGAAACTTGCGCCAGCAGCTCATCCGTGAACGCTTCAACTACTGATGTCTGAGGGCTCTGCGACCACTTTTGCATATGGACATGTTTATTCTTTGCAGTTGTTCCTACGTTGTGTTGTGTTAATGGAACATGAAACAGTTTTAATGAAAAAATATTTTATTGAAAAGTTAACGTCACTGTAATAAAATATTTGTTGTATCAAACTATACTTTTTAATATGACTCTTGAAGATCATTTAAAAACTTTAAGATCACTTATAAACTTGTAAAGTTACAAAAGTTACAAAACACTTTCTATGTGAAAAATTTTACATTCTAAGATCACTTACACTTCAAGATCACTTTTTAGATGCAAAATTAAATAATTTACAGAATGTGAGAGCATTTACACTATAAGATCACTTGAAAACCCTGAGATCACTTATATGTTGTAAAGTTACAAAACTTACAAAACAGTTTCATTGTGAAAAATCTTACACTCTGAAGAACACTTAAACTTCAGGATCACTTTTTAGGTGCAAAATTAAATAAGATGCAAAAAAATGTGAGAGCATTTACACTATAAGATCACTTAAAAACCATAAGATCCCTCATAAAGTTGTAAAGTTACAAAACTTACAAAACAATTTCAATTTGAAAAACGCTACTACAGCTACATCAAGAACAAGAACAAAAGCAGCAAAGAAAGGCTGCAACCATCTCTCATCCACATCTCAGTGAATGTTCACTTCCTCATGGGGGTGTCATTTGATTGGCGGGGCTGTGTGCCCTTATTGCAGCAGCTACCTCAACCAGGCCCTCCCTAACGGCCTGTGCCGTCAATTGCACTCCCTCGGACATTCCCTCCCTAAGTTCCCGTGTCATTACTGCTATTTCTCCCGTCAGGACCGTCAACTCTTCACCCACTGCACTGACACCACCGATGAGTGATCGGGTAAGCTCATTGGTCTCCATACCCAATGCCACAACCTGAGTCGCATCTGTTGCACGCTGCATCTCAGGAGAGCGTGTCCCCAATCTCCTTCTCTTTCTCCTCTGCCTGGGTCCGCCTTGTGGCACCACTACACTGGGAGGTGCGGGCACGGACAGTGGGATGCTCGGTGTTGCAAGCGGCACCACTAAACAGGGAGGCGCAGGCTGGGACTGTGGGACGCTCTGTGTTCCAGATGGCTGAACTGGAGGGAGAGGCTCGGGCTGGAATGGTGGGATGCTCTGTGTTGCAGACAGCAGAACTAGAGGGAGAGGCTCGGGCTGGAACGGTAGGACGCTCGGTGTTCCAGACGACAGCACTCGAGTGCGAGCCGTGGGCTGGGATTTTGGATGAATGGGTGTAAACTGCTCCATGGTATTAGCAGCAACATGGGACCCGAAGCGTCGGAATCAAAACCATAGTCGGTGGAACCAGAACCTATGCGAGAGGGAGGCGCAGGCTGGGCCGGTAGTGCACTGACTGTAGAATGCTGCATTATACCAGCAGCACCACTGGGACCCGCAACATCAGAAGCGAGACCATGGAAGGTGGAACCAAGACCTATGCTAGGGGTTGAAACTCTGATGCCCCTTGATGGGGGCTCATAAACATTAAATTGGAAGCTCTCCCCTGCAGACATTTCAGTCATCGCTGCCATCATCCAGTCTGGATCGTCCGCAGCTGGTTGTACTGGTTCTTGTTCTGTACCCTCAGGATCCTCAGGGTTGGCAGCAGTGGCATCGTCATCATCATCATCATGTTCTGCAAAATACATCAGAACAGTCAAATGCGTAACAGCAAGGGAGGGGGCCGGGTGGGTGGCATGAGTACTCTCACACATAGCAGGCCAGACAGCAGGTTGATTTAAAGGGCCATGATGCATTTTCAGGACTTACCCTCTTCCTCGCGTGCAGGCCCAGCTTGTGCTGTACCGATTGCTTTTCTCCATGTCCGACTCATCATAGCAGCTACCCTTTGTTCCAAGGGTGTCAGTGGATGCAGATTGGGCACGCCACCTCCTGTCCGAGTTGCCTCCCTTTTGTTGTGGGCCAATTTCTTCTGCAAAAAGTAAAATATAACTTTTTACAGAGTGTGTCAGTCTGCAAGGTGGGACATACAGATAGCCAGGTTACAATTACGATCAAATTAAAAATGGGAAATATTACTTACACTAACTACTTGACCAAGGTCATGCCATTTCTTTTTACACTGACTTCCAGATCTCCTGGTATGCACCACTGCGCAGTAATCTTCTGCAACTTGGTTCCAGCGTTTCTTCATTTCTTTTGGTGGCACTTTTATGCAACCTCTGTTGCTGGTATCTAGCTCCTGCCATCTCTGCTCAATTACGTTGACTAATATCTCAACTTCCTCATGCAACAAATTCTTTGTTCTTGGTGGACGTTGATCCATTGCAAAGTTGAATTGGCACTCTTATTTCTCCAAACACACAGTCCTTAATTTGCATGCACCAATGCAGCACCGGTTCTGCAAGTTTAGCAGTGAAAAGCTGAACTCACTGATTTCAGCAGGTGATTTATTCAGCAGTGCTGCTAAAAGCACTCCCTCACACACAGAAATATAAAAAAAAATTAAATTACAAGCCTTTGCAGGGGTCCAAGAAACAAATCTTCACTTTTTCTGCAGTCTTTTTAAAAATGGCCGAGTGCCAATGTTTGTGTAAGACTGCGCGTGCGTGCATGCTCCAACGCACACGCGCAGGGTTGCCGGCACCACGAAGACTAATTTAAATTGTACCCGCCCCCTGCTACTTAGAAAATCAGCGCGAATGTTAGGCTCCGCCCCCTGCTGCGAAGAGCGCGCCGCGCCAAGCAGACATCGAGCTTCAAGGAGGCCAATGATCTTAACTCTTTATTCACAGGGCTCCAAAAGCGTTGACCCTGCGTGGGACCTCCCTTTTTATACCTGTGTCATCAGGTAAGGAGTGTCTCCCACAAGTTCACCCCTTGTGGTCAAGGTGTGCATCTAGGTTGAGTGTATGCAGTAATACAGTGGTGTTACATTGTGGTTACATACATGACAGGGAGCACTCTTGCCTCTCAGTCAGAAGGTTGTGGGTTCAAGTCCCACTCCAGGGACTTTAGCACAAAAGTCTAGGCTGACACTCCAGTGGAGTGCTGCACTCTCAGAGGTGCCTTCTTTTGGATGAGATGTTAAACTGAGGCCCCATCTGCCCTCTCAGGTGGACATAAAAGAGACCATGGCCACTATTTTGAAGAAAAGCAGGGGAGTTATCCCTGGTGTCCTGGCCAATATTTATCTCTCTATCAACATAACAAAAAAAAACAGATTATCTGGTCATTATCACATTGCTATTTGTGGAAGCTTGTTGTGCACAAACTGGCTGCCGCATTTCCTACATTACAACAGTGACTACACTCCAAAACATAGAAAATAGGTGCAGGATTAGGCCATTTGGCCCTTCGAGCCTGCACCACCATTCAATAAGATCATGGCTGATCATGCAACTTCAGTACCCCATTCCTGCTTTCTCTCCATACCCCTTGATCCCTTTAGCCGTAAGGGCCACATCTAACTCCGTTTTGAAAACGTCTAATGATCTGGCCTCAACAACTTTCTGTGGTAGAGAATTCCACATGCTCACATGAAGTTTCTCCTCATCTTAGCACTAAATGGCTTAACCCTTATCCTTAGACTGTGACCCCTGGTTCTGGACTTCCCCAACATCGGGAAAATTCTTCCTGCATCTAACCTGTCCAATCTCGTCAGAATTTTATATGTTTTTATGAGATCCCCTCTCATCCTTCTAAACTCCAGTGAATGCAGGCCCAGTCGATCCTGTCTCTCCTCAGATGTCAGTCCTGCCATTCCCGGAATCAGTCTGGTGAATCTTCGCTGTACTCTCTCAATAGCAAGAATGTCCTTCCTCAGATTAGGAGACCAAAACTGCACATAATATTCAAGGTGTGGCCTCACCAAGACCCTGTACAACTGCAGTAAGACCTCCCTGCTCCTATACTCAAATCCTCTTGCTATGAAGGCAAGCATGCCAATTGCCTTCTTCACCGCCTGCTGTACCTGCATGCCACCTTTCAATGACTGATGTACCATGACACCCAGGTCTCGTCGCACCTCCCCTTTTCCTAATCTGTCACCATTCAAATAATAATCTGCCTTCCTGGTTTTACCACCAAAGTGGATAACCTTACATTTATCTACATTATACCACATCTGCCATGTATTTGCCCACTCACCTAACCTGTCCATCTCACTTTCCACCTCTTAGCATCCTCCTCACAGCTCACACTGCCACCCAGCTTAGCGTCATCTGCAAACTTGCCGATATTACATTCAATTACTTTGTCTAAATCATTAATGTATATTGTAAATAGCTGGGGTCCCAGCACTGAACCTTGCGGTATCCCACTAGTCACTGCCTGCCATTCTGAAAAGGACCTGTTTATTCCTCCTCTTTACTTCCTGTCTGCTAACCAGTTCTCTATCCACGTCAGTACATTACCCCTAATACCATGTGCTTTAATTTTGTATACTAATCTCTTGTGTGGGACCATATCAAAGCCTTTTGAAAGTCTAAATACACTACATCCACTGGCTCTCCCTTGTCCACTCTACCAGTTACATCCTCAAAAAATTCCAGAAGATTTGTCAAGCATGATTTCCCCTTCATAAATCCATGCTGACTTGAACCAATCCTGTCACTGCTTTTCAAATGCGCTGCTATTACATCTTTAATAATTGATTCCAACATTTTCCCCACCACTGATGTCAGGCTATCCAGTCTATAATTCCCTCCTTTTTTAAAAAGTGGTGTTACATTAACTACCCTCCAGTCCATAGGAACTGATCCAGAGTCTATAGAATGTTGGACAATGGATCCAATGCATCCACTATTTCTAGGGCCACTTCCTTAAGTACTCTGGGATGCAGACTGTAGGCCCTGGGGATTTATCGGCCTTCAATCCCATCAATTTTCCTAACACAATTTGCTGACAATAAGAATTTCCTTTAGTTCCTCTGTCTCGCTAGACCCTCGGTCCCCTAGTATTTTCGGAAGGTTATTTGTGTCTTCCTTAAGGAAGACAGAATCAAAGTATTTGTTCAATTGGTCTGCCATTTCTTTGTTCCCCATTATAAATTTTCCTGATTCTGACTGTAAGGGACCCACATTTGTCTTCACTAATCTTTTTCTCTTCACATGTCTATAGAAGCTTTTGCAGTCAGTTTTTATGTTCCCTGCAAGCTTACTCTCATATTTTATTTCCCCCCTCCTAATTAAACCCTTTGTCCTCCTCTGCTGAATTCTAAATGTCTCCCAGTCCTCAAGTTTGCTGCTTTTTTTGGCCATTCTGTCTCTTCCTTGGATTTAACACTATCCCTAATTTCCCTTCCAAGCCACGGTTCAGCCTCCTTTACCATTTTATTTTTACGCCAGACAGAGATGTACAATTGTTGAAGTTCATCTATGTGATCTTTAAATGTCTGCCATTGCCTATCCACCGTCAACCCTTTAAGCCAGTCTATCGTAGCCAATTCACGTCTCATACCATCGAAGTTACCTTTCTTTAAATTCAGGACTCTAGTCTCTGAATTAACTGTGTCACTCTCCATCTTAATGAAGAATTCTACCATATTATGGTCACTCTTCCCCAAGGGGCCTTGTACAACAAGATTGCTAATTAACACTCTCATTACACAACACCCAGTCTAGGAAGGCCAGCTCTCCTTGACATATTGGTCTAGAAAACTATCCCTTATACACTCCAGGAAATCCTACTCCACTGTATTGCTACCAGTTTGTTTAGCCCAATCTATATGTAGATTAAAGTCACCCATGATAACTGCTGTACCTTTATTGCACGCATCCCTAATTTCCTGTTTAATGCCATCCCCAACCTCACTATGACTGTTTGGTGGTCTGTACATAACCCGCACTAGCCTTTTCTGCCCTTTGGTGTTCCGCAGCTCTACCCATACAGATTCCACCTCATCCACGCTAATGTCCTTCTTTACTGTTGCGTTAATCTCCTCTTTAACCAGCAACGCTACCCCATCTCTTTTTCCTTTCAGTCTATCTTTCCTGTACTTCATTGACTGGAAAGTACCATAACCTGCAGGATTATGGACCTAGAGCTGGTAATTGGGATTCGACTGGATAACCTCTTGTTGGCCAATACAGATACAATGGTAAGTACTGCAGGGAGCCGAATACAGACAGGGTGATCTCCTGGACTAGTTTCGATCGCCTGGATGTGTCGATAAATTTTCCAAGATTTTTTTCCTATAAATTGGCCTTGGTTATTATCTGGTTTTTGCCTCTCCCAGGATATCACATGGCTCCGGTTGGGTTGAAGTGTAGAATGTTTCAGTGTAAGGGGTGTTGCCGTTGTGTGGGGCGGACTGGTTGGGCTGGGTGCTCTTTACCTTTCCGCCATTGTTCATTGTTCATAGATTTATATGTAACCTTCAGGGCTGCTGACCGAGCAGCTCTTTGTTGGCCGGCATGTACACGATGGCCCGAAATGGCCTCCTTCTGCGCTGTAAATTTCTATGTTTATATGAATCGTCCGGTGGTCGTAAAAGGCGCTTATATAAATCCAAGTCTTTCTTTCTAAGGCAAACCAGCACACATTCAGTTAGCATCTGTATTACTGGACTCCATTGTGTGAAATATTTGATGTCAAAGTTATGCTGCGGGGCACTTTTGGGAAAGTGATTAATAGGGCCAGAGATTAACAGTCAGCACTGTGATCGGATGGGTTTAATCATCCATTTATCATCTCCACCGTTTGATCACTGTTAAATACACAGCAGACTTGACTGTGAGGAAGTAAGTGGCTCAGTGAGACCATCACATGAATTATCTAACGCGGATTCGATGTTTCAACTGCGGAAAAAGTACAAGTGCTGGGGATCAGAAATAAAAACAGGAAATGCTGGAAAATTCATAGCAGGTTAGTCAGCAACCAAAAGAGAAAAGACAAGTAAAAAAATTAAACTGGAATTTGTATAGTATCTCATTACATCATTGCAATATCTCAAAGGTGGCTGCACTCTCACCTCCGAGTCAGAAGGTCGTGGGTTCAAGCCGCACTCCGGGGACTCGAGCGCAAAATCTGGGCTCCCAGTGCAGTACCGAGGGAGCGTTGTACTGTCGGAGGTGCCGTCTTTCAGATCAGACGTTAAATCGAGACCCCATCTGCTCTCTCTTACAAGATCCCATGGTACTATTTCAAAGAAGATTAGGGGAGTTTCCCCCGGTGTCCTGGCCAAAATTTATCCCTCAATCAACATCATTAACACTAACAGATTATCTGGTCATTACCATGTTGCTGTTTGTGGGAGCTTGCTGTGCGCAAATTGGCTGCTGTGTTTCCGACCTTTAACTCTTTCATCCCTGGTGAATCTACACTGTGTCATTCCCATTGTCCATGCATACATATAATGGGGTTCCCAAACCCTTCTTTATTCATTCCTGGGATGTGGGCGTCACCGGCAAGAGCAGCATTTACTGCCCATCCCGAATTGCCCTTGAGAAGGTAGTGGTGAGCCGCCTTATTGAACTGCTGCAGTCCTTGTGGTGAAGGTACTCCCACAATGATGTTCGGGAGGGTGTTCCAGGATTTTGACCCAGCGATGCTGAAGGAACGTTCGATATATTTCCAAGTCAGGATGGCGTGTGATTTGGAGGGGAACTTGGAGGTGGTGGTGTTCCCATGCACCTGCTGCCCTTGTCCTTCTAGGTCGTAGAGGTCGCGGGTTTGGGAGGTGCTGCCGAAGAAGCCGTGGCGAGTTGCTGCGGTGCGTCTTGTAGATAGTACACACTGCAGCCACGGTGTGCCAGTGGTGGAGGGAGTGAATGTTGCAGGTGGTAGATGGGGTGCCAATCAAGCGGGCTGCTTTGTCCTGGATGGTGTCGAGCTTTTTGAGTGTTGTTGGAGCTGCACTCATCCAGGCAAGTGGAGAGTATTCCATCACACTCCGGACTTGTGGCGTGTAGATGGTGGAAAGCCGGGAGGTGAGACACTCGCTGCAGAATACCCAGCCTCTGACCTGTTCTTGATGCCACGGTATTTATGTGTCTGGTGCAGTCAAGTTTCTGGTCAATGGTGACCCCCAGGATATTGTTGGTGGGGGATTCGGTAATTATAATGCCATTGAATGTCAAGGAGAGGTGGTTATACTATTTCTTGTTGGTGATATTCATTGCCTGGCACTTGTGTGGCATTAATATTATGCCACTTATCAGCCCAAGCCTGGATGACGTCCAGCTCTTGTTGCATGCAGGCATGGACTGCTTCATTATCTGAGGAGTTGCAAATGGCACTGAACACTGTGCAACCTTCAGTGAACATCCCCACTTCTGAACTTATGATGGAGAGTAGGTCATTGATGAAGCAGCAGAAAATGGTTGGGACTAGGACACTACCCTGAGGAACTCCTGAGTGATGTCCTGGGATGATTGGCCTCCAACAACCTTAACCATCTTCCTTTGTGCGAGGTATGACTCCAGCCAGTGGACAGTTTTCCCCCTGGTTCCCATTGACTTCAATTTTACTGAGGCTTCTTGATGCCACACTCGGTCAAATGCTGCCTTGCTGTCAAGGGCAGCCGCTCTCACCTCACACTGCGCACAATCCTCCAACTACAGCCCAGCTAAGATCTTGTACAGGTGCAACAATACCTCCTTGTTTTTTACACTAAAGTCTGGATTTTCTTTTAGAAAACTGCCTGTTTCAAGCAGTGTTAGGGTTGCGAACTCTAGTTTGACATACTCCTGGAAGTTCCTTCGCATGACCTCCTGCCTCCTACTGCCCTGTCTCCACCAGAGGTCCACCAACCAGTCCATCCTCTCAGCGCACCAGACTGGACGATTCTCAGCTTCAGTCGAACAGCCTATTTCCCGTCTCCAATGTTTATTTAATAACTAATAAGCAAAAGTGTTCAAAGATTAATTTTAAATAGCACAGAATTTGATAAATGTCCCGGTGATTTTTCTCCTGGGCTTGCTCACAGCAGTGCTCTGGACCTCAATCTTTGATTCCTGGTGGCTCTAGGCCAACCCTGGAGGAACCCTGGGTGTTGTACAGATGGCCTGGCAAGTAATATGGTCTGAAGAGGCCCTCCATTGAAAATCTGCTCTTAAACATGGCCGCTGCAAATTATTCCCCGTGACCTCGCAATGACCCTGATCTGACCGCCCTAAGTGTGTCTGTCCCGCTGCAGCTAAATGAGGCATGGGATGTTCCCGTCCACTTATTCGCCCCTTGGAGCTTACCGCCACTGTAAAGATGTCTGATCCCCAATCCGAAGGGGGTGTCCGATTTCTGACCCTGGGGTCTTTATACTGGGGGGGTTGGTGGTGTCTGATCTAAGGCATAAGGCTAAGCTTAGGTGGCCAGGGGGGGTGGTGGGGGGAAGCACGTCTGCTCCTCCTGGCCCACAAGCAGTGCTGTAAGGTGATCGCCTTCTCCCCAAGGCTGCCCTGGCCTCCCATCAGCTGCCGGGTTTCCCGAGGCCTGGGAAACCCGACTGGGCAGGGTCATGTGACGCTGTTTGCCTCATTGACATATGTAAATAGCCAACCCCCCTCCTGGGAGCGGATTGGCTGCCTGCCCCTTGTCCACCGCCCATTTAAAACTGAGATGAGGAGGAATTTTTTCTCTCAGAGGGTTGTAAATCTGTGGAATTCTCTGTCCCAAAGAGCTGTGGAAGCTGGGTCATTGAATATATTTAAGGCAGAGATAGACAGATTTGTGAGTGATCAGGGAGTAATGGGTTATGGGGAGCGGGCGGGGAAGTGGAGCTGAGTCCATGATCAGATGAGCCATGATCTTAGTGAATGACGGAGCAGGCTCGAGGGGCCAGGTGGCCTACTCCTGCTCCTATTTCTTATGTTCTTATGCTCTTGTGTTAAGCCCAGAAGTGGGCGGGTTGGTGGCCAGTTAGGGTTGGGTTTGATATCTTTGAAATTTTAGCACCTCACCTGACCCTGACCCCTGCCATTTCTGGGGGTTAAAATTCACCCCTGGGCCTCCCCTGCACCCCCCTCCACTGGCCGCAGGCCTAACAGACGATCCTGCCACTTCTGCACTGTCAGCAAGCCATGCAATTTTCCACTGCATCCCACCCAAAACTTGTGGGAAGTTGGCCGGCGGGATTTAAATGAGGACCTGAAATGAAAATACTTCTAGCCTCATCTCCAACGCAAACCGCTGCTCACCCGCCTAAAACTGTCCCACAGTTAAAATCGGGGCCGAGAAAGGCTATCTTGTCTGCCATCTAGTGTTTGACTTCGTTCATTTCAACATCTTGGGAGGAAAAGCAATGTGTGAGGAGGACACAAAAAATCTGCAAAATGACAGACAGGCGAAGTGAGTAGGCAAAAATTTGGCAGATGGAGTATAATGTTGGAAAGTGTGAGATCATGCACTTTGGCAGATAAAAATCAAAGAGCAAGTTATTATTTAAATGGAGAAAGATTACAAAGTGCCGCAGTACAGCAGGACCTGGGGGTACTTGTGCATGAAACACAAAAGGATAGTATGCAGGTTCAGAAAGTGATCAGGAAAGTCAGTGGTATCTTGACCTTTATTGCAAAGGGGATGGAGTATAAAAGCAGCGAAGTCTTGCTACAGCTCTACAGGGTATTGGTGAGGGCACACCTGGAATACCGCGTGCAATTTTGGTTTCCTTTTTACAAAAGGATATACTTGCTTTGGAGGCAGTTCAGAGAAGGTTCACTAGGTTGATTCCGGGGATGAGGGGGTTGACTTATGAGGAAAGGTTGAGTAGGTTGGGCCTCTACTCATTGGCATTCAGAAGAATGAGAGGTGATCTTATCGAAACCTATAAGATTATGAGGGGGATTGACATGGTGGATTTAGAGAGGATGTTTCCAATAAAAGGAGACTAGAACTAGAGGGCATGATCTTAAAATAAGGGGCCGCCCATTTAAAACTGAGATGAGGAGAAATTTCTTCTCTCATAGGGTTGTAAATCTGTGGAATTTGCTGCCTCAGAGAACTGTGGAAGCTAGGACATTGAATACATTTAAGACAGAAATAGATAGTTTCTTAAACGATAAGGGGATAAGGGGTTATGGAGAGTGGACGGAGAAGTGGAACTGAGTCCATGATCGGATCAGCCATGTTCTTATTGAATGGCGGAGCAGGCTCGAGGGGCCATATGGCCTACTCCTGCTCCTATTTCTTATGTTCTTATATTCTTACCTGTGGGGCAAAAGTGTTGTGGCGCAATGTGTGCCACCAGGTGGCAGTGACGCAGTGCCATAAACAGCCAGCCAGAAAGAAGCAAGCTGCTCAGACAGGCATGAGTTTTGAAAAGGAAGGTTTTTTCATTCTTTGAACAAAAACATCCTTGAATAGGATCTGCCTAAATTTTCGTGGCTTAGACACCTTGCGGTCTGGGGCTGGCTCACCAATCTCCAGAGTGAGTGCCTCCCAGCAGACGAAAAAACTACCGGTTGAAATTACCAGTAATCCCCTGCCAGGTGAGGAAGATGCCACTTTTCTCTTCCATACCATATTATAATTTATCGCCCTGTGTGTTCATTTGTTTCTGATCAATATTTGCACTTCTCAAGGCAAAGATGTTCGGAAGGATGAAACAAGAGGAGACCATTTAGCTCCTCGAGCCTGCTCTGCTATTCAATTAGATCATGGCTGATCGGTACCTCGATTCCATTTACCCACCTTATCTCCATATTCCGTGATACACTTACTTAACGAAAATCTAGCGATCTCAGTCTTGAAAGCTCCAATTGGCCCAGCCTCAAAAGCCTTTTAGGGAAGAGAGTTCCAGATTTCTACCATCCTTTGTGTGAAAAAGCACTTCCCGGTTTCAGTCTGGAATGACCCAGCTGTAATTTTAAGATTATGCCCCCTTGTTCTTCATGGTCCCCCAGAGGTGAAATTAATCCTGACGCGTTTTCTGCCGGGATCTTTACAGGGACCTTGCCCACATGTGATTTGAAATTTAATAAGAACATAAGAACATAAGAAATAGGAGCAGGAGTAGGCCATATGGCCCCTCAAGCCTGCTCCGCCATTCAATAAGATCATGGCTGATCTGATCATGGACTCAGGTCCACTTCCCTGCCCACTCCTCATAACCCCTTGTTCCCTTATCATTTAAGAAACTGTCTATTTCTGTCTTAAATTTATTCAATGTCCCAGCTTCCAAAGCTCTCTGAGGCAGCGAATTCCACAGATTTACAACCCTGAGAGAAGAAATTTTTTTTCATCTCTGTTTTGAATGGGTGGCCCCTTATTCTAAGATCATGCCCTCTAGTTCTAGTCTCCCCCATCAGTGGAAACATCCTCTCTGCATCCCCCTCATAATCTTATACATTTCAATAAGATCACTTCTCATTCTTCTGAATTGCAATGAGTAGAGGCCCACACTAATCAACCTTTCCTCATATGTCAATCCCCTCATCCCCGGAATCAACCTAGTGAACCTTCTCTGAACTGCCTCCAAAGCAAGTATATCTTTTTGTAAATATGGAAACCAAAAGTGCATGCAGTATTCCAGGTGTGGTCTCACCAATACCTTATATAGCTGTAGCAAGACTTTCCTGCTTTTATACGCCATCCCCTTTGCAATAAAGGCCAAGATACCACTGGCCTTCCTGATCACTTGCTGTACCTGCATACCATCCTTTTGTGTTTCATACACAAGTACCCCCAGGTCCTGCTGTACTGCAGCACTTGGCAATCTTTCTCCATTTAAATAATAAAAAAATCTGTAAAAGAACAAGTTGTGTCCTCCTCACACATTGCTTTACCTCCCTTTGCATCTTTGTATCATCAGCAAACTTGGCTGTGTTACACTCAGCCCCTTCTTCCAAGTTGTTAATATAGATTGTAAATAGTTGGGGTCCCAGCACTGATCCCTGCGGCACCCCACTGGTTATTGATTGCCAACCAGAGAATGAACCATTTATCCCGACTCTCTGTTTTCTGTTAGTTAGCCAATCCTCTATACATGCTAATATATTACCCCCAACCCCGTGAACTTTTATCTTGAGCAGTAACCTTTTATGTGGCACCTTGTCAAATAGAAACATAGAAAATAGGTGCAGGAGCAGGCCATTCAGCCCTTCTAGCCTGCACCGCCATTCAATGAGTTCATGGCTGAACATGAAACTTCAGTATAGCCCTTCCTGCTTTCTCGCCATACCCCTTGATCCCCCAGGTAGTAAGGACTTAATCTAACTCCCTTTTGAATATATTTAGTGAATTGGCCTCAACTACTTTCTGTGGTAGAGAATTCCACAGGTTCACCACTCTCTGGGTGAAGAAGTTTCTCCTCATCTCGGTCCTAAATGGCTTACCCCTTATCCTTAGACTGTGACCCCTGGTTCTGGACTTCCCCAACATTGGGAACATTCTTCCTGCATCTAACCTGTCTGAACCCGTCAGAATTTTAAACGTTTCTATGAGGTCCCCTCTTATTTTTCTGAACTCCAGTGAATACAAGCCCAGTTGATCCAGTCTTTCTTGATAGGTCAGTCCCGCCATCCCGGGAATCAGTCTGGTGAATCTTCGCTGCACTCCCTCAATAGCAAGAATGTCCTTCCTCAAGTTAGGAAACCAAAACTGTACACAATACGCCAGGTGTGGCCTCACCAAGGCCCTGTACAACTGTAGCAACACCTCCCTGCCCCTGTACTCAAATCCTCTCGCTATGAAGGCCAACATGCCATTTGCTTTCTTAACCACCTGCTGTACCTGCATGCCAACCTTCAATGACTGATGTACCATGACACCCAGGTCTCGTTGCACCTTCCCTTTTCCTAATCTGTCACCATTCAGATAATAGTCTGTCTCGCTGTTTTTACCACCAAAGTGGATAACCTCACATTTATCCACATTATACTTCATCTGCCATACATTTGCCCACTCACCTAACCTATCCAAGTCACTCTGCAGCCTCATAGCATCTTCCTCGCAGCTCACACTGCCACCCAACTTAGTGTCATCTGCAAATTTGGAGATACTACATTTAATCCCCTCATCTAAATCATTAATGTACAATGTAAACAGCTGGGGCCCCAGCACAGAACCTTGCGGTACCCCGCTAGTCACTGCCTGCCATTCTGAAAAGTACCCATTTACTCCTACTCTTTGCTTCCTGTCTGACAACCAGTTCTCAATACATGTCAGCACACTACCCCCAATCCCATGTGCTTTAACTTTGCACATTAATCTCTTGTGTGGGACCTTGTCGAAAGCCTTCTGAAAGTCCAAATATACCACATCAGCTGGTTCTCCTTTGTCCACTTTACTGGAAACATCCTCAAAAAATTCCAGAAGATTTGTCAAGCATGATTTCCCTTTCACAAATCCATGCTGACTTGGACCTATCATGTCACCATTTTCCAAATGCGCTGCTATGACATCCTTAATAATTGATTCCATCATTTTACCCACTACCGATGTCAGGCTGACCGGTCTATAATTCTCTGTTTTCTCTCTCCCTCCTTTTTTAAAAAAGTGGGGTTACATTGGCTACCCGCCACTCAATAGGAACTGATCCAAAGTCAATGGAATGTTGGAAAATGACTGTCAATGCATCCGCTATTTCCAAGGCCACCTCCTTAAGTACTCTGGGATGCAGTCCATCAGGCCCTGGGGATTTATCGGCCTTCAATCCCATCAATTTCCCCAACACAATTTTCCGACTAATAAAGATTTCCCTCAGTTCCTCCTCCTTACTAGACCCTCTGACCCCTTTTATATCCGGAAGGTTGTTTGTGTCCTCCTTAGTGAATACCGAACCAAAGTACTTGTTCAATTGGTCTGCCATTTCTTTGTTCCCCGTTATGACTTCCCCTGATTCTGACTGCAGGGGACCTACGTTTGTCTTTACTAACCTTTTTCTCTTTACATACCTATAGAAACTTTTGCAATCCGCCTTAATGTTCCCTGCAAGCTTCTTCTCGTACTCCATTTTCCCTGCCCTAATCAAACCCTTTGTCCTCCTCTGCTGAGTTCTAAATTTCTCCCAGTCCCCGGGTTCACTGCTATTTCTGGCCAATTTGTATGCCACTTCCTTGGCTTTAATACTATCCCTGATTTCCCTAGATTGCCATGGTTGAGCCACCTTCCCTTTTTTATTTTTACGCCAGACAGGAATGTACAATTGTTGTAATTCATCCATGCGGTCTCTCAATGTCTGCCATTGCCCATCCACAGTCAACCCCTTAAGTATATTTCGCCAATCTATCCTAGCCAATTCACGCCTCATACCTTCAAAGTTACCCTTCTTTAAGTTCTGGACCATGGTCTCTGAATTAACTGTTTCATTCTCCATCCTAATGCAGATTTCCACCATATTATGGTCACTCTTCCCCAAGGGGCCTCGCACAATGAGATTGCTAATTAATCCTCTCTCATTACACAACACCCAGTTTAAGATGGCCTCCCCCCTAGTTGGTTCCTCGACATATTGGTCTAGAAAACCATCCCTTATGCACTCCAGGAAATCCTCCTCCACCGTATTGCTTCCAGTTTGGCTAGCCCAATCTATGTGCATATTAAAGTCACCCATTATAACTGCTGCACCTTTATTGCATGCACCCCTAATTTCCTGTTTGATGCCCTCCCCAACATCACTACTACTGTTTGGAAGTCTGTACACAACTCCCACTAACGTTTTTTGCCCCTTGGTGTTCTGCAGCTCTACCCATATATATTCCACATCATCCAAGCTAATGTCTTTCCTAACTATTGCATCAATCTCCTCTTTAACCAGCAATGCTACCCCACCTCCTTTTCCCTTTATTCTATCCTTCCTGAATGTTGAATACCCCTGGATGTTGAGTTCCCAGCCCTGATCATCCTGGAGCCACGTCTCCGTAATCCCAATCACATCATATTTGTTAACGTCTATTTGCACAGTTAATTCATCCACCTTATTGCGGATATTCCTTGCATTAAGACACAAAGCCTTCAGACTTGTTTTTTTAACACCTTTTGTCCTTTTAGAATTTTGCTGTACAGTGGCCCTTTTTGTTCTTTGCCTTGGGTTTCTCTGCCCTCCACTTTTCCTCATCTCCTTTCTGTCTTTTGCTTTTGCCTCCTTTTTGTCTCCCTCTCTCTCCCTGCATTGGTTCCCATCCCCCTGCCATATTAGTTAAACTCCTCCCCAACAGCACTAGCAAACACTCCCCCTAGGACATTGGTTCCGGTCCTGCCCAGGTGCAGACCGTCCGGTTTGTACTGGTCCCACCTCCCCCAGGACCGGTTCCAATGCCCCAGGAATTTGAATCCCTCCCTGCTGCACCACTGTTCTAGCCACGTATTCATCTGCGCTATCCTGTGATTCCTACTCTGACTAGCACTGGTAGCAATCCCGAGATTACTACTTTTGAGGTCCTACTTTTTAATTTAGCTCCTAGCTCCTTAAATTCGTTTCGTAGGACCTCATCCCTTTTTTTACCTATGTCGTTGGTACCAATGTGCACCACGACAACTGGCTGTTCTCCCTCCCATTTCAGAATGTCCTGCACCCGCTCCGAGACATCCTTGACCCTTGCACCAGGGAGGCAACATACCATCCTGGAGTCTCGGTTGCGGCCGCAGAAACGCCTATCTATTCCCCTCACCATTGAATCCCCTATCACTATCACGCTCCCAATCTTTTTCCTGCCCTCCTGTGCAGCAGAGCCAGCCACGGTGCCATGAACTTGGCTGCTGCTCTCCCCTGATGAGTCATCCCCCCCAACAGTACTCAAAGCGGTGTATCTGTTTTGCAGGGGGATGACCACAGGGGACCCCTGCACTACCTTCCTTGCACTACTCTTCCTGCTGGTCTTCATTCCCTATCTGGCTGTGGACCCTTCTCCTGCGGTAAGACCAACTCACTACACGTGATACTCACATCATTCTCAGCATCGTGGATGCTCCAGAGTGAATCCACCCTCAGCTCCAATTCCGCAACGCGGTCAGTCAGGAGCTCGAGACGGATACACTTCCCGCACATGTAGTCGTCAGGGACACCGGAAGTGTCCCCGAGTTCCCACATGGTACAGGAGGAGCATAACACCCGACCGAGCTCTCCTGCCATGACTTAACCCTTAGATACACTTAAATTGGCAACAACAATGTTAAAAGTTACTGACTAATATAAAAAAAGAAAAAGAAAAACTACTCACCAATCACCAGCCAATCACTTACCCCTTTGGCTGTGACGTCACCTTTCTGTTTCTTTCTACTTCTTTTTTGCCTTCTCCCTGTAGCTGCACAAGTCACGCCTCTCGCCGACCCCGGAACTCCCGCTGCCTCTCGCGGCCTTTTGTAGGCCTCTCGCTGACCCCGGAACTCACGCCTCAGCGACCACGAACTCCCGCTGCCTCTCGCAGCCTTTTGTAGGCCTCTCGCTGACCCCGGAACTCACGCCTCAGCGACCACGAACTCCCGCTACCTCTCGCGGCCTTTTGTAGGCCTCTCGCCGACCCCGGACTCACGCCTCAGCGACCACCTTCTGGAAGTCCAAATACACCACATCCACTGGTTCCCCTTTATCCACCCTGTTCATTACATCCTCCAAGAATTCCAGCACATTTGTCAAACATGATTTCCCCTTCATAAATCCATGCTGTCTCTGCCTGACCGAATTATGCTTTTCCAAACGTCATGCTACTGCTTCTATAAAAATGGACTCCAACATTTTCCCAACCATAGATGTTAGGCTAACAGGTCTGAAGTTGCCTGCTTTTTGTCTGCCTCCAATTACAACTAATGCATGTCTAACATAGTTTCACTGCATCTCGCCTATCAAATCCTTTTTACATCTTATATACCGATCACAATCACTAAGGAGGTGGTACTCAGTAAGATAATGGTACTAAAGGCGGATAACTCCCCTGGACCTGATGGTTTGCATCCGAGGTATTATAGATGCAGACTATAGATATACTCTCTCTGTAGTCACTGTGTAGTTGTATAAGATGGAGACTTGTTTACTTTGATGTACTATCAATAAGGTTTATACTAGAGGGCGCAACTGGTGGAGACCAGGGTTTCCTGCCCTGGCGGCAGGGGCTGTATAAAAGGGGAGTCACCATGCGGCTGCCTTACTCTGGAGTTATGAATAAAGGACCAAGGTCACTACAGTTTGAGTACTCGTGGAGTCATTCATAAGTACATTACAGACATAATACGAGTGTCTTAAGAGAAGTAGCTGCAGGGATAGTGGCAGGTCTATATTAATGACTTGGAAGAAGGGACTGAGTGTAATGTAGCCAAGTTTGCTGATGGTACAAAGATGGGAGGAAAAGCAATATATGAGGAGGACACAAAAAATCTGCAAAAGGACATAGACAGGCTAAGTGTGTGGCCAAAGATTTGGCAGATGGAGTATAATGTAGGAAAGTGTGAGGTCATGCACTTTGGCAGAAAAAAATCAAAGAGAAAGTTATTATTTAAATGGAGAAAGATTACAAAGTGCTGCAGTACAGCGGGACCTGGGGGTGCTTGTGCATGAAACACAAAAGGTTAGTATGCAGCTACAGCAAGTGATCAGGAAGGCCAATGGAATCTTGGCCTTTATTGCAAAGGGGATGAGTATAAAAGCAGGGAAGTCTTGCTTCAGCTATACAGGGTATTGATGAGGCCACACCTGGAATAGTGCATGCAGTTTTGGTTTCCATATTTACGAAAGGATATACTTGCTTTGGAGGCAGTTCAGAGAAGGTTTATGAGGTTGATTCCGGAGCTAAGGGGGTTGACTTATAAGGAAAGGTTGAGTATTGTGGGCCTCTACTCATTGGAATTCAGAAGAATGAGAGGTGATCTTATTGAAACATATAAGATTGTGAGGAGGTTTGAAGGGGTGGATGCAGAGAGGATGTTTCCACTGCGGGGGACACTAGATCTAGAGGGCACGATCTTAGAATAAGTGGCCGCCCATTTAAAACTGAGATGAGGAGAAACTTTTTCTCTCAGAGGGTTGTAAATCTGTGGAATTCGCTGCCTCAGAGAGCTGTGAAAGCTGGGACATTGAATAAATTTAACACAGAAATAGACAGTTTCTTAAATGATAAGGGGATAAGGGGTTATGGGGAGCGGGCGGGGAAGTGGAGCTGAGTCCATGATCAGGTCAGCCATGATCTTATTGAATGGCAGAGCAGGCTTGAGGGGCTGTATGGCCTACTCCTGTTCCTATTTCTTATGTTCTTATTCAGCCCATTGAACCTGCTCCACCATTCAATAAGATCATGGCTGATCTGATCATGGACTCAGCTCCATTTCCCTGCCCGCTCCCCATAACGCTTTATTCCCTTATCGCTCAAAAATCTGCCTGTCTCCGCCTTGAATATATTCAATGACCCAGCCTCCACAGCTCTCTGGGGCAGAAAATTGCATAGATTTACAACCCTCTGAAAGAATAAATTCCTCCTCATCTCAGTTTTAAATGGACAGCCCCTTATTCTAAGACAAGGTCCCCTAGTTTTAATTTCCCCTATGTGTGCATCCACCTTGTCGAGCCCCCTCATTATCTTATACGTTTCAGTAAGATCACCTCTCATTCTTCGGAACTCCATTGTGTATAGGCCCAACGTACTCAACCTATCTGCATAAGTCAACCCGCTCATCTCTGGAATCAACCTAGCGAACCTTCTCTGAACAGCCTTCAATACAAGTACAGGTATATCCTTCCTTAAATACAGAGACCAAAAAAGTACGCAGTAGACGAGGTGTGGCGTCACAATACCCTGTACAGTTGTAGCAGGACTTCTCTGCTTTTATACTCTATCCCTCTTGCAATAAATGCCAAAATTCCATTTGTCTTCCTGATCACTTGCTGTACCTCCAGGTCGGTCTGTACAGCAACACTTTGCAATTTTTTTCCATTCATATTGTAATTTGCATTTCTATTTTTACTGCCAAAGTGGATAACCTCACATTTTCCTACATATACTCATCTGCCAAATGTTTACCCACTCACTTAGCCTGTCTATATCCCTTTGCAGATTTTTTGTGTCCTCCTCATAGTTTGCTTTCCCACCCATCTTTGTATCATCAGCAAACTTGGTTACATTACACTTGGTCCCTTCATCCAAGTCGTTAATATAGATTGTAAATAGTTGAGGACCCAGCACTGATCCCTGTGGCACCCCACTAGTTACTGTTTGCCAACCGGAAAATGACCCATATACAACATAGAAACATAGAAACATAGAAAATAGGTGCAGGAGTAGGCCATTTGGCCCTTCGAGTCTACACCACCATTCAATAAGATCATGGCTGATCATTCTTTCAGTACCCCTTTCCTGCTTTCTCTCTATACCCCTTGATCCCCTTAGCCGTACGGGCCATATCTAACTCCCTCTTGAATATATCCAATGAACTGGCATCAACAACTCTCTGCGGCAGGGAATTCCACAGGTTAACAACTCTCTGAGCGAAGAAGCTTCTCCTCATCTCAGTCCTAAATGGCCTACCCCTTATCCTAAGACTGTGTCCCCTGGTTTTAGACTTCCCCAACATCGGAAACATTCTACCCGCTTCTAACCTGTCCCGTCCCGTCAGAATCTTATATCTTTCTATGAGGGCCCCACTCATCCTTCTAAACTCCAATGTATAAAGGCCCAGTTGATCCAGTCTCTCCTCATATGTCAGTCCTGCCATCCCGGGAATCAGTCTGGTGAACCTTCGCTGCACTCCCTCAATAGCAAGAATGTCTTTCCTCAGATTATGAGACCAAAACTAAACACAATATTCCAGGTGAGGCCTCACCAAGGCCTTGTACAACTGCAGTAAGACCTTCCTGCTCCTATACGCAAATTCCCTAGCTATGAAGGCCAACATACCATTTGTCTTCTTCACCACCTGCTGTACCTGTATGCCAACTTTCAATGACTGATGAACCATAACACCAAGGTCTCGATGCACCTCCCCTTTTCCTAATCTGCCGCCATTCAGATAATATTCTGCCTTTGTGTTTTTGCCCCCAAAGTGGATAACCTCACATTTATCCACATTATACTGCATCTGCCATGCTTTTGCCCACTCACCTTCCCTGTCCAAGTCACCCTGCAGCCTCCTAGCGTTCCCCTCACAGCTCACACCGCCACCCAGTTTAGTGTCATCTGCAAACTTGGAGATTCCTTCATTGATGTATATTGTAAAGAGCTGGGGTCCCATCACTGAGCCCTGCGGCACTCCACTAGTCACTGCCTGTCATTCTGAAAAGGACCTGTTTATCCTGACACACTGCTTCCTCTCTGCCAACCAGTTCTCTATCCACATCAGTATTTTACCCCCAATACCATGCTTTGATTTTGTACACCAATCTCTTGTGTGTGACCTTGTCAAAAGCCTTTTGAAAGTCCAAATAACCACATCCACTGGTTGTCCCTTGTCCACTCTACTAGTTACATCCTCAAAAAATTCCAGAAGATTTTTCAAGCATGATTTCCCCTTCATAAATCCATGCTGACTTGGACCTATCCTGTCACTGCTTTCCAAATGCATTGCTATTTCATCCTTATTAATTGATTCCAACATTTTCCCCAATACTGATGTCAGGTTAACTGGTCTATAATTACCTGCTTTCTCTCTCCCTCCATTTTTAAAAAGTGGTGTTACATTAGCTACCCTCCAGTCTATAGGAACTGATCCAGAGTCGATAGATTGTTGGAAAATGATCACCAATGCATCCACTATTTCTAGGGCCACTTCCTTAAGTACTCTGGGATGCAGACTATCAGACCCCATGGATTTATCGGCCTTCAATCCCATTAATTTCCCCAACACAATTTCCCGCCTAATAAGGATATCCTTCAGTTACACCTTCTCACTAGACCCACTGTCCCCTAGTACATCCGGAAGATTATTTGTGTCTTCCTTCGTGAAGACAGAACCAAAGTATTTGTTCAATTGGTCTGCTATTTCTTTGTTCCCCATTATAAATTCACCTGAATCTGACTGCAAGGGACCTACATTTGCCTTCACTAATCTTTTTCTCCTCACATATCGATAGAAGCTTTTGCAGTCAGTTTTTATGTTCCCTGCAAGCTTCCTCTCATACTCTATTTTCTCCCTCCTAATTAAACCCTTTGTCCTCCTCTGCTGAATTCTAAATGTCTCCCAGTCCTCAGGTTTGCTGCTTTTTCTGACCAATTTATATGCCTCTTCCTTGGATTTAACATTATCCATAATTTCCCTTGTTAGCCATGGTTGAGCCACCTTCCCCGTTTTATTTTTACTCCAGACAGGGATGTACAATTGCTGAAGTTCATCCATGTGATCTTTAAATGTTTGCTATTGCTTATCGACCGTCAACCATTTAAGTATCATTTGCCAGTCTATTCTAGCCAAATCATGCCTCAAACCATCGAAGTTACCTTTCCTTAAGTTCATGACCCTAGTTTCTGAATTAACTGTGTCACTCTCCATCTTCATAAAGAATTCTACCATATTATGGTCACTCTTCCCCAAGGGGCCTCGCACAACAAGTTTACTAATTTGTCCTTTCTCATTACTTAACACCCAGTCTAGGATGGCCAGCTCCCTAGTTGGTTCCTCGACATATTGGTCTCGAAAACCATCCTGAATACACTCCAGGAAATCCTCCTCCACCGCATTGCTACCAGTTTGGTTAGCCCAATCAATATGTAGATTAAAGTCACCCATGATACTGCTGTCGTTTTATTGCATGCATCCCTAATTTCTTGTTTGATGCTATCCCCAACCTTACTACTACTGTTTGGTGGTCTGTACACAACTCCCACTAGTGTTTTCTGCCCCTTGGTATTCATTAGCTCCACCCATACCGATTCCACAATGATTCTCTGTTTTCTGTTCGTTAGCCAATCCTCTATCCATAGTAATATATTACCCCCAATCCCATGAATTTTATCTTGTGCAATAACCTCCTATGTGGAACCTTATAGAAACATAGAAACATAGAAAATAGGTGCAGGAGTAGGCCATGCGGCCTTTCGAGCCTGCACCGCCATTCAATGAGTTCATGGCTGAACATGCAACTTCAGTACCCCATTCCTGCTTTCTCGCCATACCCCTTGATCCCCCTAGTAGTAAGGACTTCATCTAATTCCTTTTTGAATATATTAAGTGAATTGGCCTCAACAACTTTCTGTGGTAGAGAATTCCACAGGTTCACCACTCTCTGGGTGAAGAAGTTTCTCCTCATCTCGGTCCTAAATGGCTTACCCCTTATCTTTAGACTGTGACCCCTGGTTCTGGACTTCCCCAACATTGGGAGCATTCTTCCTGCATCTAACCTGTCTAAACCCGTCAGAATTTTAAACATTTCTATGAGATCCCCTCTCATTCTTCTGAACTCCAGTGAATACAAGCCCAGTTGATCCAGTCTTTCTTGATATGTCAGTCCCGCCATCCCGGGAATCAGTCTGGTGAACCTTCGCTGCACTCCCTCAATAGCAAGAATGTGCTTCCTCAAGTTAGGAGACCAAAACTGTACACAATACTCCAGGTGTGGCTTCACCAAGGCCCTGTACAACTGCAGCAACACCTCCCTGCCCCTGTACTCAAATCCCCTCGCTATGAAGGCCAACATGCCATTTGCTTTCTTAACCGCCTGCTGTACCTGCATGCCAACCTTCAATGACTGATGTACCATGACACCCAGGTCTCGTTGCACCTCCCCTTTTCCTAATCTGTCACCATTCAGATAATAGTCTGTCTCTCTGTTTTTACCACCAAAGTGGATAACCTCACATTTATCCATATTATACTTCATCTGCCATGCATTTGCCCACTCACCTAACCTATCTAAATCACTCTGCAACCTTATAGCATCCTCCTTGCAGCTCACACAGCCACCCAACTTAGAACATCGGCAAATTTGGAGATACTACATTTAATTCCCTCGTCTAAATCATTAATGTACAATGTAAACAGCTGGGGCCCCAGCACAGAACCTTGCGGTATCCCACTAGTCACTGCCTGCCATTCTGAAAAGTACCCATTTACTCCTACTCTTTGCTTCCTGTCTGCCAACCAGTTCTCAATCCACATCAGCACACTACCCCCAATCCCATGTGCTTTAACTTTGCACATTAATCTCTTGTGTGGGACCTTGTCGAAAGCCTTCTGAAAGTCCAAATACACCACATCAACTGGTTCTCCCTTGTCCACTCTACTGGAAACATCCTCAAAAAATTCCAGAAGATTTGTCAAGCATGATTTCCTTTTCACAAATCCAAGCTGACTTGGACCTATCACGGCACCTCTTTCCAAATGCGCTGCTATGACATCCTTAATAATTGATTCCATCATTTTACCCATTACCGATGTCAGGCTGACCGGTCTATAATTCCCTGTTTTCTCTCTCCCTCCTTTTTTTAAAAAGTGGGGTTACATTGGCTACCCTCCACTCCATAGGAACTGATCCAGAGTATATGGAATGTTGGAAAATGACTGTCAATGCATCCGCTATTTCCAAGGCCACCTCCTTAAGTACTCTGGGATGCAGAACATCAGGCTCTGGGGATTTATTGGCCTTCAATCGCATCAATTTCCCCAACATAATTTCCCGACTAATAAGGATTTCCCTCAGTTCCTCCTTCTTACTAGACCCTCTGACCCCTTTTATATCCGGAAGGTTGTTTGTGTCCTCCTTAGTGAATACCGAACCAAAGCATTTGTTCAATTGGTCTGCCATATCTTTGTTCCCCGTTTTGACTTCCCCTGACTCTAACTGCAGGGAACCTACGTTTGTCTTTACTAACCTTTTTCTCTTTACATATCTGTAGAAGTGTTTGCAGTCCGTTTTAATGTTCCCTGCAAGCTTCCTCTCGTACTCTATTTTCCCTGCCCAAATCAAACGCTTTGTCCTCCTCTGCTGAGTTCTAAATTTCTCCCAGTCCCCGGGTTCGCTGCTATTTCTGGCCAATTTGTATGCCACTCCTTGGCTTTAATACTATCCCTGATTTCCCTAGATAGCCACTGTTGAGCCACCTTCCCTTTTTTATTTTTATGCCAGACAGGGATGTACAATTGTTGTAGTTCATCCATGCGGTCTCTAAATGTCTGCCATTGCCCATCCACAGTCAACCCCTTAATATATTTCGCCAATCTATCCCAGCCAATTCACGCCTCATACCTTCAAAGTTACCCTTCTTTAAGTTCTGGACCATGGTCTCTGAATTAACTGTTTCATTCTCCATCCTAATGTAGAATTCCACCATATTATGGTCACTCTTCCACAAGGGGCCTCGCACAACGAGATTGCTAATTAATCCTCTCTCATTACACAACACCCAGTCTAAGATGGCCTCCCCCCAGTCGGTTCCTCAACATATTGGTCTAGAAAACCATCCCTTATGCACTCCAGGAAATCCTCCTCCACCGTATTGCTTCCAGTTTGGTTAGCCCAATCTATATGCATATTAAAGTCATCCATGATAACTGCTGCACCTTTATTGCATGCAGCCCTATTTCCTGTTTGATGCCCTCCCCAACATCACTACTACTGTTTGGAGGTCTGTACACAACTCCCACTAACGTTTTTTGCCCTTTGGTGTTCTGCAGCTCTACCCATATAGATTCCACATCATCCAAGCTAATGTCCTTCCTAACTATTGCATTAATCTCCTCTTTAACCAGCAATGCTACTCCACCTCCTTTACCTTTTATTCTATCCTTCCTGAATATTGAATACCCTTATCGCATGCCTTATGGAAATCCAAATACACCACATCCACTGATTCTCCGTTATCCACCCTTCTTGTTACATCCTCAAAGAACTCCAGCCGATTTGCTAAACTCATGGGGAAACAAGCCAAATTTGTGCAACCTGATCTCATAAATTAACCCTTTTCGCCCTGGGATCATTCTGGTGAATCTGTGCAGCTCCCCCTCCAAGGCCAATATATCCTTCCTGATGTGCAGTGCCCAGAACTGACTGCGGTGCTCCAGATGGGGTCTGGCCAAGGCTCTGTACAGCTGAAGCTTCACTTCCTCCCCTTTGTATTCCAATGACCTTGCGGAATGGAACATTTTCCCGAGTCTGTGTCATGTATAGAGTGCCAAGTTGCAGAGTTACAGTTACATAGAAACATAGGGCCCAAGTTTCCACATGATTCGTGCCTGATTTTTAGGAGTAACTGGTGGAGAACGGACTATTTTAGAAATCGCAATGCTCCACATTTTTTTTTCTGCAGTTCTAGTCAGGTAGAACAGTTCTAGTTTAGAATAGAATTTTTTCTTCAAAAGGGGGCGTGTCCGGCCACTGACGCCTGATTTGAAAGTTTCCACAGTGAAAATGTACTCCAAACTAAAGTAGAATGGAGCCAGTGAAGATTTTTGTAGAACTGAAAAAACCTGTTCTGCACATTAAAAAATCAGGCGCAGGTTACAAATTAGGCGTCCAGAACGAGGTGGGGGGGGGAGGGGGGAGGGAACTCATTAAATTCTACAATAAATCCTTATTTATACTTCTACAAATATTATACAAATAAATCCAACCTGAATAAACATTTATAAGCCAAGAAAAGATTAAATAAACCATCTTCCTACCTGTGTGAAAGTGCTTCAGCCAGGGAGAATTCTGCAGCCGTTCGTGCCGCTGAGCGGGAGGGGAAGAGAGAGAGAGAGAGAGAGAGAGAGAAGGGGAGGGGGGAGGGAGAGAGAAGGGGAGGGGGGAATAGAGAGAGAGAGAGAGAGAGAGAGAGAGGGAGGGAGAGAGAGAGAGGGGGGGAGAAAGAGGGGGAGGGAGGGAGAGAGAAGGGGAGGGAGGGAGAGAGCGGGGGAGGGAGGGAGGGAGGGAGAGAGAGAGGGAGGGAGGGAGAGAGAGGGGGAGGGAGGGAGAGAGAGGGGGAGGGAGGGAGAGAGAGGGGGAGGGAGGGAGAGAGAGGGGGAGGGAGGGAGAGAGAGGGGGAGGGAGGGAGAGAGAGGGGGAGGGAGGGAGAGAGAGGGGGAGGGAGGGAGAGAGAGGGGGAGGGAAGGAGAGAGAGGGGGAGGGAAGGAGAGAGAGGGGGAGGGAAGGAGAGAGAGGGGGAGGGAGGGAGAGAGAGGGGGAGGGAGGGAGAGAGAGGGGGAGGGAGGGAGAGAGAGGGGGAGGGAGGGAGAGAGAGGGGGAGGGAGGGAGAGAGAGGGGGAGGGAGGGAGAGAGAGGGGGAGGGAAGGAGGGAGAGAGAGGGGGAGGGAAGGAGGGAGAGAGAGGGGGAGGGAGGGAGGGAGAGAGAGAGAGGGGAGGGAGGGAGAGAGAGAGAGAGGGGGAGGGAGGGAGAGAGAGGGGGAGGGAGGGAGAGAGAGGGGGAGGGAGGGAGAGAGAGGGGGAGGGAGGGAGAGAGAGGGGGAGGGAGGGAGAGAGAGGGGGAGGGAGGGAGAGAGAGGGGGAGGGAGGGAGGAAGGGAGAGAGAGAGAGGGGAGGGAGGGAGAGAGAGAGAGAGAGGGAGGGAGGGAGGGAGAGAGAGAGAGGGAGGGAGGGAGAGCGAGAGAGAGGGGAGGGGGAGAGAGAGGGGGGGGAGGCGAGAGGGGGGGGCGGGTCGAGTCGGGAACAGGAGCGCGGGTCGGGTCGGGTCAGTCGGGGGGGGAGCGGGTGTCGGGGCGGGGGGGTGGGGGAGAGGGTGTCGGGTCTCGGGTCGGGGGGGGGAGCGGGTGTCGGGTCTCGGGTCGGGGGGGGGAGCGGGTGTCGGGTCGGGTCTGGTCGGCGGGGGGAGGGAGGGAGCGAGTGTCGGGGCTGGTCGGGGGGGGGGGAGCAGAAGCTGGCCGTGGGAGGAGCCTTATTCACGCAGCCCCAGTGAGGCCATTCAGCCAGGGCTAGGGGCTGTGTGCTTCGGGCCCCTTCCACACAGTTCGGCGCCTGGAACTACTGCACTTGCGTGCCGACTGTAGCGCGCATGTGCAGAGGTCCCGGCACTGTTTTCAGCGCCGGGACCTGGCTCCGCCCCCCCCACAGCTCGTGCTGGCTGCGCCGAGGGCCAGAGGACCTGTAAGAGGATTTTTTTAGGCGCCGTTTCAGGCGCGAAAAACGGGCGCCCAGCTCGGAGGGGCGCCCGTTTTTTTTCTTGTGGAAACTTGGGCCCATAGAAACACAGAAAATAGGTGCAAGAGTAGGCCATTCGGCCCTTCGGGCCTGCACCACCATTCAATAAGATCATGGCTGATCATTCCCTCAGTACCCCTTTCCTGCTTTCTCTCCATACCCTTTGATTCCTTTAGCCGTAAGTGCCATATCTAACTCCCTCTTGAATATATCCAATGAACTGACATCTACAACTCTCTGCGGGAGAGAATTTCACGGGTTAACAAATCTCTGAGTGACGACGTTTCTCCTCATCTCAGTCCTAAATGGCCTACCCCTTATACTAAAACTGTGTCCCCTGGTTCTGGACTTCTCCAACATCGGGAACATTCTTCCCGCATCTAATCTGTCCAGTCCCGTCAGAATCTTATAAGTTTCTATGAGATCCCCTCTAATCCTTCTCAACTCCAGTGTATAAAGGCCCAGTTGATCCAGTCTCTCCTCAAATGTCAGTCCTGCCATCCCGGGAATCAGTCTGGTGAACCTTCGCTGCACTCGTTCAATAGCAAGAACATCCTTCCTCAGATTAAGAGACCAAAATTGAACACAATATTCCAGGTGAGGCCTCACCAAGGCCCTGTACAACTGCAGTAAGACCTCCCTGCTCCTATACTCAAATCCCCTAGCTATGAAGGCCAATACACGATTTTCCTTCTTCACCGCCTGCTGTACCTGCATGCCAACTTTCAATGACTGATGAACCATGACACTCAGGTCTCGTTGCACCACCCCCTTTCCTAATCTGTCGCCATTTAGATAATATTCTGCCTTCGTGTTTTTGCCACCAAAGTGGATAACCTCACATTTATCCACATTATACTGCATCTGCCATGTATTTGCCCACTCACCTAACCTGTCCAAGTCACCCTGCAGCATCCTCTTAGCGTCTTAGCATCCTCCTCACAGCTCACACCACCACCCAGTTTAGTGTCATCTGCAAACTTGGAGATATTACACTCAATTCATTCATCAAAATCATTAATGTATATTGTAAAGAGCTGGGGTCCCAGCACTGAGCCCTGCGGCACCCCACTAGTCACTGTCTGCCATTCTGAAAAGGACCCATTAATCCCGTCTCTCTGCTTCCTGTCTGCCAACCAGTTCTCTATCCACGTCAGTACATTACCCGCAATACCATGTGCTTTGATTTTGCACACCAATCTCTTGTGTGGGACCTTGTCAAAAGCCTTATGAAAGTCCAAATACACCACATCCACTGGTTCTCCCTTGTCCATTCTACTTGTTACTTCCTCAAAAAATTCCAGAAGATTTGTCAAACATGATTTCCCTTTCATAAATCCATGCTGACTTGGACCGATCCTGTCACTGCTTTACAAATGCGCTGCTATTTCATCTTGCATAATTGATTCCAACATTTTCCCCACTACTGATGTCAGGCTAACCGGTCTATAATTACCCATTTTCTCTCTCCCTCCTTTCTTAAAAAGTGGTGTTACATTAACTACCCTCCAGTCCATAGGAACTGATCCAGAATCGATATACTGTTGGAAAATATTACCAATGCATCCATATTTCTAGGGCCACTTCCTTAAGTACTCTGGGATGCAGACTATCGGGCCCCGGGGATTTATCGGCCTTCAATCCCATCAATTTTCCGAACACAATTTCCCGCCTAATAAGGATATCCTTGAGTTCCTCCTTCTCTCTTGACCCTCGGTCACCTAGTACTTCTGGAAGGTTATTTGTGTCACCCCAACAATGTCACCTTAGCTCCAACTGCAAAACAGCGCCTGACTGCACAGGTGTGTCATGTTCAATTTCCTAACCCAGCCATCCTCTGACTGAGTGTGTCAGTTGCACCTTTTGTGCTAAAGTTTTGGGACTTACTGGAAGCTGAATTGATACTGGCCAAACTCGTTCCACATGGAAATTCTGCAGCCAGCAGCAAGGAAGTCTCATTGCCTCGATCTGAGATTATAGGAACATAGGCCGGAATTTTGCCTACCTCGGCGGGTCCGGTGTGAGTGGAGATCATGGCAGCTCATGACCCCGCTGCTGGCTCCTTCCCGCTGCTAAAAACGACCGTACATTATTGGAGCCTATTAAGCCCGCCCAGCGTGTTACCCGGCCCAATTAAATGGAGCGGGTCTGGTAACGTCAGTCATGATGTGTTTTCAACTGGGATCTTTAAAGGGACCATGGCCACATCAGATTTGATGTTTAATCTAACATCGTGCTGTCAGAGCACTGCAGCATTGGAGAGCTGCGAACACTGACAATGTCTGCACAGAGGCAGAGAGCTGCACCTAGGTTCTCCAATGACTCCCTCCATCTGCTTTTCAAGGGAGTCAGGGCACGCGGGGAGGTTCTCTTCCCTTCTGATGGGCGGATGAGACCTCCCCAGGACACCATCACAGCCTGGTTGCACATTGCAGAGGAGGGAACAAGCAGAGATGTGGTCAGGAGGACCTGGGTGTAGTGCCACAAGCGTTTCAATGATCTCAGTAGATCACGAAATGTGAGTACAAAATCACACTCAATGTCATCCTGCTGTGCCTCTCATCACATCCCCATCACTCTGCCTTCCCAACACTACTCCTGCATATCCATACTCATATTATGTGTCCTGGGTTGCCTTCATTCATCAGCATAATAACCACCTCAGAGAACTCAACCAGGTAAGATCATGGAATCATAGCATCTTACACCCCCCCCCGCCCCCCCCAGCTGTGTCAGCTGCGGCTCTGTCAGAAGGTTATGGGTTCAAGTCCCACTCTCTCAGGTGGATGTAAAAGATCCCATGGCTCTATTTAAAAGAAGAGCAGGGGAGTTATCCCCGGTGTCCTGGCCGATATTTATCCCTCAATCAACATAGCAAAAAAAACCCAGAATATCTGGTCATTATCACATTGCTGTTTGTGGGACCTTGCTTGTGCGCAAGTTGCTGCCGTGTTTCCGACATTAAAACAGTGACTACTCTTCAAATGTACTTAATTGACTGTAAAGCACTTTGAGACGTCCGGTGGTTGTGAAAGGCGTTCTATAAATGCAAGTTTTTCATTTCTTTTTATAACACTATCCCCACCAACCTTCCCGGCGCCGCTCCATGTTATTCAGACCTCTGCCACCTGTATCCTTCCTTTCAAGCGATGAATGAGATGAGCGCCGTATTCTAGCTTAGAAACCTGCATCTGATTTTTATGAATAATTACAGAGAGTGCAGTCAGGAGGCGTGTGATAGTGCCACAATGCACAGCAGGATGAGTTTATAAATGAATTCTATTTCCTTTTTGTGTGGAAATAACACAAATTATAAATTATACAAAGCAAATGTAAACAGGCATCAGTAATACTCACCTAATATCAAAATACCTGTAATCACTGAGTGTAGTGAGATGGTTATTATTTTACCTTCTGTGCACTGAGAATAATTATACAGTCGCCACTGCTAATTACAATGAGAAACCTGTGTGAGTGTTCACTTAATGATTTGTGCAATACCAAGATTCTGGAACAATTAAAGATTCCCCATAATATAATTGGGTCCATGCGCCTAGCATCAATAACATTTAACTTGTGAGAATTATCTCCTTCAGCAATAACTTGTGTTTATATAATGCCTGCAACATAGTAAAATGTTCTAAAATGCTTCACAGGAGCGTTATCAAGCAAAATTTGACACCGAGCCACATAACGAGATATTCGGCGATTTTGCTCAAAGAGGTAGGTTTAAGTCGCATTTTGAAGGGGGAAAAAGAAATGGGGAGGCAAAGAGGTTTAGGGAGGGAATTCAAGGCCGAGGCAACTGAAAGACACGGTGGAGTGATTAAAATCAGTAATGTGTAAGGGGCCAAAATTGGCAGAGAGCAGAGATCTCAAAGGGTTGTAGGGCTGGAGGAGGTTATAGAGATAGAAGGGACGAGGCCATAGAGGGATTTGAAAATAAGGATGAGAATTTTTAAATCAAAGTGTTGTCAGACTGGGAGCTAATGGAGATCAGCGAGCACAGGGATGGTGGGTGAACGGGACTTGGTATGAGTTAGGATACAGGCAGCAGAGTTTGGGATGAGCTCATGTTTTCAGAGTGTGCTGGGTTGGAGAGCAAATGCACTCGTAACACCGGCCCATTCCTATGAGTCTGTTCAGGCTGTTGGTTGGCGATCCAATTACTGAGGCACGCTCCACTCTGAGTTAACTGGTGTCCACCCATAGTACCTTCTAGTTAGTCACATGTTGCTCGACGTGCAGTCCTTTGGGACACTTCCACTGCCTCAAAGCTCAAACTGTTCTTTGTGTAAAGCAGAAGAGAGATGGGCCTAGTCACAGGGCTCTGTTGACACTGCAGGGGATGTGGGCAGGTTCAAGCTGGGTGGCTATTGTTTCGCTGGTTCTCTTCCCTTCCGACAAGTAAAATGGACCTTCAGCAGGTGACTTCAATCCACAGACTGAAAGTTCTCCAGGTTGGGAATGGCGGACACAAGCCCATGTCCTTCTATTGTGTGCCAGGACAGTACCTGCACACCAGTACATAAGAACATAAGAACATAACAAATAGAAGCAGGAGTAGGCCATACCAGTAGGCCAGCAGGAGTAGGCTCCACCATTTAATACAATCATGGCTGATCCGATCATGGACTCAGGTCCACTTCCCTGCCCGCTCCCCATAACCACTTAATCCCTTATGGCTTATCAGCCAATCAAACTGCAGAAGTCACCTGCACGGGGTGCCACAGGGATCGGTGCTGGGGCCTCAACTATTTACAATCTATATTAATGACTTGGATGAAGGGACCGAGTGTAATGTAGCCAAGTTTGCTGATGATACAAAGATGGGTGGGAAAGCAAATTGTGAGGAGGACACAAACAATCTGCAAAGGGATATATAGGCTGGCTAAGTGAGTGGGCAAAAATTTGGCAGATGGAGTATAATGTGGAAAAATGTGAGGTTATAGACTTTGGCAGTAAAAATAGAAAAGCAAATTATAATTTAAATGGAGAAAAATTGCAAAGTGCTGCAGTACAGAGGGACCTGGGGGTCCTTGTGCATTATTCACAAAAAGTTAGTATGCAGGTACAGCAATTAATCAGGAAGGCAAATGGAATGTTGGCCTTTATTGCAAGGGGGATGGAGTATAAAAGCAGAGAAGTCCTGCTACAACTGTACAGGGTATTGGTGAGGCCACACCTGGAGTACTGCATACAGTTTTGGTCTCCATATTTAAGGAAGGATATACTTGCATTGGAGCCTGTTCAGAGAAGGTTCACGAGGTTGTTCCAGAGATGAGGGGGTTGACTTATGAAGATAAGTTGAGTAGATTGGGCCTATACACATTGGAATTCAGAAGAATCAGAGATGATCTTATCGAAATATATAAGATAGTGAGGGGGCTCAACAAGGTGGATGCAGAGAGGATATTTCTACTCATAGGGGAAACTAAAACTAGGGGACATAGTCTCAGAATATAAGTGGCCGTCCATTTAAAACTGAGATGAGGAGGAATTTCTTCTCTCAGAGGGTTGTAAATCTGCGGAATTCTCTGCCCCAGAGAGCTGTGCAGGCTGGGTCATTGAATATATTTAAGATGGGGATAGACAGATTTTTGAGCGATAAGGGAATAAAGGGTTATGGAGAGCGGGCAGGGAAGTGGAGCTGAGTCCATGATCAGATCAGCCATGATCTTATTAAATGGCGGAGCAGGCTTGAGGGGCCAGGTGGCCTACTCCTGCTCCTATTTCTTATGCTCTTATGTTCTTATAACTATTGTGTGTGCAGATCCCTTTGTTTCAGTCATACAGGTTCCTAGAACTAGAAACACTGTGTCTCATGAGCAATACGTGGCTCTCCTGCAGTGATAATCCTTTGATTGGGGCAGCGAGCAGGAAGGTTCTATTTAAACACTGCAGGTGATAATCCCATAGACTTACCACTATCCCACTCAGTATTCCTGCATCCAATCTTCAAGCAGTGGGTAAAAATGGGACTCAAGTCAAAACTACTCCAGGATCTGAGCTTTCCATAAGCTTTACAATCATAAATTTATAACCCACTCGACATGTACCTCTTCCTAACCTTTCAGCGAGTGCCATCTCCTGTAATCCCATCCCCACATCCTTTTATTTTCTTCCTTTTTAAATACCTATCCAAACCATTTTTTTTAATCGTTCATGGGACGTGGGAATCGCGGGTGAGGCCAGTATTTATTGCCCATACCTAATTGCCCTTGGGAAGGTGGTGGTGAGCTGCCTTCTTGAACCACTGCAGTCCGTGTGGTAAAGGTACTCCCACAGTGCTTTAGGGAGGGAGTTCCAGGATTTTGACCCAGCGACGATGAAGGAACGCCGATATACTTCCAAGTCAGGATGGTGTGTGACTTGGAGGAGAACTTGGAGGTGGTGGTGTTTCCATGCGACTGCTGCCCTTGTCCTTCTAGGTGATAGAGGTCGTGGGGTTGGGAGGTGCTGCCGAAGAAGCCTTGGTGAGTTGCTGCAGTGCATCTTGTAGATGGTACACACTGCAGTCATGGTGTGCCGGTGATGGAAGGAGTGAATGTTGAGGGTGGTGGATGGGGTGCCGATCATTTTCTGTTCAATGATGCTATAGTCTCCATCTTAATCTTCTTCTTCTTAGGCAGTCCCTCGGAGTCGAGGATGACTTGCTTCCACACTAAAAATGAGTTCTCAGGTGACTGATGAGACCAATGTGGGACCTACAGTCTCTGTCACAGGTGGGGCAGATGGTGGTTGGAGGGACGGGTGGGTGGGTGCTTGTGTTGTCGTGCGCTCCTTCCGTTGTTTGTACTTGGCTTCCATGTGCTCCCGCCGAAGAGATTCGAAGTGTTCAGCGCTTTCTCGATTGCTTCTCCTCCACTTTGAGCGGCCTTGGGCCAGGGATTCCCAGGTGTCAGTGGGGATGTTGCACTTTTTCAAGGAGGCTTTGAGGGTGTCCTTGAAGCATTGCCTCTGCCCACCAGGAGCTCGTTTGTCATGTCTGAGCTCTGAGTAGAGCGCTTGTTTTGGGAGTCTCGTATCGGGCATGTGGACGATATGGCCCATCCATCGGAGCTGATCGAGCGTGGTCAGTGCTTCGATGCTGGGGATGTTGGCCTGAGCGAGAACGCTATCTGGCCAATGGATTTGCAGGATCTTGCAGAGACATCGTTGGTGATACTTCTCCAATGTTTTGAGGTGCCTGCTGTACATAGTCCATGTCTCTGAAGCATGTAGGAGGGCGCGTATCACTACTGCTCTGTAGACCATGAGCTTGGTGCCGGGTTTGAGATCCTGTATTCAAACACTCTTTTCCTCAGGCACACTGAAGGCAGTGTTGGACTTCGTCATCAATGTCTGCCCTTGTTACATAAGAACATAAGAACATAAGAAATAGAAGCAGGAGTAGGCCATTCGGCCCATCGAGCCTGCTCCGCCATTTAATATGATCATGGCTGATCTGATCATGGACTCAGGCCCACTTCCCTGCCAGCTCCCCATAACCCCTTAATCTCTTATCGGTTGTTGACATTCGGCTCCCAAAGTATGGAACGTGGTCTATGTTTTCCAAGACCTCATTATGGATCTTGATAATTGGGGGGGAAGTAATGTGTGGTGGGGGCAGGTTGCTAGAGAATCTTTGTAACCCTACGTAAACTAGAGGTGATCCAAAACTCAGCTGCCCGTCTCCTAACTTGCACCAACTCCTGCTTACACATCACCCCTGTGCTCACTGAACTACATTGGCTCCCTGTTAAAAATGTTTTATTAATTCACAGGATGTGGACGTCACTGGCAAGGCTGGCATTTATTGCCCACCCAAATTGCCCTTGAGAAGGTGGTGGTGAGTTGCCTTCTTGAACCGCTGCAGTCCGTGTGGTGAAGGTACTCCCACAGTGCTGACTTTGTCGTAGCGGTTCGTTACAACTGAGTGGCTTCCAAGGCCATTTCTGAGGGCAGTTAAGAGTCATCCACATTGCTGTGGGTCTGGAGTCACATATAGGCCAGATCAGGTAAGACGGCAGATTTTGTTCCCTAAAGGACATTTGTGAACCAGATGGGTTTTTCCGACCATGCAGTAGATTCATGGTCATTACTGATACTAGCTTTTTAATTCCAGTTATATATAATTAACTGATTTTAAATTAAGCAACGCCTCGATTTCAAAATTTTCATTATTGTTTTCAAATCCCTCTATGGCCTCGCTCCTCCCTATCTCTGTAATCTCCTCCAACCCCACAACCCCCCGAGATGTCTGTTCTACTCTAATTCTACCTCCTTGAGCATCCCTGACTATAATCGCTCAACTATTGGTGGCCATGCCTTTTGTTGTCTAGGCCCCAAGCTCTGGAATTCTCTCCCTTAACCTCTCAGCCTCTCTACCTCTCTTTCCTCCTTCAAGACGCTCCTTAAAACCTACCCCTTCGAGCAATCTTTTGGTCACCTGCCCTAATTTCTCCTTATGTGGCTCGGTGTCAAATTTTTTGTCTCATAATACTCCTGTGAAGCGCCTTGGTATGTTCCACTATGTTAAAGGTGCTATATAAATACAAGTTGTTGTTGTTGTTGTTGAATGGGGTGAATGTTAGCCCAGACGCCATGAAATCTTTTACATCCACCTGAACCGGCAGGTGGGACTTCAGTTTAACATCTTATCTGCGTGTCTCCACCAACACAGCACTTCCTCAGTACAGTCAGCCTATATTGTGTGCTTGGAGTGGGCTTTGAAATAATGCCCCTTTTTGACTCCGAGAACGACTGAGCCTTGCTGGCACTGATCGTTAAGGTTCCAGCATAGGAACAAAAACATTTTCCACCCAGATGTCTGAATGCATCTACTCCCAGCTAAATTTGGGACGCTAATTAACTGTAATCAGTATAAACGCCTCATGGTTTTGAGGTTCTATATCAAGTTCTCTTTAATCTAAAACAAATTCCTCTTTTTTTAAAAACTGGAAAAAAACGGTTTAACCATCAAATTAAAGTGGCTGTTCGTCAACTTTACTCCAACGTCAAACTTTAAGGAAAAAAAAATGACTGCTGAAAGCACTTTACAGTCAATGAAGTACTTTTGGAGTGTAGTCACTGTTGTAATGTGGGAAACGCAGCAACCAATTTGTGCACAGCAAGCTCCCACAAACAGCAATGTGATAACGACCAGATCATCTGTTTTTGTTATTGTTATGTATGCAACGCTTGGCAACCTGTATCATACCGCCACCAGAGGGCTTACCTGTTGGAGTCTCAAGGGATCCCAGCATCCCTTGGGAGCACGGTATATAAGCAGGCCTCCCATGCTGTACCAACATTCTGAAGTTTGAATAAAGGAGCTAAGGTCACACTTACTCATTGTCTACAGTACTCAGTTGTATTACTTCATTATGAGATTAACAACTGGCGACGAGATAACGAACAACCACGCGAAAATGCAGAGAACTGTTGGTATCCTGGAGAAATTCTCAGAAGGGGACGATTGGGAGGCCTTCATGGAGAGACTCAACCAATACTTAGTGGCCAATGAGCTGGAAGCGGACGAGAACACTGCCAAATGAAGCGCGATCCTCCTCACCATCTGTGGGCAACAACCTATGGCCTCATGAAGAATCTTCTAGCTCCGGTGAAACTAACAATCAAATCATATGAAGAACTGTGTACGCTGGTCCGGGAGCACCTAAATCCAAAGGAAAGCGTTCTGATGGCAAGGTATCGATTCTACACGTGTCAACAGTCTGAAGACCAGGAAGTGGCGAGCTACGTCGCCGAACTGAGGCGCCTTGCAGGAAATTGCGAATTCGATGGATTCCTTGAGCAAATGCTAAGAGACTTTTTTGTGCTTGGCATGCTTCGCAAAACTATTGACTGTTGAAACACTGAACCTGAGCAAAGCCATAACGATAGCCCAGGCATTTATGTCCACCAGCGATAACACCAAACAAATTTCACAGCATTTGGCAAGTACTGTACACAAAGTAACATTGTTTTCAGGCAGGAATGCATATGGCAGAACGTACACGCCGGCAACTGCACGACCTCAGATGACCCAGAGTCTGCCATCAATTGTTAATGCGAGGCAGTTAACACTTTGTTGGTGCTGCGGAGGTGATCATCGAGCCCATCAATGCCGCTTCAAACACAATGCGTGCAAAGGCTCTGGAACAATGGGACACCTCCAGCGAATGTGCAGACGAACTGCAAACCCTGCAAACCACCACATTGCAGAGGAGGATTGATCCATGGTGGATCAGGCTGAACTAGAGACTCGAACCAAGGAGGCCGAAGTGTACGGGGTACACACCTTCACTACAAAATGTCCACCGATCATGCTAAAAGTTGAACTGGACGGAATTCCAGTATCCATGGAACTGGACACGGGTGTGAGCAAAAAGGCGTTTGACAGGCTGTGGTGCAACAAGGTACACAGGCCCAAGCTTAGCCCCATTCATACCAAGCTAAGAACTTACACTAAAGAGCTGATCACTGTTATTGGCAGTGCAGCAGTAAAAGTCTCCTATGGTGGAGCAGTGCACGAACTCCCACTATGGATCATGCCAGGAGATGGCCCTACACTGTTCGGCAGAAGCTGGCTGGGAAAAATTCGTTGGAACTGGGACGACATCTGAGCGCTCTCATCCGTCGTCGACTACTCATGTGCCCAGGTTGTGAGCAAGTTTCCGTCGTTGTTTCAGCCTGGCATCGGAAGTTTCTCGGGGGTGAAGGTGCAGATCCACTTGGTTCCGGTACACAATCCATCCACCACAAGGCACGGGCGGTGCCATACATGATGCGAGAGAAAGTGGAAGTTGAGCTGGACAGGCTGCAATGAGAGGGCATCATCGCACCGGTGGAGTTCAACGAGTGGGCCAGTCCGATTGTTCCGGTTCTCAAAGGCGACGGCACGGTCAGAATTTGTGGGGACTATAAAGTAACGATGAACCGTTTTTCGCTACAGGACCAGTACCCACTACCCAAGGCAGACGACCTATTTGCGACGCTGGCAGGAGGGAAGACGTTCACCAAGTTGGACCTGACCTCGGCCTACATGTCGCAGGAGCTGGCGGAATCTTCGAAAGGCCTCACCTGCATCAACACGCACAAAGGTCTGTTCATCTACAATAGATGCCCGTTTGGGATTCGATCGGCCACGGCAATTTTCCAAAGGAACATGGAGAGCCTGCTAAATTCGGTTCCGCGCACCGTGGTTTTCCAGGACGACATACTGGTCACAGGTCGGGACACCATCGAACACTTGAAGAACCTGGAAGAGGTTCTAAGCCGGCTAGATCGCGTGGGACTCAGGTTGAAATGCTCGAAGTGTGTTTTTCTGGCACCAGAGGTTGAGTTCTTAGGGAAAAGAACTGCAGCAGACAGCATCAGACCCACCGTCGCCAAAACGGAGGTCATCAAGAACGCACCGAGACCACAGAACGTGATGGAGCTGCGGTCGTTCCTGGGACTCCTCTATTATTTTGGTAATTTCCTTCCCAGGTTAAGCACCTTGCTAGAACCCCGACATGTGCTGCTACGCAAGGGAGACAACTGGGTATGTGGGAAATCACAAGAGGCTGCTTTTGAGAAAGCTAGAAATCTGTTATGTTCCAAGAAACAGCTTGTTCTGTATAACCCATATAACCGTCTAGTGCTCGCTTGCGATGCATCTTCATACGGGGTCGGGTGTGTGTTACAACAAGTAAACGAATTGGTAACATTACAACCGGTCGCCTATGCATGTAGAAGTTGTCAGGCCGCAAGGGCCGACGGCATGATTGAAAAAGAAGCTCTGGCATGCGCTTATGGGGTGAAAAAAATGCACCAATATCTGTTTGGTCTCAAGTTTGAGTTAGAAACTGACCATAAGCCACTCATATTGCTATTCTCAGAGAGCAAAGGGATTAGTACCAATGCCAAAGATGGGCGCTCACGCTGTCTGCATACAACTATGTGATCCGCCACAGACCACGCACAGAGAACTGTGCTGATGCTCTCAGTCGGCTACCATTGCCCAGCACTGGGGTGGAAATGGCACAGCCTGCAGACTTGCTCTTGGTGATGGATGCATTCGAAAATGAAAAGTCACCCGTTACGGCCCGCCAGATCAGGACCTGGACCAGTCAGGATCCTTTACTGTCCCTTGTAAAAAAAACTGTGTCCTCTATAGGAGTTGGCCCAGCGTCCCAGCGGAGATGCATGAAGAGATCAAGCTGTTCCAGCTGCGCAAAGATGAAATGTCCATGCAGGCGGGACTGTCTTTTGTGGGTCAATCGCGTGGCAGGGAAAGGCAGGGAAACATTCATACGCGACCGACACAGTACCCACCCAGGCATAGTAATGATGAAAGCTATAGCCAGATCCCATGTGTGGTGGCCCGGCATCGACTCAGATTTGGAATATTGCACGCGCCAATGCAACACTTGCTCTCAACTAAGCAATGCACCCAGAGAGGCACCGCTATGTTTGTGGTCATGGCCCTCCAAACTGTGGTCTAGGATCCATGTTGACTTTGCGGGCCCATTTTTAGGTAAAATGTTTTTGATTGTTGTGGATGCTTATTCAAAATGGATTGAATGTGTAATAATGTCTGTAAGCACGTCCACTGCCAACATCAAAAGCCTACGAGCCATGTTCGCCACGCATGGCCTACCTGATGTCCTTGTCAGCGACAATGGGCCATGCTTCACCAGTGCTGAATTCAAGGAATTCATGACCCACAATGGGATCAAGTGCATCACATCTGTCCCTTTCAAGCCTGCATCCAATGTCCAGGCAGAACGGGCAGTTCAAACCATCAAGCAAAGCTTGAAACGTGTGTTGGAAGGCTCCCTGCAGATCCGCCTGTGCCAAGTCCTGCTCAGCCACCACAACAGACCCCACTTGTTCCCCCAGCCAAGCTGCTCATGAAAAGAGCGCTCAAAACAAGGCTCTATCTTGTCCACGTTGATCTCCATGATCACGTCGAGGGCAGGCGGCATGAGCAAAGCATGTACCATGATCGCGCAAACTTGTCACGCGATATTGAAGTCAATGACCCTGTATTTGTACTCAACTATGGACATGGATATGCTCGCACTATCATAGCTAAAGAAGGGAGTAGGGTGTTTCAGGTCAAACTTGCCAATGGACTAACTTACAGAAAGCATTTGGACCAAAAGAAACTGCGATTCACAAACAGCTATGAGCAACCCGAAGAGGACACCACCAACTTCAACCCTCCAACAAACACACAAGCGGCAACCGACTTCACGGTTGACTATGAAGCTGAACTCACCATTCCCAGCAGCCCGGCAAGGCCAGTTGCCCAGCAGCCCAGCGAAGAACCAACCAACTCACCCACACCTGCATTTGTACCGAGATGATCGACAGAGGATGAAAAGCCCCAGATCGTCTCATCCTGTAAATAAGTGTACTATTGACTTTGGGAGGCAGTGATGTTATGTATGCAACCCTAGACAACCTGTATCATACCGCCATCAGAGGGCTTATCTGTTGGAGTCCCAAGGGATCCCAGCATCCCTTGGGAGCACTGTATATAAGCAGGCCTCCCAAGCTGTACCAACACTCTGGAGTTTGAATAAAGGAGCTAAGGTCACACTTACTCATTGTCTACAGTACTCAGTTGCATTCGAGGGCCGGCATCCACTCGCGGGGTGGGACGTAAAGAGGAGGGTGCCAGCGCCCCGCGCCGCCATCTTAAGTGGTCTGCTGACTCTCGGGTCAGCTTCACTGACGGCTTGATAGCGTGGGCCATCGTGCAGCCTGGCACTTCGATTTGGGTACCGGGCCGCAGGCAAGTTAGAAGTAATCTTTTCACGCAGGTGCTCATGGAATGCATTGCTACTGGAGGTTATTGAGGCAGAGACCATTGCATGATTGAAAATGCCATTGGATCAATGTTAAAAAAGAAAGAACACAAGAATATATGAAATAGGAGCAGGAGTAGATCGTGGCTGATCATCGATCTCAAGGGTAAATATTGGCCAGGGCATCAGGGATAACTCCCCTGTTCTTCTTCGAAATAGTGCCATGGGATCTTTTATTTCCACCTTCGAGTGCAGACGGGGCCTCGATTTAGCGTCTCATCCGAAAGACGGCACCTCCGACAGTGCAGCATTCCCTCAGCACTGCACTGGAGTGTCAGCTTAGATTTTTGTGTTAAATTCCCCGGAGTGGGACTTGAACCCACGACCGTACCCACTGAGCCACAGCTGACACCGAGGGGAAAGAATGTATATCAAAATTTGCAAAAGTTATGAAAGGGGGAAAATACATTGAGCCCATCGATGCTGCCCCTTCCGCAGACAGCCTGCAATCTGTTCGAGCCATTTAGCCATCCGAGGAAACATTGAACATAAATCATTCCTAATCCTAAACGGCAATGAAATACTCAAATGATTATTGTTTCCAAACCGTACTGCCCCCGCCGACAGCGACTGACCCCCTTGGCTCCAGTACTTCAGGAACCAATCATGACCTATGGAATATCTGAGCACTCAGTCTAGACTGATCCCTACCACCTTCAAACCCACTCCTGACCAGGTATCTATCCAGGTCTTTCATGATGGAGTTAATTGACGCACCATGAACTATTTCAGCTGGGAGTTGGTTTCAATGGTCCTCTGTTCCTAGAACTTAAAAGTTATAGCACAGACATATGCCTCTTAGTCCATCGCACATAGCCATTGCTATCTACAGTGATCCTATTTCCTGGCTCTGTCCCCATTTTCTTTTATACTCTTTGGAATTCTCTGTTCCAGAGGGCTGTGGATGCTGAGTCTTTGAGCATATTGAGGCTGAGATAGACAGATGTTTGGACTCTAGGGGAATCAAGGGATATGGGGATCGGGCGGGAAAGTGGAGTTGAGGTCGATGATCAGCCATGATCTACTCCTGCTCCTATTTCATATATTCTTGTGTTCTTTCTTTTTTAACATTGATCCAATGGCATTTTCAATCATGCAATGGTCTCTGCCTCAATAACCTCCAGTAGCAATGCATTCCATGAGCACCTGCGTGAAAAGATTACTTCTAACTTGCCTGCGGCCCGGTACCCAAATCGAAGTGCCGGGCTGCACAATGGCAGCCGGGCCCACGCTATCAAGCCGTCAGTGGAGCTGACCCGAGAGTCGGCAGTGATGTCATCACCGGTTGCGCGCCGGCCTGCGGCGCTGGTAGCGCCTCCAAATTCCCGGGCAATTTCCCGGGAGCCAGCAGCAACATCTAGGTTCCTGGACCAGGACCAGGAGTTTCATTTCAGAGTCTGGTGCTGAGTTGTGGTAGTTGTCCTTTGCAAGGTTTTTCCTATCCTGATTCCTTCTAAGGGTTTGTCTTCCACCAGTTGGCAGCGTTGGTGTAGGTATTTCAACAGCTGCACTTCTGTTCTACATGTTCAAATCCAGCCAGCAGAGATACCTTCCATCATGATGTAATTCAAATCTTGGTGAGTCGGCCGTTCCAGTAATAACTACAGAATTCCACAACCCGTTTCTCTTATTTGTCATCTTCCTTCAGATTTTGCTACTCGTGGAGGCATCTCTGTGATCTTTTGGAGACACTTGTGTACAGCTTGTGGATTTATCAGTCTAGGCTGAAGTATTTCGGGACTGGTTAGTCTGTAATTTCGTAGACATAGGTAGCTACCCTGCTGCGATTTAAAATGTTCTTTACAATCCGCACGTAATTCCGTGCAAGACCATTGACCTCTGCAAGGTAAGCGATCACAGACATGTTTGGTGTATCACTGATCTGTAAAGTCTTTTATCTCAGCAGATGCGGGATTGGTTGTCTGCGTTCATTGAGTCGCTCACAATTACTGGGATTGACTTCATCGCTCTGATGACTGTGTTTCCTTTTATGTTTACCAAGGACGTTATTTCAAAGTAATGGTTTTAGCAGATGTTATGTATGTAAACATTATAACTGTGTAAGACTTGCCACCAGAGGGTGCAACAGTTGGAGACCCAAGGGTCACCTGCACACCTTATGCTTGGGAGTATAAAAGGTTGTCTGCCATGCTGCTTAGACACTCTGGAGTTGTATTAAAGAGACTAAGGTCGCATCAGTTTTAGCTCACAGTACTCAGTCTTGTGGAATTCTTCCATACCTAACAGCAGTTAAATAATCAAAGAAGGTTTTATTGTTCCACATGAACAAATCTGAAGCGAGCATTTGCTATGGTCTGGTTATTGTATCCTACAATGCCATTGATCCTCTTGTTTACTGTTTCTCCTAACACATGGTGCCTGACTGTACAACTCTCTTGAACGTCTCCGATCATGCCTGTCCAGGAGACTTTCTTTCTTTGGCATAATACCACAAGGAGATGCCCTGCATGTATTTCCTGTCGGATCTATGGTCTCGCTGGTTTCGGTGCGAAAATGTCTCTTCACTTTGAGCATCGTGAGGTCGAAGATTGTCAGGCAGCTCCATTGGTGGAAGTGAGGTGGAGCGGCCTCTGGCGAGCCCCACTCCTGACCACACCAGAGTATCCAAGACCAGGTTGGTGGGGGTGGGGGGGGGGTGGGGGGGCGGGCGGCACTTCTTTTGCATACGCTCAACTGGACCCCTTGCCAATGTGGGCACATCTTTGGCCAACCTTGCAAAAACATTAAAATGACGCCGAACCAACCACCATTATAAGTGTTGTGCATGTATAATATAGGTATACACCCTGTAGACTCAGTGTACAGTTACATACAAGACTACTGGATATACCTTCACACTGTATACACTGTGCTTGTACCACCAGAGGGTGCAACTGGTGGAGACCTAGGGGTCACCTGTACATGACAGGTAACCAGGTATAAAAGGGACCTCGTCATGCTGTACCCTCACTCAGGAACTGTAATAAATGGACTAAGGTCACCATAGTTCAAATACAATACCTTGCCATGTGGAGTCATCACTAGAGTGCTTACAGACACAATAATAAGGGCCTCCTTTAACTCACAGGCCGAGTATTCATCTGGGATGTCCAGGCCCAGTGCCCAAAGTGGGCTCTACTTCCAGCCTTAAAACAACCCCCCTGCCTGGTTCATCCCAGGTTACTGGGTGGTGGGGAGGCCTTGGCGATTCCTTCCCCATAGCCCCACCCCTCCGACTTCAGGGGCCATGGTTGGGACAGACAACAGTTTTGACCACCCCATCCCCATCCCCTTCCCACATGCAGATCACTAGGGGATAGGTTTCCTGGTTCCTCTCAGAATTCCTGCCTCCATCCGACCTCCTGCTCCGGATTTGTACCCCAGAGTTGGGGACAGAAGAGTTTCAGCGCCAATACAATGTTCCCATTCCTCACCAGAATGACCCCCATGGAGAGAAAAAGGAATATAAGAAAGGATTAAAAAAAAACCATCCTGGTAGTCCCTTGATACAACGCTAATGGAGTTATCGACTAATTTTAGCAATCAATCTCTATCAGTTAGACTACAAGTGACCCAGACTTGACACGATGTTAACCCCAGTGGTGGAGAACTTTGGGGACCATAGGCCCAACGTCACCTGTTCCTCCCAAGCATGCTCCTTGCACCATGTCATGTCTCAAATTACTCATATACTGTATCCCGAAATGTTACTTTCTGAAAGAAATCTATCTAATTTATATTTGAATGTTAAGTTTACCTGCTTCCACTATCTCCCCAGGGAGCCTCTTCCATAGATTGACCTCTCTCTCACTGAAATATTGGCCGGAGTTTACCTTACCTGGGTGCGGCCGGTGTTCGTGGCAGGTACACAACCCCACTGCTGGCTCCATCCCGCTGTTTAGAATGAATTTCCCTTAATAGGGCTTGCTAAGCCCATCCAGCATGTTAACCCACCCAATGAGATGGAGCAGGTCTGGTGACCGCATTCATGACGTGTTTTAAACTGAGATCCTTAAAGAGACTCTGGCCACATTACATTTACAGTTAATCTAACATAGTGGGTTTTGAATCTTTACTGTACAATAATATAATAAAAGTTAGATATGAATGACAAAGAAATATTTAAATACAATTATCATTAAGTAATATGACTCCATCTACAAATGCAATCAAGAGCATAATTTTAAAAGTACATTAATGGGGAAGTCATTGGTACTTTAGTCACAAATCTATAGTGTCAGTAACTGGTACCACTAAGAGATGTGAGTGTATAGGTAATACATAAAGTTAAGCAGATTTTTTATGTAATTGTAAAGGGGTAGATTTACAATATTGTGCAAGTTCAGCAGAAGAGCTGCAGAATCCTTGACAAACAGTGTAAGTGGTGCTTACTGTGTGTTTCTGGGATTTCTGCAGCTCTTCCGTTGAAGTTAGCAATGGACAAGTGAGAGAACCTCCACAGAAATCCACCTTAAAGTCTAAGACTGAAGAATGAAATTAGTCATATTCAGGGACTGAACCATAGAAACATAGAAACATAGAAAATAGGTGCAGGAGTAGGCCATTCGGCCTTTCGAGCCTGCACAGCCATTCAATGAGTTCATGGCTGAACATGCAAATTTAGTACCCCATTCCTGCTTTCTCGCCATACCCCTTCATCCCCCTAGTAGTAAGGACTACATCGAACTCCCTCTTGGATATATTTAGTGAACTGGCCTCAACAACTTTCTGTGGTAGAGAATTCCACAGATTCACCACTCTCTGGGTGAAGATGTTTCTCCTCATCTCGGTCCTAAATGGCTTACCCCTTATCCTTAGACTGTGACCCCTGGTTCTGGACTTCCCCAACATTGTGAACATTCTTCCTGCATCTAACTTGTCTAACCCTGTCAGAATTTTAAATGTTTCTATGAGGTCCCCGCTCATTCTTATGAACTCCAGTGAATACAAGCAGTTGATCCAGTTTTTCTTGATATGTCAGTCTCGCCATCCCGGGAATCAGTCTGGTGAACCTTCACTGCACTCCCTCAATAGCAAGAACGTCCTTCCTCAAGTTAGGAGACCAAAACTGTACACAATATTCCAGGTGTGGCCTCACCAAGGCCCTGTACAACTGTAGTAACACTTCCCTGCCCCTGTACTTAAATCCCCTCGCTATGAAGGCCAACATGCCATTTGCTTTCTTTACCGCCTGCAAATTGAACCAGTGGAATGAGTGATGAGAATGAAATTGTTACGGTTGATGACTTGATTTAATGTGTAACTGGACAATCACAGTATACTGGTGAAAAAAACCTGACCAGAAACAACACATGGGTAAGGACCGAGATGAGGAGAAACTTCTTCACCCAGAGAGTGGTGAACCTGTGCAATTCTCTACCACAGAAAGTTGTTGAGGCCAATTCACTAAATATATTCAAAAAGGAGTTAGATGAAGTCCTTACTACTAGGGGGATCAAGGGGTATGGCGAGAAAGCAGGAATGGGGTACTGAAGTTGCATGTTCAGCCATGAACTCATTGAATGGTGGTGCAGGCTCGAAGGGCCGAATGGCCTACTCCTGCACCTATTTTCTATGTTTCTATGTTTCTAAACATTTATTCAAATGCTATATGTCATTTTCTATAGTGCAGATCAATTCACTGCAATTATTCTTCAGTTGGAAGGCAACAGCCGAGAATGGCCAGTGAAAAGTTAACATTTACCAGTAGCATTTCAAGTTGAACAGAATCTCCATCAATCTGTTAACTGATGTAGTCAACATGTTTTTACTTTGGTGTGTTTTCCATGCTGTCACAGAACTCACGCCTCAGGTTGTCAGTCGTGGTTCCTGAGCTGTGTGAATCCCGTGACCATGCAGGGAAATTTAAAAAGTAGGGGGAAAAGGCTCTTGGGTGCCTGTAAAATACCTCACAATGATTTCAATTGGGTCCCCCGCTGCTACAGGTCGGGTCGGCTCCACATTGACAGAGGCGTCTGGGGGAAAAGCGGATGGGAGTGAGTTGACAATGGGTTCCTGACGCACTGTAAAAAAAACAGCTTTCCCACCCGCCCCACCACCGATCACGCGCCCTAATAGTTTTGAATTTAGCCCCTTTCAAGCGCAGGCCATGTCCTCTGGCTCTCCTTTTAGAATCCTAAAAACAGCAATCATATCACGTCTCAACCTTTTCTTTTCCAATGTAAACCGCCCAATTTATATAATCGCTTCGCATAATCCAATCCCTCAGGCATTCTGGTTGCTGTCTTTTGTATCCTTTCCATAGCTGCAATATCCTTTTTGCACTGTAGCAGCCAGAACTGTACACAGTTATCTAGGTGCGGTCATACCCATGATTTATAAAGTGTCATGACTAATTCATTATTTCAACTGAATATTGACCTTTTAATGCATCACAACATCTGATTGGCCTTACTTACAGCGATAGTTTCAATTCAGTGTCATCCAGGAGAAACAGATCTTCTTCGTTTCTGATGCACATTGTTTTCATTCCATTTAAAGAATGCTGCTGAAGCATGCTGATCCCTGCCTGGCCTTGGCCTCTTCATTTGCCATCCTCTTCCTTATCATAGAAAGAAGAACTTGTATTTATATAGCAACTTTCACAACCACCAGACATCTCAAAGCACTTTACAGCCAATAAAGTACTTCTGGAGTGAAGTCACTGTTGAAATGTAACAAACACGGCAGCCAATTTGCGCACAGCAAGCTCCCACAAACAGCAATGTGATAATTGTTGTGTATGGAGAAAGAGTTAGACTGAATACTGTGAGCTCAAAGTAACGTGTGACCTTAGTCTTTTATTGCAGGTCTCAGAGTGCCTCTCCAATCTGTGAAGCCTTCTTAAATACCTGTGCTCCCAAGGGATTATGGGATCCCTTGGGACTCCGGGGAATGAGCCCGCTGGTGGCTGTACAGAGTAAATAAAAGTCCACATATATAACAACATTCCCTCCCAAAGTCAGTAGTGTAACTATTTACAATGTGAGTCGATCTGGGGCCCTTCTTGCCCTGGTTGATCGTCTCGGTGTGAAAGCTGATGTTGTTGACTCATTTGTTTGGCCCTCGCTGGGCTGCTGTGCAGCTGGCCTTGCTGGGCTGCCTGGTGTGTTGGGCCCTGAGGGCTGCTGTGGATGATGGGTTCTGCTTCGTGGTCAACCGTGGTGTCGGTTGCCACTGGTCTGTGTGTTGGGGGATCAAAAAAAGTAGGTTCCAAGGTGGGTTGCTCAGGGTAGTCTGTGAATATGAGTTTGATTTAGTCCAAGTGTTTCCGGTGAATGAGTCCATTTGAAAGTTTGACCCGAAACACCCAGCTCCCCTCTTTGGCCATGACAGTGCCAGGAAGCCACTTGGGACGTTAAAACAAGTAGAGGATCATTGATTTCAATCTCGTGTGACACATTTGCCCTATCATGGTATGCACTTTGTTGAAGCCGCCTGCTCTCTACCTGTTCATGTAGATCAGGGTGAACTAACGAGAGCCTTGTCTAAGTGCTCTTTTCATGAGCAGTTCAGTAGATGGGATCCCAGTGAGTGAGTGGGGTCTCGTGTAGTAGCTAAGCAGGACTCGGGATAGGCGAGTCTGCAGTGAGCCTTCAGTTACCCTCTTCAAACCTTGCTTGATGGTTTGCACTGCTCTCTCTGCCTGACCATTGGATGTTGGTTTAAACGATGTGCCATGTTTGATCCCGTTACGGGTCATGAATTCTTTGAACTCAGCACTGGTAAAACATGGCCCGTTGTCGCTCACCAGGACATCGGGTAAGCCGTGTGTGGCAAACATGGCCTGCAGGCTTTCAGTGGTGGCAGCGGACGTGCTAGCTGACATTATCTCACATCCAATCCACTTGGAGTACGCGTCTACAACCACAAGGAACATTTTACCCAAGAATGGGCCTGCATAGTCGATGTGTACCCTAGACCACGGTTTGGAGGGCCAAGATCATAAACTTAGTGGCGCCTCCCTGGGTACATTGCTTAACTGCGAGCATGTATTACATCTGTGAACGCAGGACTCTAAGTCCGCATCGATACCAGGCCACCACACGTGGGATCTGGCTATCGCTTTCATCATTATGATGCCTGGGTGGGTACTGTGGAGGTCATTGATGACGGTGCCTCTGCCCTTCTTGGGGACCACTACTCGATTGCCCCACAGAAGGCAGTCTGCCTGTATAGACATTTCATCTTTGCGCCGCTGGAACGGCTTTATCTCTTCCTGCATTTCCACTGGGACACTGGACCAGCTCCCGTGAAGCACACAGCTTTTGACTCGAGATAATAAGGGATCCTGGCTTGTCCAGGTTTTGATCTGACGGGCAGTGACGGGTGATTGCTCACTCTCAAATGCTTCCATAACCATGGCTAGATCTGCGGGCTGTGCCAATTCCACCCCCGTGGTGGGCAATGGCAACCTACTGAGAGCATCAGTGCAGTTTTCTGTGATTGGCCTGTGGCGGATGGCATAGTTGTATGCGGACAACGTGAGCGCCCATCTCTGCATGTAGGCTGATGTGTTGGTATTTATCCCTTTATTCTCGGAGAACAGGGATATAAGTGGATTATGGTCAGTTTCCAATTCGAATTTTAGCCCAAACAGTATTGATGCATTTTCTTTACCCCATAGACACACGCTAACGCTTCTTTTTCAATCATGCTGTAGGCTCTCTCAGCCTTAGACAGACTTCTGGATGCATAAGCAACCGGTTGCAGTTTCCCGAAATCATTAGCTTGTTTCAATACACACCCGACGCCATATGACGACGCATCACATGCTAGTACCAAACGCTTACATGGACCATACAATACAAGCAATTTGTTTGAGCATGACAATTTTCTCGCTTTTAAAAATGCATTTTCTTGGCTTTTGCCCCAAAGCCATTCGCCCCCTTTTTGTAGTAAGACATGTAGTGGTTCTAGCATGGTGCTGAGACCCGGTAACAAGTTACCAAAGTAATTCAAGAGTCCCAGAAACGACCACAGCTCCGTCACATTCTGTGGCCTCGGTGCATTCTCGATTGCCTCCGTCTTCGCGTTGGTGAGCCTGATGCCGTCCGCCGCAATCCTCCTTCCCAGAAACTCCACTTCAGGTGCCAGAAAAACGCACTTCGAGCGTTTTAACCTGAGCCCCACGCGGCTGAGTCGACTAAGAACCTCCTCCAGGTTCTGCAGGTGCTCGACTGTGTTCTGACCTGTGACCAAGATGTTTAGTGTCCCCCTCCCCTTTTATAGGGGGCACTTGTAAAATATGGAATTTTAATGCCCCCCAAAAAAAAAATCTACAAAAATACAAAAAAAAAGAGGGCTGTTATAAGTGTCTGGAGTGTCCTCCAGATCGGGGGGGCACTCGATCTAATGTTTATTTGTACTCCCCAAAAGAGTTGTGACCAAGATGTCGTCCTGGACGACCATGGTGTGCGGGACCGACTTCAGTAAACTTTCCATGTTTCTCTGGAATATCGCCGCCATGGATCGGATTCCAAACGGGCACCTGTTCGAAACAAAAAGACCTTTGTTCGTGTTGATGCAGGTGAAGGCCTTCGATGATTCCTCCAGTTCCTGCGTCATGTAGGCTAAAGTCAGATCTAGCTTCATGAACATCTTTCCTCCCGCCAGCGGTGCAAAGAGGTCGTCGGCTTTTGGTAGTGGGTATTGGTCCTGCAGGGAGAAACGATTGATAGTTACTTTGTAATCGCTATAGATTCTGATGGTGCCGTCTCCCTTGAGGACTGGGACAACAGGACTGGCCCACTCGCTGAACTCGATCGGTGAAATGATGCCCTCTCGTTGCAGTTGGTCTAGCTCGATCGCTACCCTTTCTCTCATCATGTACGGTACTGCTCTCGCCTTGTGATGGATGGGTCGCGCCCCCGGAATTAGGTGGATCTGCACTTTTGCTCCTTGGAATTTCCCGATGCCTGGTTCAAACAGCGAAGGAAATTTGTTGAAGACCTGGGCACACGAAATGTCATCAGTGGGCGATAGCGCTCGGATGTCGTCCCAGTCCCAGCGTATCTTTCCCAGCCATCTTCTGCAAGCAGCGTGGGACCATCGCCCGGTACCACCCAGAATAGTGGCTTGTGCACTGTTCCATCGTAGGAGACCTTTATGGGAGCACTGCTGATTACAAGAATCAGTTCTTTTGTGTAAGTTCTTAGTTTCGTGCGAATTCGAGATAAGATTGGCCTCGAGGCCTTGTTGCACCACAATCTTTCGAAAGTCTTTTTGCCCATGATGGACTGGCTTGAGCCCGTGTCCAGCTCCATTGACACCGGGAGTCCATTTAGTTCAACATTCAGCATTATCGGGGACAATTCGTGGTGAATGTGTGTACCCCATGTACCTCTGCCTCCTCTATCTGAGGCTCTGTTTCGTCATGATCCTCCTCTGCAACATGGTGGTTTGCAGGTTTAACAGGCTTAGCAGCTCGCCTGCACAGTCGTTGGAGATGTCCCATTGTTTCACAGCCCTTGCAAACGTATCATTTGAATCAGCATGAATGGAAATGATGATCACCCCCGCAGCGCCAACAGGGTGTTAATGGCCTTGCATTCATCACCCTTGATGGTGGACTCCAAGACATCTCTGAATGTGAAGCTGTAGGTATGTGTGACCTGCCCTGTACATTATGATTCAAAAACAACATCACTTTGTTCACAGTACTCGTAGCAGCACTTGTGTGCTGAGAGATTTGCTTAGTATTGTCACTGGTGGCAATGAACGTCTGGGCTATTGCTACAGCCTTACTCAAGGTTGGGGTCTCTACAGTCAAAAGTTTGCGAAGTATGGTTTCGTGGCCAATGCCAAGTATGAAAAAGTCTCTGAGCATGTGCTCCAAATGTCCTTCAAATTCGCAATGTCCTGCAAGGCGTCTTAGCTTGGCGACATAACTCGCCACTTCCTGGCCTTCAGACCTTTTGTAGGTGTAGAACTGGTACCTCACCATCAGAACGCTTTCCTTCGGTTCAAATGCTCTTGGACCAGTGTGCACAAATCGTCATACGATTTCTCCATGGGTTTCACTGGAGAAAGCAGATTCTTCATGAGGCCATACGTTCGTGCCCCACAGACGGTGAGGAGGATCGCTCTATGTTTGGCAGCGCTCTCTTCCCCATCTAGCTCGTTGCCACGAAGTATTGGTCGAGTTGCTCCACAAAAGTTTCCCAATAATCTCCAGGATGCCCACTGTTCTCTACATCTTTGGGTTAGCTATCTGTACCTCATCGCCAGTTGTTGTGTATGGAGAAAGAGTCAGACTGAATACTGTGAGCTCAAAGTAAAGTGTGACCTTAGTCTTTTATTGCAGGTCTCCAGAGTGCCTCTCCAACCTGAGAAGCCTCCTTAAATACCTGTGCTCCCAAGGGATTATGGGATCCCTTGGTACTCCAGGGAATGAGCCCTCTGGTGGTTGTACAGAGTAAATACAAATCCACATATATAACAATGATTTACCAGATAATCTGTTTTTGTTATATTTATTGAGGGATAAACATTGGCTAGAACATGAGTAATGACTCCGCTGCTCTTCTTCAAAATGCTGCCATCCAAAAGATGGCACCTCCAACAGTGCAACACTCCCTCAGCACTGCACTGGAGTGTCAGCCTTGATCTATGTGCTCAAGTCCTTGGAGTGGGATTTGAACCCAGAACCTCTGATTGGAGGCGAGAGTACAGCCCACTGAGCCACAGCTGACACTAATAGCCCCCTCTTGGATTTTTTTTATCGCCAATTGAGGCCCCTTGCATTTCACCTGCCACCTGCCTGTCCCAAATCCCAAGTTGCTTCAAATCCTCTGGTAGCCGAGCACCACATCAACTCAGCTGGAGCATCCTGGAAAGGACCTGCACTGACCGCAGGGAGCAGCAAATTGATAAAGTCTTTTTGAACGCACTTACTATGTTGCTACATTCAGTGAACAGAGGGATGTTTACTCCCTTGTTCTTCTCAGCAATCAATTAGATGAGACGCACTGTTTGTGAGGAGATATGATAAGCAATCGTGACTATTGTCACGTTGCATTGCCATCGGAAATCTTTTACGAGATATGATAAGCAGTCGCTTTATTGGCCTGAACTTAATTGAGCACAAAAATCTAGGCTGACACTCCAGTGCAGAGCTGAGGGAGTGCTGCACTGTCGGAGATGCCGTCTTTTGGATGAGACATTAAACCGAGGTCCTGTCTGCTCTCTCTCAAGTGGACGTAAAAGATTCCATGGCACTATTTCTAAGAAGTGCAGGGGAGTTCTTCCCGATGTCCTGGCCAATATTTATCCCTCAATCAACATCACAAAAACAGATTATCTGTTTGTGGGAGCTTGCTGTGCATAATCTGGCTGCCGCATTTCCTACATTACAACAGTAACTACACTTCAAAAAATGCTTCATTGGCTGTAAAGAGCTTTGAGACTTCCAGTGGTCATGAAAGGCGCTATATAAATGCAAGTCTTTCTTTCTTTGAAGATCAAGCATTTTGGTTCTTTGTGTTCTCTATTCCTCAGCACTGATACCTCAGGTTCGGAGAAGAACCAGAATCTGCCGTGTGTTTTTCTTGGCTGAATTTTGTTCAGCCACATCCGACCACTGTTTGAACTCCCTGCTGCTTCTCAGTCAGGAACCTCCAAGCACTCCACAATTTCTGTCACTCCCTTCAAGGCCAAATTTAATCTCAGCCCTAAATTTCCACTGAGTTGTATTTAAACGCAGGCCACAAACCAATCTGTCCCTTGGGTGTTTTCCTTCGAGAGATGATCATAATTAACAGCTTCCTGGAAGTTTCCTGAGCTCTGTGCAGTTTAAGAACTGTTAAAATGCCACGCAGAGCAATCTGGCACAGATGAGTTAACTACTGCACTTTCGGAGGAAGTAAAACCCTTTGAAATAATGCAATCCGTGATATTTTGAGAGGTTTATTGCAGGAACTCATCATCCGTGAAGGAATAATTTTGAGACTGTCAAGTGCATTATTCTAATATTGTGATGAGTCATTCCTGTCGATTTGAACCAGACTACAGCTACTGAAGTGTAGGGAGCACTGAAATATGGTACCACCTCAACACGGCATACACCTTTCTGATTGACCCAATGTATGTTATCATAGAGCCAGCCTGTCAGTGCCAGGTTGTTTAGCAACATACTCAAGGCACGCTGTAGGAATTTGTGGGTATTAGTGAATAGGTCATTGCAATCATTTTGATTCTCCACTCTTTCTTTTGTACCTATTCACAGGATGTGGGCATCACTGCGGCAATACTGGTATTTATTGCCTTGAGAACGTAACCGAGTGGCTTTGCTCGGCCACTCCGGAAAGCAGTTAAGAGTGAACCACGTCGGTGTAGGATCGGAATCACATACAGGCCCAGACCGGGTCAGTGCCGTAGGTTTCCTTCCCTAAAGGACATTACTGAAACCAGTTGGAGCTTTACAACAATCTGACAGCTTCACGGCTGCTTTTTATTTCCTGAATAACTGAATTCAAATTCAAATTCAAACTGCCATGGTGGACTTGAATAAAAATTATTTCCGGATTATTAATCCAGGCCTATGGATTACTGGTCCAGTAATGCACCCACTGTGCCACCGTCCTCCATCTTGCTGGTGAGGTAGCAGATATATAGCCCCCACTGTGACCCTGACCCATTTTCCTGGGTTGGGGCTTATTTGTCATGCAGGTTCCTGACCGAAAGAAGGTGAAAAGTGCCAGGTGAATTCAAGTCCTTTCTTCTTTCTAAAGACAGGGTGGTAGAGGGACCAAAATCGAGCAGGAGCCAGAACCGCTGGTTGGCCACCTGTTCCAATCTTCAGGCAATCGTCGATTTAGGTGGCCAGAGCTACGCCAGAAACAAGCGTGGCCCTAAAGAATAACAACAACAACAAAAGCTTGCATTTATATAGTGCCTTTAATGTAGCAAAACGTTGCAAGGTGCTTCACAGGAGCATTATCAGACAACATTTGATGCCGAGCCACATAAGGAGATATTAGGACAGGTGACCAAAAGCTTGTACAAAGGGATAGGTTTCAAGGAACGTCTTAATGAAGGAGAGGTGGAGAGACGGAGAGGTTTAGAGAAGGAATATCACAGTCTAGGGCCCAGGCAGCTGAAGGCATGGCCGCCAATGGTGCGGCAAAGGAAAATGTGGATGCACAAGAGGCCAGAGTTAGAGGTTACAGAAATAGGGAAGGGTGAGGTCAGAGAGGGATTTGGAAACAAGAAACAGAATTGTAAATTCGAGGCGTCGCCAGACCAGGAGCAGATGTAAGTCAGCGAATATATATTAGTCGGGGTCAGATGATGTAGTCAAGACATCTCTGTTACCTTACTACCACGAGCTCCTGATCTCAACCACGAGTCATGGGCAGTACAAGTTAGGTGGCGGCTATTTTCTGACATCAAGAGGGAGTTTGATGCTGTCACAATTGGAAATTGCGGGTGGTTCTGCAAAAACAGCATCACTGCAACAAAGCACCACTGCAGTATTGGCACCACTGCAGTATTGGCACCACTGCAGTATTGGCACCACTGCAGTAGCTGAAGAGGCAACAAAGGACTTTAAGGATGCATAAGACCCCTGAAGAGAACACTAGAATATTTTTTTTAGGCTTTTATTTCAGCTGAGGCCTAAAATAGTGAATCTATGTGGCCATTGTGGAAGGCGTGAGGGCCTCTCTCACCATACAGGCGGTGACTATGGGTGCTTACCACCACTACACCACGAACAACCGCCACTGTTCACCTGACAATCCCTGGGCTTGGTAAGTGGGGGAATGGGGCAGCTTCCCTGGCCCCACCGCCCTGCCAGCATTTACACTGGTGGCTGCCCCAGCAGGTGTGCCGGGAGGGTTAATTGAGACTGGGGCCGGGATACGGGAGAGGTGGCCTTGTTTTCTGCTGGTATTGTGCGGGACAGCTTGTCGGAAATGAAGGATGATGTGTATATCGTGCTGAAGCCATGTCAGCAGGATGTTATTTGCGGGGCACTTGTGATGTTACTGAACTGATGCTCCGGCGACCTCAGTTCAAAGCCCACCATGGTAGCTGGGGAATTTAAATTCAGTTAATGAAATAAAAAGCTAGAAACAATAATAATAACTTTTATTTATATTGCACCTTAACGTAGTAAAACATCACAAGGCGCTTCAGTGGTGACCATGAAACTACCGGATTGGCGTTAAAACCCATCTGGTTCACTAATGTCCTTTAGGGAAGGAAATTTTACCCTGCCTGGCCTATATGTGACTCCAGACCTACGGTAATGTGGTTGAATCGTAACTGCCCTTTGAAATGGCCTAGCGAGACACTCAGTTGTACCAAATTGCTACTGCAGCAGTTCAAGAACCACCTTCTCAAGGGCAATTAGGGATGGGCAATAAATACCGGCCTTACCAGCGACACCCATATCCCGTGAACAAATAAATAATAAAAAGAAACAGACTTCAGTATGAAAGGCTTTCTGGCTTATTTCAGCAGCCTGTCAATGGCACGAGCCTTCCCAGGAGGATAACAAAGGCTCCTATTGATAGAGCACCTTTCATAACCTCAAGTTCTGACGTCTTGTCAGAAGGCCGGCACCTCCAACAGCGCAGCACTCCACTGGCAATGTCAGTCTAGATTATGTGCTCAAGTCCCTGAAGTGGGACTATGAACCTACGACCTTCTGACTCAGAGGTGAGAGTGCTACCAACTGAGACCTGACTGACACCACACGAATATGAATTTGCTGGTTCAGGATAAATCAGGCTTAGTCATTAGAACACATCACCATCATAGGCAGTCCCTCGGAATTGAGCAAGACTTGCTTCCACTCTTAACATGAATTCTTAGGTGGCTGAACAGTCCAATACAAGAGCCACAGACTCTGTCACAGGTGGGACAGATAGTCGATGAGGGAAGGGGTGGGTGAGACTGGTTTGCCGCACGCTCTTTCCACAGCCTGCGCTTGATTTCTGCATGCTCTCGGCGATGGGGCTTGAAGAGCTCAGTGCCTTCCCGGATTCACTTCCTCCACTTGGAGCAGTCTTTGGCCAGGCATTCCCAGGTGTCAGTGGGGATGTTGCACTTTATCAAGGAGGCTTTGAAGGTGTCCTTGTAACTTATCCGCTCCACACCTTTGGCTCGTTTGCCATGAAGGAGTTCCGAGTAGAGCGCTTGCTTTGGGAGTCTCGTGTCTGGCATGCGAACAATGTGGCCTGCCCAGTGGAGTTGATCAAGTGTGGTCAGTGCTTCAATGCTGGGGATGTTGGCCTGGTCGAGGACGCGAATGTTGGTGCGTCTGTCCTCCCAGGTAATTTGTAGGATCTTGCGGAGACATCTTTGGTGGTATTTCTCCAGCGACCTGAGGTGTCTACTGTACATGGTCCATGTTTCTGAGCAATACCACACAAACTGAGTACTGGCTGGAGCTCTTCACATGGGATGCGATAGGAATATTTTATTTCAACAACAACTTGTATTAATGTAGTAAAATGTCCCAAGGTGCTTCACAAGAGTGTCATGAAACAAAATAAATTGACACCAAGGCACATAAGGAGAAATTACAGCAGGTGACCAAAAGCTTGCTCAAAAAGGTAGGTTTTAAGGAGCGTCTTAAAGGAGGAAAGAGAGGTAGTGAGGCGGAGAGGTTTAGGGAGGGAGTTCCAGAGCTTAGGGCCTAGTCAGCTGAAGGCACGGCCACCAATGGTTGAGCTCAAGAGGGCAGAATTAGAGGAGCGCAGACATCTCAGGGGTTGTGGGGCTGAAGGAGATTACAGAGCTAGGGAGGTGCGAGGCCATGTAGGGATTTGTAAACAAGGATGAGAATTTTAAAATCAAGGCCAGTATAGGTCAGCGGGTACAGAGATGATGGGTGAGCGGGACTTGGTGCGAGTTAGGACATGGGCAGCTGAGTTTTGGATGACCTCAGATTTTGGCTGGATAGAATGTGGGAAGCCAGCCAAGAGTGCGATGGAATATTCAAGTCTAGAGGTAACAAAGGCATGGATGAGGGTTTCAGCGGCAATGAGCTGACGCCGGGGCGGAGATGGGCAATGTAATGGAGGTGGAAATAGGTGGTCTTAGTTATGCTGCAGATATGTGGTCGGAAGCTCATTTCAGGGTCAAATAGGACACCAAGGTTGCGAACGGTCTGGTTCAGCCTCAGACAGATGCTAGGGAGAGGGATGGAGTCAGTGGCTAGGGAATGGAAATTGTGGTGGGGACCAAAGATAATGGCTTCAGCCTTCCCAATATGTAATTGGAGAAAATTTCTGCTTATCCAGTACTGGATGTCGGACAAGCAATCTGACAATTTAAAGACCATGAAAGAATCAAGAGAAGTGGCAGTGAGGTAGAGCTGGATGTCATCAGCCTACATATAGAAACTGATGCTGCTTTTTCAGATGATGTCACGAAAGGGCAGCATATAGATGAGAAATAGAAGGGGGCCAAGGATATATCCTTGGGGGACACCAGAGGTAACGATGCGGGAGTGGGAAGAGAAGCCGTTGCAGGTGATTCGCTGGCTACGATTAGATGGATAAGAATGGAATCAGGCAAGCGCAGTCCCATCCAGCTGGACGACAGTGGAGAGGTGTTGGAAGAGGATGGAGTGGTCAACTATGTCAAAGGCTGCAGACAGGTCAAGAAGGACAAGGAGGAATAGTTTACCTTTGTCACAGTCACAAAGGATGCCATTTATGACTTTGATGAGAGCCGTTTTGGTACTGTGGCAGGGGCGGAAACTGATTGGAGGGGTTCAAACATAGAGTTCCGGGAAAATGGGCACGGATTTGAGAGGTGACAGCACGTTCAAGGCCTTTGGAGAGGAAATGGAGGTTGGAGATGGGGCGGTAGTTTGCAAGAAAGGAGGGGACCGAGGGTTGATTTTTTGAGGAGAGGGGTGATGATGGTAGATTTGAGGGAGAGGGGGGCAGTAGCTGAGTAGAGAGAACCGTTAATAATGCCAGCTAACATGGGAGCTAGAAAAGGAAGTTGGGTGGTGAGCAGTTTGGTGGCAATAAGGTCGAGGGAGCAGGAAGTGGGTCTCATGGACAGGATGAGCTCGGAGAGAGCATTCGGGGAGATCAGAGAGAAGCTGGAGAAAGATGTGAGGTGAGGGCTAGGGCAGGGGGGGATCCTTAGAGGAAGTTTGGCCCGGTGGTCGAGGGGAAGGAAGGGAACTGGCAGAGACAGCTGGCCCGATGGTCTTAATCTTAGAGACAAAGAAGTCCATGAGCACCTCGCACTTGTTGGAGGTAAGTGTGCAGGAGACAGGGAAGAAGGGTTTAAGAAGACGGTTCGTGGTAAAGAATAGAAGCTGGGGGTTATCTTTACATCCCAGAATGAATCTGGAATAGTGAGCAGTTTTAGCAGACGAGAGCAGGACCTGATACTGCTTCATGTGGTCCAGCCAGATCTCGCGGTGAATGGCTAAACAGTTTGTCCGCCATATCCGTTCAAGTCGGTGTTCCTTGAACTTAAGGGAGTAAATATGAGGGCCGTACCAGGGGGAACGGCCAAGGTGAGAGAGAATAATGGTTTTAATAGCGAGTAGGGTATCAAAGGTGTTAGTGAGGTTATGGTTGAGCAGATCAGTAGCTGAAGAAATGTCGTGGTGAATGGAGAGCCAAAGGTGGACAGTTGGGATTTCATAAATGTAGTTGTAAGAGTGTCGGGAGAGAGATTTTTCCAGGGGAAGACACAGAAGGAAGTAGGGTTGGTGGACAGATGGGGAGTGTGTGTTAAGAGCGATATGAGGAAGTGGGCAGAGATGGCCTTATCTGCGATTGACATGATGGGAGTAGCGAGGCCACGAGAAATGGCAAGATCGAGGAGTTAGCCGTGAATATGGGTTGGGGAGTTCACGTGGAGGGAGAGATGCAGGGAGGATAGGAGGGTAGTGAGCTCAGATGAGAAAGAGCATGATTAATTGAGATGGAGATTGAAATCACCGTGGACGAGAAGTCACTCAGTGCAGAGGCTGAGGGAGAAAAGCAGTGAAGATATCTTAGTGATAACATTTTTATGGTACTTGGATGGGTGGTAGAGAATCAGAATTTAAAATAAGAGGTGAGAAGGGTGAAATAAGGTGAGATGCTCAAAGGAGGAGAAAGTGCCAGAGAACTATGGGGACAGACCAAGCTATGATTTGGTGATGAAAGCCACACTGTCACCATGGCGGTCTGGGCGGGGCAACTGGGGAAGGTATAGCCAGGTGGGGTGGCTTAATTTACAGGTAAGCTGTCATCACCCCTCAGCCAAGTTTTTGTCAGGGCCATGACGTCGATGCCTTATCCATGATAAGCTCAAGGATGGCAAGGGCCTTGTTCACAAGTGAATGGACATTCTGGAGGGAGATATGGAGAGAGTCGGTGATGGTTGATCCACTGCCAGCGTCCACAGGGTCAGTGCTGGGAGTGTGAGTTGGACAGGGAGGAGATTGGTAGGATTAGCCCACAGCGGGCACACTGGATGGAGTGGTTGGCGAGATTGTAGGATGGGACAGTTGGGGTTGCTGCTCATGAGGAGGCAGCGACAGGTGCCTCGATGGACCCCTCGGAGGATACTAAGAGAGGCACAGAGGGAAGCTGTAGCATTGTCTGAGAGGAAATAAAGCCTGGGATGGTGATAGGGGAGTAGGAAGGTCGAAGAGTAATGAAGGGTTGGGGTAGGGATTTGGGAGGACAGAGTATCCGAGAGAGGAGAGATGAAAGAAAGCACGGCAACAGGAGAGCGCGGTCACGGAGGGATAGAGAGAAAAGAAAAAGGGGGAGAAAAAAATAGAAGTAATTGGCTCGAGTCCGGAGCGGCAGTCAAAGTGTGCACAGGGAAAAGCTCAAGTTACATAGGCCTGGTAATGTAGCAAATATTGGGATACATATTTCCAGGTAGTAACAGGGAATAGCTTGGAGACAATAGTCGGGAGGCCAGAGGTAAAGTCACAGGTCCCGTGTAGGGAAAAACATGATGTAGGTAGGATGAAGTCAGCAAAGAGTCACTGGTGGGCATAGTCTATAGGCCCCCTAATAGTAGCTGCACTGTAGGACAGAGTATAAATCAAGAGATAATGGAGGCTTGTAAGAAAGGTACGGCAATAATCATGAGCGATGTTAATCTTCATATTAATTGGACAAATCAAATTGGCAAAGGTAGCCTTGAGGAAGAATTCATAGAGTGTATCTGGGATAGTTTCCTTGATAGTACATTGCGGAACCAATCAGGGAGCAGGCTATCTTAGATCTGGTACTGTGAAACGAAACAGGATTAATAAATGATCTCATAGTAAAGGATCCTCTAGGAAAGAGTGATCATAGCATGGTTGAATTTCAAATTCAGTTGGAGCGTGAGAAAGTTGGATCTCAAACCAGTGTTCTGATCTTAAATAAAGATGATTACAAAGGTATGAAGGCAGAGTTGGCTTAAGGCGACTGAGAAAATAGATTAAAGTGTAAGACAGTTGATAAGCAGTGGCAGACATTTAAGGAGATATTTCATAACTTTCAACAAAAATATATTCCAGTAAGAAGGAAAGACTTTAAGAGAAGGGAATACTATCCGTGGCTAACTAAGGAAGTAAAGGATGGTATTAAACTGAAAACAATGGCATATAAAGTGGCCAAAATTAGTGGGAGGCCAGAGGATTGGGACATTTTTAAAAACCAGCAATGGGTGACTAAAAAAAAATAGAGAGGGAAGATAAATTATGAGAGTAAACCAGCAAGAAATATAAAAACAGATAGTAATAGTTTCGACAGGTATGTGAAAAGGAAGAGAGTAGCTAAAATAAATGTTGGTCCCTTAGAGGATGAGACTGGGGAATTAATAATGGGGAACAGATAAATGGCAGAGACTTTGAACAAATATTTTGTATCGATCTTCATGGTATAAGGCACTAAATATCCCAATAATGGATAATCAAGGGGCTATAGGGAAGGAGGAACTTAATACAATCACTATCACTAATGAAGTAGTACTCGGTAAAATAATGGGACGAAAGGCGGACAAGTCCCCTCAACCTGATGGCTTACATTCTAGGGTCTTAAAAGAAGTGGCTGCAGAGATAGTGGATGCATTGGTTGTAATCTAACAAAATTCCCTGGATTCTAGGGAGGTCCCAGTGGATTGGAAAACCGCGAATGTAACGTCCCTATTAATAAAAGGAGGCAGCCAAAAAGCAGGAACTATAGACCAGTTAGCCTAACATCTGTCATTGGGAAATTGCTGGAGTCCATTATTAAGGAAGCAGTAGCAGAACATTTGTAAAAGCATAATACTATCAAGTCGATTCAGCGTGGTTTTATGAAAGGGAAATCATGTTTGACAAATTTGCTGGAGTTCTTTGAAGATGTAACGAGCAAGGTGGATAAAGGGGAACCAGTGGATGTGGTGTATTTGGATTTCCAGAAGGCACTTGATAAGGTACCACATAAGAGGTTACTACACAAGATAAAAGTTCACGGGGTTGGGGGTAATATATGAGCATGGATAGAGGATTGGCTAACTAACAGAAAACAGTCGGGATAAATGGGTCATTTTCCGGTTGGGAAACGGTAACTAGTTGGGTGCCACAGGGATCAGTGCTGGGGTATCAACTATTTACAATCTATATTAATGACTTGGATGAAGGGACCGAGTGTAATGCAGCCAAGTTTGCTGATGATACACAGATAGGTGGGAAAGCAAGGTGCGAGGAGGACACAAAAAATCTGCAAACGGACATAGACAGGTTAAGTGAGTGGGCAAACATTTGGCAGATGGAGTATAATGTGGGAAAGTATTTGGTTATCCACTTTGGCAGAAAAAATAGAAAAGTAAATTATAATTTAAATGGAGAAAAATTGAAAAGTGCTGCAGAACAGAGGGACCTGGGGGTCCTTGTTCATGAAACACAAAAAGTTAGTAGACAGGTACAGCAATTAATCAGGAAGGCAAATGGAATGTTGGTCTTCATTGCAAGGGGGATAGAGTATAAAAGGAGAGAAGTCCTGCTACAACTATACAGGGTATTGGTAAGGCCACACCTAGAGTACTGCCTACAGTTTTGGTCTCTGTATTTAAGGAGAGATATATTTGCAGTGGAGGCAGTTCAGGAATCACTAGATGGATTCCTGAGATGAGGGGGTTGATGTATGAAGAAAATTTGAGTAGGTTGGGCCTACACTCATTGGAGTTTAGTACAATGAGAGGAGTTCTTATTGAAACATATAAGATACTGAGGGGGCTCAACAAGGTGGATGTAGAGAGGATGTTTCCACTATTGTGGGAATCTAGAACTAGGGGACATAGTCTTAGAATAAGGGGTCACCCATTTAGAACTGAGATGAGGGGAAATTTCTTCTCTCAGAGGGCTGTTAATCTGTGGAATTCTCTGCCCCAGAGAACTGGGGAAGTTGGGACATTGAATGAATTTAAGACAGAAATAGACAGTTTCTTAAACGATAAGGGGATAAGGGATTATGGGGAGCGGGCAGGAAAGTGGACCTGAGTCCATGATCAGATCAGCCATGATCTTATAGAATGGCGGAGCAGGTTCGAGGAGCTGAATGGCCTTACTCCTGCTCCTATTTCTTATGTTCTTATCATCATAGGCAATCCCTCGGAATCGAGGAAGACTTGCTTCCACTCTGAGCATGAGTTCTTAGGTGGCTGAACAGTCCAATACGAGAACCACAGTCTCTGTCACAGGTGGGACAGATAGTCGTTGAGGGAAAGAATGGGCAGGGAGCCTGGTTTGCCGCACGCTCCTTCTGCTGCCTGCGCTTGATTTCTGCATGCTCTCGGCGACGATACACGAGGAGCTCAGCGCCCTCCCGAATGCACTTCCTCCACTTAGGGCGGTCTATGGCCAGGAACTTCCAGGTGTCAGTGGGGATGTCACACTTTATCAGGGAGGCTTTGAGTGTGTCCTTGTAACGTTTCCTCTGCCCGCCTTTGACTCATTTGCCGTGGACGAGTTCCAAGTAGAGCGCTTGCTTTGGGAGTCTTGTGTCTGGCATGCGAACTATGTGGCCTGCCCAGCAGAGCTGATTAAGTGTGGTCAGTGCTTTAATGCTGGGGATGTTGGCCTAGACGAGGACGCTAACATTTGTGCGTCTGTCCTCCCAGGAGATTTGTAGGATCTTGCGAAGACATCGCTGGTGGTATTTCTCCAGCGACTTGAGGTGTCTATTGTACATGGTCCACATCTTTGAGCCATACAGGAGGGTGGGTATTACTACGGCCCTGTAGACCATGAGCTTGGTGACAGTTTTGAGGGCCTGGTCTTGAAACACTCTTTTCCTCAGGCGGCCGAAGGCTGCACTGGCGCACTGGAGACGGTGCTGGATCTCGACGCCAATGCTTGCTCTTGTTGATAGGAGGCTCCCGAGATAAGGGACGTGGTCCACATTGTCCAGGGCCATGCCATAGATCTTGATGTCTGGGGGGGCAGTGCTGTGTGGTGAGGACAGGCTGGTGGAAGACCTTTGTCTTACTGATGTTTAGCGTAAGGCCCATGCTTTCATACGCCTCAGTGAATATGTCGACAATGTCCTGGAGTTCAGCCTCTGTGTGTGCGCAGATATTATGGAGCATCGATGAACTGTTGTCCATCTTGGGAGACACGTCTAGCGGGCAAGTGAAGTCCAGAAGCTATTTGAAGGTTAGAGAATTGGAGGATGGATACTATTGCTATGGGAATGAGAATCGCTTGCGGTGCAGAAAGAAGATGGTGACTTTGACGCAAAGCTGGAGGTCACTGTAGATCAGAAGCAGCGGAGGAATGTAAAACCACGAGCCAGCAACCAACAAAGCTGAGAAACCAGTAGAATGAGGCATCCAACTCAGCAGAGAAATAATATTTTGTTTTGAATGTTCCAAGGGTTCTTATTATGTGGATTATAACAACCTCAAGTGAGCACTGTGCTATTCCTTGTGCCTGTTGATCCTAAAGTTTCATGTGCAAAGCTCCAATTGGTAATAAGCAGGTTCTGTTTTGCCCTGTAATTAAATCCAGAGCAAGCAGACTTCAACTGCAATGCACCGGGAGCGACTGCACAATTTATTTTTATGAGGCCTGTCGAACAAAAATAATTTAAAGCTTTATCTCAAATTTTTCTTTGCTTCCTAAAATATTATGGCAAACAAGGCAACGAGGGATGTCAGTGTTGAGGACTGGAACGCCTCCCCACAGCAGACAGCCGGAGCCACTACATTAACCTGGGGCTGCAGGGCTCCAGCATGAGGGCCAGACGATTCTAACTCATAGGACTCACTTTCACCGCGCCGACTCCTGCCCAAAGCCATTGCTGCGGACGCAGGGGAACGGTCCCCTGCACTAAGGTAAGTCGCAGGGGTGTGGGGTTGAGGAAGGAAGCCTGGGTCAGGGGAGGCCCGAGGTTTCCTTGTGGGCGTGGGGGTAACATTCATAATCACATACCTGGGCATCTTTTGGCTCTGGATCCCGTCCACTGCACCGCTTTCCATGGCGGCTTTGGCACTGGGCATCGAAGCCTCCATCCCCGGTTAAAATCCTGCTGGGAGTCCGAATTATGTCATTGGACATTTCAATATTCTAGAGCCGCCCGCACTCCCAGCGAGCGGCCTTGATGGTCCCTAAAATCCCTGAGTTAAAATGGAGGCTGTCGGGAACCAAGAGAGTAACACCTGGAATGTGTGCACCTGTGAGTATGCTCACAGGTTAGTCGAGCTGTTGGAGGCGTGGCCTGCTCATTTGGAGCCTGGAGCAGTGAGGGAAGGAGCTCCCTGCTTTAGTTCCTGCCTGAGGCCTGGAGAAATCCTGTGAACAGCCCAGGAAGAGGAGGAAGGGGCTTACAACACTTCACCATCCAGAAGGAGAGGAGGAGAGCAGAATTCAACATCTTTATTACTGCTACAGAGAGTTGGAGAGAGGGGGAAAAGAATATCATCATCCAGTGTGGAAGGAGGGAGAGTCAATAATATTCTACAGGTGGGTGTACTGGTGCATTCCCCTAAAGACTTTGTTTTATCGGTGGGGGGAGGAAAGAAGATTTGCTCGAAGGCCGGAACATCGCGGGGGGTGTGTGTGTGTGGGGGTCTTGCCTACAGCGAGGCCCCACACACCACTGAAGCACCCCTCCCCCATTGCCTGGCCTGGGCTAGCTGGAGCTACCTGGCTAAAGACTTGTTTAATCAACTAATAACGTCGTTGGGAGTGCTGGCCTGGGTGGTTCCAGCTGCTCCAGGTGAAGACATCTTCTTCGCCCCACCCGAAGACCATCCAATAAGACTGTGCTTTTACCATCTGGGGAGTGCACCCCAGCAACACCCACCCATAACTGTGAGGGGAGACCTGCTTCCCTCTTTCCCATCCCCGCTCTCTCGCTCTCTCACTCTGTCTCTGTCTCTCCCCTCTCTCTCTGAGAGCCCTTTCCTCCCCTTAATTTAACAATAATTATTACCAATAAGACAACTGAGCAGAGGGAGCAAAGCCCCTCCCCAATTGTCAACTAGGGGAGAGGTGTGCCTCTTTAAGAGCTCCCTCTGCTCAACATTTAACGAGGCCATTAAGACCATTAAGGCCTGTGACTTTGGGGTGAGTGTAGCCCTTAAAGGGACCCCGTGATGGCGTCCCCATCCACGTCGGTGGCAGGGCCAGCAAGGGCATATGCGCAGGCGGCTTCCGCAACCACGGTGCCTCCTGCGCCTCCTGCTGCCCTGCCGTCGTTCAGATTAATAACGAAAAAAAACGGGGTCAAGAGCTACACTCACCCCACTATGACCATTGAGGAGTGCGTGCAGGCGATAGCTGGGGTAGTCGGCACCTCGGCCATTGTTGCGGCCTCCAAAATGTCTGGGAAGGCTGTGTTCTTCCTGGGGTCGGAGCGGGCGGTGTCCCTGGCCCTTGAAAAGGGGCTCACGGTGGGCGGGACGTTCCTGCTTTGGACCCTCTCGAGGCCGGGAGAGCGTCCGGGCGGAAGGAAGGTGCGGAGGAAGAACAAACACCTCGAGGCGGGTCCCCTCAGTGCGCCGGACAGCCCAATCACCGCGCTCAGCCCAACCCTGTCACCGGCGAGCGCGGGGTGCCCTGAGCCCGTGCCCGAGGCCTCGACCAATACCGCAGAGGGGCTCGGGCGCAGGCAAGAAAAGCAAAAGGGGGGAGTGGAGCAGGAGGCCTGTCTCCCTGCCTCCGCGCCCCCCCAGGAAAAAAAGGAGGCGCCGCTCCAATGAGGCGGAGGGGGAACAACATCCCTCCGTGGAGGAGTCGGTGCCCGCCGCGTGTCCCGCGTCCCCCACCAGCGCCCCCAAGCAGCGCCGTAGGCGGGAGGAGTCTGTCCCCGGGGAGGGTGAGACAGTCGAGGCTCCCAGCCTCTGCCTCCCGGGGATGGCGTGAAAGATCTGCCTGTCGTGGGGGGCGTGGGACCGGCGGAGGAATGCGTTGCCACCGGGACTGAGGCGGGCGGGGCCAAAAAGGCCGAACCTGAGCCCTCCCAGCCATTACCCAACTTCCCCCGGGATCTGCTCGATCCGGCAGAAACCAAACATTTTAATAATTTTAATGAACCTGCACACGCTGGGCCGGGGGGTGGCGGCGGGGAGGGGGTAGAACACCAACCCTCGCCCCCAACTTTGGAGCTGGGGGACTTGGAGGACCTGGAGCATTACTTTGACCAGGTCCCTCCATGTTCCCCGGTCCCTGGGGCGGAGGAGGAACCCCTGCCGCTGTCACTTCCTGACCCAGCACCACAAATAAAAGAGCCCAGTGGGGACTCCTCTGCCGACGATCCTGGGGGTGGGATCGGGGCAGAGTTAGGGCTGGATGGAGCGGCCGGGCCGTTTGCCGTACCTCGTGCGGTCGACGGACCGGCTGCTGGCGGCGACCTCCCGGAGGGGGACGGGGACTCGGTGGAGGACGCGGGAGAAGATCTGGAGTCCATCGCCAGTGAGGCATTGGATCTCCTCGTGCCCGCCACTGAGTTCCCCCTCATTCCTGTAAAGGAACTCCGGGACTTTTTGGTCGAGAGCCAGGGTTGCAGCAACCGAGCCCGTCTGGCCCTGGGAAGATGGTCTGAGCCGGCGCTGCACATCGCGTCCGTCCCCGCCGCCACTAAAACCATGGCCGCGGGCGGGCCCTTATCAAAGGCACAAAGCCTTGAGCTGCGCCAGCTCAAAACGTCCCTCGCTGGGCTGCTGAGGGGGTGGAGGTCAACAAACGTCTCCACTCCCCGCCCCCCCCACAATAGGTTAGGTAGAGGTTGCACTATGCTTTTGCCATGAAGATAACCATAGCCAGCCTCAACATCAACGGCGGCAGAGAGGCACGCTGTAGATTTAACAATTTTTCGCTCCTGCGGGAGGGGAAATATGCGGTGTGCTTCCTGCAAGAAACCCACACCGTTCCGGGAGACGAAGCCACGTGGCTCCTGGAATGACAAGGAGAGGTCCGCATGAGCCACCTCACCGCCACTTCTTGTGGGGTGGCCATCTTGCTGGCCCCGCATTTTCAGCCGGAGATCTTGGGGGTCGAGGAGCCCGTGCCAGGCCGCTTGCTGCACGTAACGGTTCACCTGGGGAACGTGCCGCTCCATCTCGTGAATGTGTACGCCCCTCAGCCCGGCCCGCAGCAAACGCGCTTCTTCGAAGAAGTGTCCACTCTTCTTGGCTCCGTCGACGTCGGCGACTGCATTGTCCTCGGGGCGGGGGGGGGATTTTAACTGCACCCTCGAGGCGAGGGACCACTCCGGTGCCTGCAGAGCATGACGGCGATCGAGAAGTTGAGGGACCTGGTCGGGTCCTTTGACTTGGTGGACGTCTGGCGAAATCTCCATCCCGACTCCAGCGCCTTTACTTGGGTGAGGCCTGGAGTTGGATGGTCCAGAATCGACCGCCTTTACGTGTTTCGGGCATACGTTTCCTGCGTTCCGACGGCCTCCATGCAGCCGGTGCCGTGTTCGGACCACCACCTGATGTGGGCGGAGCTCGCTTCGCTCCGCGTGAGGACGGGGTCCGCGTACTGGCACTTTAAAAACCGGCTGCTGGAGGAAGTGCAGTTCCAGGACTCGTTCCGTCGATTCTGGTCCGACTGGAGAAGGAAGCAGGGGGGCTTCCCCTCCTTAAGGCTATGGTGGGACGTGGGCAAGGCTACGTCGAGAGTACGCGAGGGGGTCGACCAAAAGGCGGGCGGCCAGGGTCGGGCGCCTAGAAAAAGAGGTGCTCGACCTGGAAGCCCGTCTCGGTCAAGTCGTTGGGGACCCGGCCCTGCGGACGGTGTACGAAGCGAAGAAGGCTGCGCTGAAGGACCTGCAGCTCGTCGGGTCTCGAGGCGCGTTCGTGAGGTCGCGGATCCGGTTCCTGCGGGATCTGGACCGCGGCTCCCCCTTCTTCTACTCGCTGGAAAAAAGACAGGGTGTCCGTAAGCAGCTCTTGACGCTGCTGGCCGACGACGGCTCTCTCGTCTCGGATCCGGAGGGCGTCAACAACAGGGCCCGAGAATATTACGGGGCTCTCTTCTCTCCGCAGCCGTCTAGCGAGGAAGCGCGTAGAGTTTTGTGGGAGGAACTGCCGAAGGTCAGCCCGGAGGGTGCCGAAAATCTGGAAGCTCCGCTAAGCCTGGCGGAGCTGACCGGTGCCCTCGACCGGCTCTCGAGGGGAAAAGCCACGGGGCTGGACGGGCTTACCGTGGAGTTCCACAGGGCGCTCTGGGACGTCCTGGGGGGTGACTACGCGCGGGTCCTGGGGGAAAGTCTGGCGACCGGGGAGATGCCCCTCTCTTGGCGCAGGGCAGTCATCGTCCTGCTGCCTAAGAAGGGCAATCTTCGCCTCCTTAAGAACTGCCGCCCGGTCTCCCTCCTCAGCACGGACTACAAAATCTTCGCCAGGGCGATGTCTGCTCGCCTTGGTGCCGTGCTGGACCACATGATCCACCCCGACCAGTCCTACACGGTCCCGGGCCGGACAATCCACGATAACATCCATCTGGTCCGGGACCTCATCCATCATTCCCAGGAGGCTGGTCTGTCGGTCGCCTTCCTATCTCTCAACTAAGAGAAGGCGTTCGACAGGATGGATCATAACTATTTGTTGGGAACTCTGCGCACTTTCAGGTTCGGGACGCATTTCGTCGCCCAGATCCGACTTTTGTACGCTGCCGTGGAGTGTCTGATTAAGGTTAACGGGTCCTTGACGGCGCCCCTTCGCTTTAGGAGAGGGGTGCGCCAGGGATGCCCCATGTCCGGCCAGTTATATGCCGTCTGCGTGGAGCCTTTCCTGTGCCTCCTGCGGACGAGGTTGACGGGACTGGCTCTGCAAGGGCCGGGCGTGGAGGTCGTCCTCTCGGCTTACGCCGATGACGTGCTCCTCGCGGTAGAGGATCCCGCTGACCTGCGGAGGATGCGTGAGTGCCAGGAGATTTACTCGGCCGCATCCTCTGCCAGGATCAACTGGGAGAAATGTTCCGGACTCCTGGTGGGTCAGTGGCGGGTGGACTCCCTGCCGGAGGAGCTCAGGCCTTTTGCCTGGAGCATGACCCATCTCCTCTATCTGGGAGTCTACCTTAGCCCCGATGAGGAACCCTGGCCGGCGAACTGGCAAGAGCTGGAGGCCATGGTCGCCGCTCGCCTAGGGCGCTGGACAGGACTGCTCCGAGTGCTGTCCTACAGGGGTCGAGCGCTAGTCATAAACCAGCTGGTGGCCGCTGTGCTGTGGTACCGGCTGGTCACTTTGACTCCTCCCCCTGCGTTTGTCGCCAAGATACAGAAGAAGCTGGTGGACTACTTCTGGAACAACAGGAAGCACTGGGTCTCTGCGGCGGTCTTGAGTCTCCCACTTAGGGAGGGCGATCATTCGTTGGTGTTTGTCAGCACCCAGCGAGCGACTTTCCGTCTTCAGACCCTGCAGAGATACCTTTACGTCGAGCCCCCTCCTAGGTGGCGTGCGCTGGCGACGTATTTCTTCTGCCAGCAGTACAGCCTCAACTACGACACGCAGCTACTGTTTGTGAGCCTGGGGGGGGGCATCAGGACCACCGTCCAGGGGCTGCCTGTCTTTTACAAGGAACTCACCAGGGTCTGGAACAAAGTCTCCACCAAGCGCAGCTCTCCACCGGCTGGAGTGGCGGCTGTCCTGCAGGAGCCGCTGCTCAGGAATCCGTACCTCCACGACCGAGGTTTTAGGTGGCAGGCAGACGAGAGGGCTGTGGCTGGCGAGGTGACCAGGGTCAGGGACCTGCTCGATGGCAGAGGAGCGGGCTGGATGGCGCCAGATGTGCTGGCGCGGCGCCTAAATTCCACCAATGTCCGCCGCGCGGCCGATGCCATCGAGTCGCTAAAAACAGCTCTGGGCCCTGACTCCGTTAGGTGTATCGAGGAGGCTCAAGTACGTGGGGAGATCCCGTCCGAACTGACCCCCGTCCGGATGGAATTCCTCATCAGCGCCAAACCCCGGAACCTCCCTCGGGAGACAGCGCCTCACAACTTGAGCTGCCTCGGGGAAATCCCCTCCGTGCCTTTCAGTTCTGCACGGAGGGGTTTCCTGTACGGGCTGCTCCTGCACACTCTCAACTTTGCCATCCTCGCCGGCCGTCCGGACACGCCATGGCGTATCATCTTGCCATCCGGAGGAGGCGGGGGTCCCCGATGGAGTGCACTCTACGCAGGGGTCCTCCCACTATTCATCGGGGACTTGGCCTGGAGGGTGGTGCATGGAGCAATCCCATGCAATAGGTTTTTAAGCCGGTTCACGGGCTCCCAGGCCGCCTGCAATTTCTGCGGTCTGGAGGAGTCTGTGTTCCATGTTTTTATTGAATGCACGAGGTTGCAGCCCCTGTTCCATTATTTAAAGGGGCTGCTCCTGAAATTCTGACTGCACTTCAGTTCCACACTCCTGATCTTAGGGCACCCTGTGCGGAGGGGAGCACGTAGGTCTGAAGGCCTCCTCGTAGGACTGCTCCTGGGCACGGCCAAGGGTGCCATCAGCCGGTCCAGGAAGTGGGCGGTCGAGGGGGTCGTTCAGCCCGACTGCTTGCCTCTCTTCCGTGCCTACATCTGAGCCAGGGTGTCCCTAGAGATGGAGCACACGGTGTCCACCGGTACGCTCGCGGTCTTCCGCGAGAGGTGGGCGCCGGAGGGACTGGAGTGCATTGTCACCCCCGGCAACCAAATTTTAATTTTATTTTATATGTTTTAAAGTTTAGTTTGTTTTAATTGCCGGGTTTTAGTGCCCCCCTCCCCTTTTATAGGGGGCACTTGTAAATTTTGGTTTTAGTGCCCAAAAAAAACAAAACAAACAAAAACTAAAAAAAAATACAAAAAAAAAGGGCCTTGAAAAATGTTTGGAATGTCCCCCAGATAGGGGGGCACTTGATTTAATGTTTACTTTTGTCTCCTAAAAAGATTTGTAGAGCTGTTGAGTTGTGAGAGGCTTAGCCAGTCACGTGATGTTCACAAGACTCAATAAAACCCCAATCAGTTGGGTTCAGGGGGATCCACGATGAGGTATAAGAACATAAGGACATAAGAAATAGGAAGAGGAGTACGGCCCCTCGAGCCTGCTCCGCCATTTAATAAGATCATGGCTGATCTAATCGTGGACTCAGCTCCACTTCCCGCCCGCTCCCCATAACCTCTTATCCCCTTATCGTTTAAGAAACTGTCCATTTCTGTCTTAAATTTATTCAATGTCCCATCATTCACAGCTCTCTGAGGCAGTGAATTCCACAGATTTACAACCCTCTGAGAGAAGAAATTTCTCCTCACTCAGTTTTAAATGGGCGGCTCCTTATTCTAAGATAATGCCCTCGAGTTCTAGTCTCCCCCATCCTCTCTGCATCCACCTTGTCAAGCCCCCTCATAATCTTATACGTTTTGATAAGATCACCTCTCATTCTTCTGAACTTCACTGGGTAGAGGCCCAACCTACTCAACCTTTCCTCATAAGTCAACCCCCTCATCCCCAGAATCAACCTAGTGAACCTTCTCTGAACTGCCTCCAAATCAAGTATATCCTTTCGTAAATATGGAAACCAAAACTGCACGCAGTATTCCGGGTGTGGCCTCACCAATACCTTATATAGCTGTAGTAAGACTTCCCTGCTTTTATACTCCATCCCCTTTGCAATAAAGGCCAAGATACCATCGGCCTTCCTGATCACTTGCTGTACCTGCATACTATCCTTTTGTGTTTCATGCACAAGTACCTCAGGTCCTGCTGTACTGCGGCACTTTGCAATCTTTCTCCATTTAAATAATAACTTGCTCTTTGATTTTTTTTCTGCCAAAGTGCATGACCTCACACTTTCCAACATTATACTCCATCTGCCAAATTTTTGCCCATTCACTTAGCCTGTCTGTGACCTTTTGCAGATTTTTTGTGTCCTCCTCACACATTGCTTTTCCTCCCATCTTTGTATCGTCAGCAAACTTGGCTACGTTACACTCAGTCCCTTCTTCCAAGTCGTTAATATAGATTGTAAATAGTTGGGGTTCCAGCACTGATCCCTGCAGCACCCCACTAGTTACTGGTTGCCAACCAGAGAATGAACCATTTATCCCGACTCTCTGTTCTCTGTTAGTTAGCCAATCCTCTATACATGCTAATATATTACCCCCAACCCCATGAAATTTGATCTTGTGCACCTTTTATGTGGCACCTGGTCAAATGCCTTCTGGAAGTCCAAATACACCACATCCACTGGTTCCCCTTTATCCACCCTGTCTGTTACATCCTCAAAGAACTCCAGCAAATTTGTCAAACATGACTTCCACTTCATAAATCCATGCTGACTCTGCCTGACCGAATTTTGCTTTTCCAAATGTCCTGCTACAGCTTCTTTAATAATGGACTCCAACATTTTCCCAACCACAGATCTGAGACTAGCTGGTCTATAGTTTCCTGCTTTTTGTCTGCCTCCTTTTTTAAATAGGGGCGTTACATTTGCAGTTGTGAGCTTGGTGGATGAATTGGTAATGTATAGCGTGATTGTTAAACCTTTGCTAATAAACCAACTGGTTCTTAATAGCAATGTGTTGCTATTAATTCTTAAGTAAAGAACCCATGAAGCAAATACATTACAACAGTCATGCGCCATTTTAACACTCCACCCACACCATTCCCGCCAGGCAGGCAGTGTTAAAATCGGGGCATGTGTCAGCATCAGGGAGTTCCAGTATAGTCCAGGGAAAGCTTTCCCAGTGCTGATCTCATTCCCCTCCCATACCACCCACTCAGCCATTGTGCTAATCGTTACCATTCCCTGCAGCAGCAGCCCTGTGGCCTCTTTGAGTGGGATTGCCAATGAGCGCTGTGGTTATTTTTAATTGTGAAGTGAAGGTGAAGTCAAGGCCGATAGTACTGGACATCACCCCGACTGCAAAGAGTGAATGAGAAGACAAGGAAGAGGAAGTCATCGAATGATGTCAAGTTTGGGGTTTTTAAATGCCTGAAAGTTGTAAGCGAAAGGAAACATTGAACAATGGATGGAGTACTACAGTTATAGCTATAAGAATAAATCAGTATGAGATTATAGTCTTTATTCCAAAACAGTGGGAGATCATGTAAAGATAGTGTATGGGACTTTAGAAAGTTCAGAGGAGGCAGTTCAGAGGAACACCAAGCACAGCACCATTGAAAAAATAGACAGTAAAATAGTCTCCCAGAATTACGATAGCAATGAATAATTCAGATAATTCAAGGATGCCAATGAGATCAAGACTAAGAATGAAGTAACATACTAAATGGCTAATTCCCAAATCATTCAGTAGAGAAGACACGAATAAAATGGTATCAATCTAGGAGGCTCTAGAACTAAGTTTAATGAGTTTGATATAATTTACTTAGCAATGACAGGCTGAAAGGTCACAAAACTAATAACTCCCCAGAAATAGACAATTTACCGGAAGGTGAGACTTGGGACAAAATCTACCAGCACCATGAGGAAGTCAATGAATCCAGATAAACGGAACCAAGCCAACACTGTACTTAAATAGCCTAGTCATCATAGGCAGTCCCTCGAATGACAGTGACTTGCTTCCACAAGAGGTCACAGATGTTTCAAATGAAGGACCTGATGTTCCAGTCCTGAACACCAGTTGAGGGGGTGGAAGATGCCTGTGCGTGGATTTTTTTAACATGTGGTGACCGTTGCACATCAGCCACCACACGGGCTCGACAGAGCTAGGCCTTTATCCAGTGGCAAGGGTTGAACCAGGACGACTGGAGACCTGCTCTGCTGCACGGACCTAGTGCGCACACATGTCGCAGTGTGGGCAGGCCAGTGCTGCCCCTGGGCCCTCGGCTCTTCTGGGCCTGTACCCTCATTCGCTGCACCTTCACCCACGATGACACCACCGCAGGTCGGGGCTATAAATAGAGCTGGAGCACGGGGCCCTGGAACATCGTGGGCGAAGGTCCGGCAAATAAGCCTAGTAAGGCAGTATCGGAAGGGCAGGTCCTACCTCGCCAATCTCTCTGGCTTTTGTTGAGGAAGTGACCTCCCAGGTGGAGTTAGAAAATACTACAGCGTGGCGTACCTAGACTTCTTTCATAAAGAATCACAATAGAGGCTGCTACATATGCTTAAAGCCAGGAAAATGTTGGCGTGGATTAAGAAGCTAGCTGAAAGAGTTGAGCATTGAGTACTAATTAAGAGAGAGATGTTGGGCTGGGGAGATGTACTTAGTGGAGTGCTCCAAAGATTTGTGCTGGGACTCTTTACTACTTCTGCTCTACGCAACAACCTGGAATCAGAAACTCAATATAAATTGGTCAGATTCGCAAATTATTTTGCAAACCATTTCTTGGCTCTCCAATTATGAAATATATTGAGACCTCCATGGATTTGCTTCAGAACTGCCTCACCTCCACTTTTAACAACCGAGTCCTCAATAGATATCAAATGATTTCTCACCTTGATTGAACAGCCACCTCTGTGGCCTCAAATCTTGAGGTCGAAATTCAGGTGCACCAGAAATCTGGCACACCTGTGAGTTTTTAACTGGTTCTCACCGCTGGAACTCTTGGTACGGGAAGTAGATCCATTTTCAGGACTTTGGATTGTTTTCAAAGTCTTGCAGTAAATGGATATAATGGGGGCAGGCTTTAGACTCAAAGCCAGGCTGACTGTCTAAAAATGGGTCAGTTGGACCGTCCGCTGCTGTCAATCAACATGGTGACATCACAGCGCGTGTCCATCACCATGATCGCTCCGCTCTGTTAAAGGGGAGAGATCCGAGCATTTTTTTAACTTTGGCCACTGGGCCACCAAGGAGGGTTTCGGCCGGGCCAGCGGCCTGGCACCCAAGAGGGGGTGCCAGGCTGCCGGTTGGCGGCCCGGCCGAACCCGGGGGCAGTATTTTGTCGGCCGATTGGTAAGTCGGCCGGCAAAAATGTTTGCATTGCAGCCACAGCAGTGGACCCTCCCCTTTAAGGGCGACCATGCTGGCAGGCCGCACTTACTCTGCAGAGGGTGCACCGGCAGAAAAACCTGCTGGGGGCACCACGTGGCGGGGATCAACGGATGGAGCTGAAAATGGATAGGTAAGTATTTATTTTATTTTAATTTGGCGGTGCACCTACTTGGGCGGCATGGGGTTCAAGCCGAAAAATCCCCCACCTAAATTTAGGTCAGTTTGGCCTGTTGACCTCAAGGCAGTGGCCATTCGATTTTTAGGAATGGCTGCCGCAAATGGATATTAACAGGTCTCTTTGAGACCCTGAATTTCGGCCCCCTTGAATATACCAAACGCTTGACTAGTTGGCAGTTTATTGCCATATCTGGCTTGAACGACTGAAGATTCATTGTTGCTCTGTCTCTCTTGGACAACGGGGTAGATTTATCGCTTTAATTGCCTGGTAGAATGGATTGTAAGCCCTTTATGGAACTCACCTGATTTTCATTTCATTCTTGCTATCATCATCAACCTGTCTCTGTCGCCTGATCCCATCCCCTCCTCAAAAAACCTATTTTAAACCCCAGCACCGTGTTCAATTATCACTCTATCTCAAATCTCCCCTCCCTCTCCAAAGTCCTGCAACACTGTTGCCTTGCAACAACATCTCTACCTCTCCCAGTATTGCCTGTTTGAAACCTTATAATCTGATTTGCATCCTGTCCATAGTATGGCATTGCCCTGATCACAGCGACTAATGATGCACTCAGCACTTGTCTGCCCTTCCTTATTCTTCTCACTTTTTCTGGTTCCTTTGACATCGTCAATCATTATCATCAAGCTTTAGAATGAGAGCCCCAGACACCCCTCAATGTCTTTTGTGGGCGGTCCACCTACATGAAGTTGTTCTCTCCTTGTTCATAAGAACATAAGAAATAGGAGTTGAGGCCAAGATCAGATTAGCCATGATCTGGACAAAAATTTGGCAGATGGAGTATAATGTTGGAAAGTGTGAGGTCATGCACTTTGGCAGAAAAAAAATCAAAGATCAAATTATTATTTAAATGGAGAAATATTGCAAAGTACCGCAGTACAGCGGGACCTGGGGGTATTTGTGCATGAAACACAAAAGGATAGTACGCAGGTACAGCAAGTGATCAGGAAGGCCAATGGTATCTTGGCCTTTATTGCAAAGGGGATGGAGTACAAAAGCAGGGAAGTCTTGCTACAACTATATAAGGTATTGGTGAGGCCACACCCGGAATACTGCGTGCAGTTTTGGTTTCCATATTTACGAAAGGATATACCTGCTTTGGAGACAGTTCAGAGAAGGTTCACTAGGTTGATTCTGGGGATGAGGGGGTTGACATGAGGAAAGGTTGAGTAGGTTGGGCCTCTACTTATTGGAGTTCAGAAGAATGAGAGGCGATCTTATAGAAACGTATAAGATTATGAGGGGCTTGACAAGGTGGATGCAGAGAGGATGTTTCCACTGATAGGGGAGTCTAGAACTAGGGGGAACTTAGAATAAGGGGCTGCCCATTTAAAACAGAGATGAAGTGGAATTTCTTCTCTGAGGGTTGTAAATCTGTGGAATTTGCTGTCTTGGAGAGCTGTGGAAGCTAGGACATTGAATAAATTTAAGACAGAAATAGACAGTTTCTTGAGCGATAAGGGGATAAGGGGTTATGGGGAGTGGGCGGGGAAGTGGATCTGAGTCCATGATCAGATCAGCCATGATCTTATTGAATGGCACCTTGAGCCTGCTCCGCCATTTAATAAGATCATGGCTGATCTGATCTTGGTCTCAACACTTCTCTGCCCGCTCCCCATAAACCTTGACTCCCCTATAATTCAAGAATCTGTCAATCTCAGCCTTGAATATATTCAATGGCTCAGCTTCCACAGCTCTCTGGCGTAGAGAATTCCAAAGAATCCATTGCTCCTTGAGTCAAAGAAGGTTTAGCATTAAAATGAATGAATGAAAGATCATGGGCTGAATGCCTGTTGTTTTCTATGTTACTTTCCCTGCCAGGGCTGCTCCCTGCTGGAACCACCGCACCGTGGAATCATCCTTTTAATCTTGACCTAAGTCTTATCTTTGGGCTCACACATATTGGATAGACAGAGAGGAAAAGGAGGCGGGGTGGCGTTGCTGGTTAAAGAGGAAATTAATGCAATAGTAAGGAGGGACATTGGCTTGGATGATGTGGAATCAGTATGGGTGAAGCTGCGGAATACCAAAGGGCAGAAAACACTAGTGGGAGTTGTGTACAGACCACCAAACAGTAGTAGTGAGGTTGGGACAGCATTAAACAAGAAATAAGGGATGTGTGCAATAAAGGTACAGCAGTTATGGGTGTCTTTAATCTAAAATTGATTGGGCTAACCAAACTGGTAGCAATGCAGTGGAGGAGGATTTCCTGGACTGTATTAGCGATGGTTTTCTAGACCAATATGTCGAGGAACCAACTAGAGAGCTGGCCATCCTAGACTGGGTGATGTGTAATCAGAAGGGACTAATTAGCAATCTTGTTGTGCGAGGTCCCTTGGGGAAAAGAGACCATAATATGGTAGAATTCTTTATTAAGATGGAGAGTGACACAGTTAATTCGGAAATTAGGGTCCTGAACTTAAGGAAAGGTAACTTCGACGGTATGAGGTGTGAATTGGCTAGAATAGACTGGCAAAGGATACTTAAAGGGTTGACGGTGGATAAGCAATGGCAAACATTTAAAGATCACACGGATGAACTTCAGCAATTGTACATCCCTGTCTGGAGTAAAAATAAAACGGGGAAGGTGGCTCAACCGTGGCTAACAAGGGAAATTAGGGATAATGTTGAAACCAAGGAAGAGGAAAATAAATTGGCTAGAAAAAGCAACAAACCTGAGGACTGGGAGAAATTTAGAATTCAACGGAGGAGGACTAAGGGTTTAATTAAGAGGGGGAAAATAGAGTACGAGAGGAAGCTTGCAAGGAACATAAAAACTGACTGCAAAAGCTTCGAGAAATATGTGAGGAGAAAAAGATTAGTGAAGACAAACGTAGGTCCCTTGCAGTCGGATTCCGGTTGAATTTCTAATGGGGAACAAAGAAATGGCAGACCAATTGAACAAGTACTTTGGTTCTGTCTTCACGAAGGAAGACACAAATAATCTTCCGGATGTACTAGGGGACAGTGGCTCGAGTGAGAAGGAGGAACTGAAGGATATCCTTATTAGGCGAGAAATTGTGTTAGGGAAATTGATGAGATTGAAGGCCGATAAATCCCCGGGGCCTGATAGTCTGCACCCCAGAGTACTTAAGGAAGTGGCTCTAGAAATAATGGAAGCATTAGTGATCATTTTCCAACAGTCTATCGACTCTGGATCAGTTCCTATGGACTGGAGGGTAGCTAATGTAACACCACTTTTTAAGAAAGGAGGGAGAGAGAAAATGGGTAATTATAGACCAGTTAGCCTGACATCGGTAGTGGGGAAAATGTTGGAATCAATCATTCAAGATGAAATAGCAGCGCATTTGGAAAGCAGTGACAGGATCGGTCCAAGTCAGCATGGATTTATGAAAGGGAAATCATGCTTGACAAATCTTCTGGAATTTTTTGAGGATGTAACTTGTAGAGTGGGCAAGGGAGAACCAGTGGATGTGGTGTATTTGGACTTTGAAAAGGCCTTTGACAAGGTCCCGCACAAGAGATTGGTGTGCAAAATCAATGCACATGGTATTGGGGGTAATGTACTGACATGGATAGAGAACTGGTTGGCAGACAGGATAAACGGGTCCTTTTCAGAATGGCAGGCAGTGACTAGTGGAGTGTCGCAGGACTCAGTGCTGGGACCCCAGCTCTTTACAATATACATTAACGATTTAGATGAAGAAATTGAGTGTAATATCTCCAAGTTTGCAGATGACACTAAACTGAGTGGCGGTGTGAGCTGTGAGGAGGACACTAAGAGGCTGCAGGGTGACTTGGACAGGTTAGGTGTGTGGGCAAATGCATGGCAGATGTGGATAATTGTGAGGTTATCCATTTTGGGAGAAAAAACACGAAGGCAGAATATTATCTGAATGGCGGCAGATTAGGAAAACGGGAGGTGCAACGAGACCAGCGTGTCATGGTTCATCAGTCATTGAAAGTTGGCATGCAGGTGCAGCAGGCAGTGAAGAAGGCAAATGGTATGTTGACCTTCATAGCTAGTGGATTTGAGTAGAGGAGCAAGGGAGGTCTTACTGCAGTTGTTCATGGCCTTGGTGAGGCCTCACCTGGAATATTGTGTTCAGTTTTGGTCTCCTAATCTGAGGAAGGACGTTCTTGCTATTGAGGCAGTGTCGGGAAGGTTCACCAGACTGATTCCATGGATGGCTGGACTGACATATGAGGAGAGACTGGATCAACTGGGCCTTTATTCACTGGAGTTTAGAAGGATGAGAGGGGATCTCATAGAAATGTCTAAGATTCTGAAGGGACTGGACAGGCTAGATGCGGGAAGAATGTTCCCGATGTTGGGGAAGTCCAGAACCAGGGGACATAGTCTTAGGATAAGGGTTAGGCCATTTAGGACTGAGTTGAGGAGAAACTTCTTCACTCAGAGAGTTGTTAACCTGTGGAATTCCCTGCCACAGAGAGTTGTTGATGCCAGTTCATTGGATATATTTAAGAGGGAGTTAGCTATGGCCCTTACGGCTAAAGAGATCAAGGGGTATGGAGAGAAAGCAGGAAAGAGGTACTGAGGGAATGATCAGCCATGATCTTATTGAATGGCGGTGCAGGCTCGAAGAGCCGAATGGTCTACTCCTGCACCTATTTTCTATGTTTCTATGTTTCCCCACAGCTTTGTCTTCTACCCCACATATATTCCATCTTTTCCCACCATCAAAATATCACATGTATTTGTCCCCACCTCTCCCCATCTCTCCCAGAAGCTCTAATCCCTGCCTTTATCATTTCATGCTCTTCTTCTCTAATGCTCCCCTAGTCGGCCTCCCGGCTTCCACCCTCTAGAAATTACAACTCACTTAAAATACAGCAGCCCACATCTTCACCCACTCAAAGCCTTTAAATTCCATTCACTCAGTTGTTGCCGGGCTCCACTGACTTCCTGTGCCCTCCATATCAATTTTCAAACGGCTTATCCTTACCTACAAATACTTTCATACCTCACCCCATCCTACCTCAACAATTTAATTCAGCATCCATCCTTACTTGCAAACAGCACAAGTGTGACGTTGTTCCTCTTCTTGTTCCCTATCCTCTGCGTGCCACTATTGGTGGCCACTTCTCCCACTGTTATGTCGTCTAGAACCCTTTCCCTAAATCCCTCTTCATTACATCCTCCTTTCCTACTTTCAAAGGTCTTAATTCTATCTGCCTGTTCTCTCTCATTTGATATCCATCTTTTTCTATCCACTCTGTAAAACATGTTGAGACATGTTTCTGAATGACGAGCACTATATCATTGCACAGTTTTGTTATTGTTCCTTCATCCTGGTAACACCTTACCATTGACATTTTACCATTGCTTTTATGTCCTTCCTGTAATGGAATTCCCCAAACTGCAGAGAATCTCCCAACTACTGCCTAACTAATGTCTTGTAGAAGTCCAAATCAAGGATTCTGTTTGCCTGTTTAATGTCCTCAGCTCCTAGCACTGCCACTTTCAATCGCCTGTGTAACTGCGCACCAAGCATTCTCAAATCTTCTTGTCCATTTAAAATCTTACCATTTAGAAGAAGAAAGAACAAACGTTCATTTATATAGCACATTTCATGACCTCAGGACAAGCTTCACATCCAATGAGGTGCAGTCACTGTTGTAATGTAAGGAAATGCAGCAGCCAATTTCCACACAGCAAGATCCCACAAACATCTGAGATAAGAACATAAGAAATAGGAGCAAGAGTAGGCCATTTGGTCCCTCCACCATTCAATAAGATCATAGCTGATCTGATTCTGGCCTCAACTCCACTTCATCGCCCGCTCCCCATAACCCTTGACTCCCTTATCATTCAAAATTCTGTCTATCTCCACCTTCAGTATATTCAAAGACTCAGCCTCCACTGCTCCCTGACCAGATAATCCGCCTTATTGATGTTGGTTGAGCAATAAATGTTGGTCATGTTATCTCCTCTACTCTTCAAATATTGCACCAGTTTGACATTTCATCTGAAAGGCAGCACCCCTAACAATCCAGCCCTCCCTCAGTACAACACTCCTCCAGTCATACAACCCTCCGAGATCTCTGCGCTCCTCCAATTCTGGCCTCGCACGCATCCTCGATTGTCATCGTTTCACCATTAGCCTTCAGCTGCCTCGGTTCTAAGCTCTGGAGTTCACTTCCTAAATCTCTGCACCTCTCTCTCCTCCTTTAAGACCCTCCTTGACATCTAGCTCTTTGAGCAAGCTTTTGGTCAACTGTCCTAATATCTCCCTACTCGTGGCTCGTTTCAAATGTTGTTTGAAAGCGTTCCTGTGAAGTGTCAATGTTAAAGGTGCTATATAAATATAAGTTGTTGTTATTGTTGTTGTTGAAGTGGCAGTCTAGATTACATGCTCCAAACTCTTGAGACCTTGAACCTAACACCTTCCGACTCAGAGGCAAGAGTGCTACCACCGAGCTAAAGCAGACAATAGGTAGGATAGGCACACCAAATTCAATGTCCTCGCTCAGACCAATATCCCCAGCATCGAAGCACTGACCATGCTCAATCAGCTCCGCTGGATGGGTCACATTGCCCGCATACAAGACTCCCAAAACAAGCACTCCACTCGGAGCTCTGACACAGCAAGCGAGCCCCAGGTGGGCAGAGGAAATGCTTCAAGGACACCCTCAAAGCCTCCTTGAAAAAGTGCAACATTCCCACCGGCACCTGGGAATCCCTGGCCTAAGAATGCCCAAAGTGGAGGAGAAGCACCCGGGAAGGCGCTGAGCACCTCGAGTCTCTTCGCGGAGAGCAAGCTGAAGCCAAGCGTCGACAGCGGAAGGAGCACACGGCAACCCAGGCCCCCCACGCACCCTTTCCTTCAACCACCGTCTGCCCCACCTGTGACAGAGACTGTAGGTCCCGCATTGGACTTTTCGGTCACCTGAGAACTCATTTCTAGTGTGGCAATATATCTTCCTCAACTCCGAGGGACTGCCTATGATGATGATAAAAGCTGACAATTAAGATACATTTCCTGTCCCTATTCTTATTTCCAAAATTGTGACTTCAGTTTGTTCTATACATCTGTCCATCCTGTTAAACATGTCCTCCAGCGGTCCTTCCCAATCCTCAGCACAACTTGCTACCCACCCAGCCCTCCCCTCCAATTTGAAGCTATCAGCAAAATGGGGGTGGGGGGGTGGGGACAGGGGAAACTGTGCCTAGGATGGTCTCCAATGGCACTCTGGCTGGGAGAAGCAGACTGGATATCCAAACTGTGCCCTTGTGGGTCTGAATGCATTTAGTTTACCAATGGATCCAGTAGTGACCTGGTTGGATTACTAAATGTAGGGGCCAAAATTGCCCCTTTTTTTAAAGAGCTGTGACCGCCTCAAAGAGGTGGCCACGGGTCGAGAATGACTCTCCGCCGAGTCGGTGCAGAGTAAAGACCTTTTTTGAAATTTCCCTACCTGGGTTTTACAGCGGTAATCGCTACCACTCCAACAGTGCTCCCGCCCCGTCAGGCACGGTCTGACCCCCCACCGACCGGCGCCCATCCCCTTTCCACCCCACGTGGGAAATTACCCCGGGGAGTGGCCCCGCCTCCGGTAAAGATCCTGCGGGAAGCTGCCTGTGGCTGGGCGGCCCGTCCGCCCTTAAAGGGGAAAGCGCTCTGCCGCGAACGCCATGTTATTTTATTTGTCGGCCGACGGCCAGGTCGGGCTGATAACGATGCCCACGGGTTTGGCTGGGCCTCCAACAGGCAGCCTGGCACCCCCTCTTGGGTGCCAGGCCGCTAGACCGGCCGAAACCCTCCCAGGTGGCCCAGTGGACTTAACTTAAAAGTATGCAGAGTTCGCAGCGGCCCTCCCCTTTAACTGAATGGGAGGGACGTTGTGATGCGTCAGCGCGATGACATCATCAGCGCAGCGCTGATGACGGGGCGGGGAGGCCGATCCGACCGAAGGCCACTTCCGCTCTGCACCCGCCCTCAACACCGTCCTGCTTGGAAAAAAATGTCAAGTGCTCAATTTCGCCAGATTCTCCGCTCCAATCCATGAATTGGGGCGGAGAAAAACTTCAAAGGTCTTTAAGTGCACCCCGTTTGGGACGGGGCTCAATTTCGTCCCCGTAGTGTGCAGACATGTGAAGAATGGCCAAGTGGGAAAGTTGCACTTGGGTGCCCATGGGCAATACTGCAGTGAGTCAGCACTTTTGTTAGAGGTGGAAGAGATAAGAGAGAAAACCGACAGCAACAAAAAAAAATCAAACCTTTATAAGTCACTGGTTAGGCCCCAGCTGGAGTTTTGTGTCCAATTTTGGGCACCACCCTTTAGGAAGGATGTCAAGGCCTCAGAGAGGAGGATTACTGGAATGGTATCAGGGATGAGGGGAAGTCTGTTATGTGGCAAGTCTAGAGAAGCTGGGATTGTTCTCCTTCGAGCAAAGAAGCTTAAGGGGAGATTTAATAGAGGTGTTCAAAATGATGAAAGGTTTCGATAGACTAAATAGAGAGAAACTGTCTCCACTGGCAGGAGGGTCGGTTAACAGAAAACGCAGATGTGAGTTAATTGACAAAAGAACCAGAGGGGGGATGAGGAAAAAACTGTTTACGCAGCGAGTTGTTATGATCTGGAACGCACTGCCTGAAAGGGTGGTGGAAGCAGATTCAATAATAACTTTGAAAAGGGAACTGGAAATGGGGAAAAAAAATGCAGCAGAAAGAACAGGGAAGTGGGACTAATTGGACTGCTCTTTCAAAAGAGCCAGCTCAGGCACGATGGGTCGAATGGCCTCCCCTGTGCTGTAGGATTCTATGATTCAGTGGGACAGTTCGCAAAACAGAAACCTTGCCACAGGCAGACAAAGCGGGTGGCAGCTGCCCTTGCTGCCTGCAGCATTGTGCAATAAGTCTACGATTATAGAATTAGTTCGCTCTATGTTTACCGCATTTAATCTCATAAAATAATCTGGATAGACTGGATTGCGACTTTTTTTTTTAAATAGATAAACGAATGGCTGTTTATACGCAAAACCATAAAAAAAAACAAAGTTGCTCTTAAAGGAGGATCGTTGGGAAAATGATACGCGAAAAGCATTTGGCAGCACCTTTAGTTGAGAAAATGAGGTGAGGTGCCACGGTTCCCTAGATGCCACCAAGGTTGAAAAGAATAAGCGAGAAGACAAAGATGAATCAAGAAGGAGAGTTTAGGTTGCAGCAAGCTTGAGTTGGAAAAACCTGTAGGGGTGTGAGAACACTGAAGGAGGTGGTTGGGTGTTACAGCTTTAAGGCCCTGTGAAAGAATGAGTTAGAGTACGGTATGGTGCAGTGCGTGTGGAGCACACCGCCTGAAAGGCTGGTGGAAGCACAATCAGCTGCAACTTTCAAAAGGGACTTGAATAAAAAATGGAATTGTAACTGGTCATGTCTCACTGTGGAGCAGCACGACTGTCACAGGGGTTGGGGGAAAGTGGAGATGATGTAGAAGTTCAGCCGTGATCTTTTTGGAAAGGAGAAATTTGCAGGGTTATGGGGAAAGAGAAGTGGGACTAATTAGATAGCTCTTTCAACTATTTTAAGTTGAACCAAAAAATCAAGTGTCCCCTTATTGGAGCCAAGTTTCGGCCTGAGTTGCTCCTGTTTTTTTGGAGCAACTGGTTTAGAATGGAGTATCTTAGAAATTTGAATTCTCGGCATTTAGTTCGCTCCAGTTCTAGTCAGTTAGAACAGTTTCACTTTGGAACAGAATTTCTTTGTCAAAAGGGGGCCTGCTTTCAAAGTTTAGGCAGTGAAAACTTACTCCAAACTAAATTAGAATGGAGTAAGTGAAGATTTTTGTACGCTCGAAAAAACCTTCTCTATACTTTAGAAAATCAGGCGTAGGTTACAAATTAGGCGTAGGGAATGGGGGGGAGGAGGGGGGAGGGGGGGGGGAAGGGAAGTCATTAAATTCTACAATCAATCAGCAGTCATACTTATACAAACATTATACAAATAAATCCAACCTGAATAAAAATTTATAAGCAAAGAAAAGATTAAATAATCCATGTTCCTACCTGTGTGAAACAGCAGCAGCCTTCGAGCTGCTGTGCTTCAGGCAGGCCTTTCATGTTGGAGACAGGCAGGGGTGTGGCGTCAGTGTCTCGACGGCAGCCCCAACAGCGGCAGCAAGCAGCCTTCGAGCTGAGCTGCGGTGCTTCAGGCAGACCTTCATTCCATCAGTGGCTGGCCGGCAGCCGAGGAAGCAACACGCACGCAGCTTTCCAAGGGGGTTGAGGCCATTCGGCCACGCTTTAGGGGCAGCGTCAGTGGCTGGCCGGCAGCCGAAGATACAGCAGCAGCCTTCGAGCTATGAGGGGGACTGAGGCCATTTGGACAGGGAGAGGCAGCCACATCGACAGTTTTATATTTAAATTTGCAGAATGGGTGCTGCATTGTCAACACCACGTATTATGCAATGGTTCGCCATCAATTCACTGCATAGGAGAGAATTGATTAGAGCTCACCGCACCAGGAATGTCGTAGCCCATAGGTTGATGGGCAGGAGACCTTACCCACGTCAACAATATCAAGCCAGGCGCTCGTACCTGGACATGAGCGAGGCTGATTGTGTGAAAAGGCTGCGTTTTCGCAGAGAAGTTGTCACTGAGATCTGTGATATGGTGAGAGCAGATTTGTAGCCCAGAAGCAGAAGGACAACTGCCTTGTCTGTTGCAGTGAAGGTGACAGCTGCACTTTCTTTCTATGCCTCGGGATCGTTTCAGGCTACAACTAGAGATGTGTGTGCCATCTCTCAACGTGCAATACATGCCTGCATTTACCAGGTCACGGCTGCACTGTATGCGCGAAGGAATGACTTCATCAATTTCCCAATGACCGCACAAGCGATCCATGAGAGGGCCGTGGGCTTCTTCAGGATTGCCAGCTTCCCAAAGGTACAGGGCTTGATAGAGTATTCAAACAGGCTCATTTAGACAGACTGTGAAAATTCACAGACCCCTAAGTCAAGGCTGCTACGTGCTGCTCAGCATGTTGCATTAACTCATCAATCAACTTGACATTTTCGGACCTAGGGCCAATAAAACGTTAAAAGATTTTCAATTGAGCCAATAAGGTCAAAGAAGACGAGTTCGTTTCTGTAAATTGATCCAGGTATAAAGTACAGCCATTTTGACCATGTGTCTCAGTAAGACAAAGAAACTGGCAATCAGCCAGCAGTTTGTTACTCTCTGCCAAGATTAAAAAGTTAAAACTACCATCGGAGTTCGTATTTCATTGGAAATTAAGAGATCTAACAATTTTGGCGCTGCGAGCAGGGTCGCTGAGGAAAGAAACTGAATTTTGGACATCGGACCTATATACGGAGGTAAGGACTCCTCTTTTTTAAAAAAAGTCCTCGGTCAAAAGTTTAAATTCGCCTCTCCTTCTACGCGATTCCGAAAGCCTCCGGTTTGCGAACCCTCTGGTTGGTAGTCGGCTCGAGGTCCCATAGACGTCTAAACTTCAGCGGTGTGTTAGTTAATTAATCACCGACCTATTGATCGGCTAGCAGGCCTACGACTCGAGACCCCAGTAAAGAACCCTAGTAAAGAAATGGCAGCAGGAGAAAAGGGCAAAGAATTGCCTACAACTGTTGAGGCACCACCTGAAGTTTCGCTAGATGCAATCCTCGAACAGTTGAAAGAATACATCGAGCAACAATTCAATTTATCTAAAACCTGTATTAAGATCGAACAAAAGTACGGAACCTCTAAAGGACAATGGTCCTTGGACGAGATTAAAAGGGTCTGGGGAAAAACGACCCGTATGAAAAATAAAGAGTGAACTAGATGGTCCCTAGCGGTTATGGGCCAGATTCGAAACCGGAATGAAATTATAATGCGTTCCCAACATGATCGAGAACTGACCAGTACAAAGGACCAATTGCAAGCTGTTTGTGCGCAGCTGCGACAGAAAAAGCTTGAACTTGAAAAGCTGGAAGCGGAAGTTAAAGATCTTAAAGGTGAAATTAAAGAATGGAAAAAATCATTAGGTCAAGAGACAGTAATAGGAAAAGGAAAATGTATTGATCAATTCCCAGGGTACCCATGTTTGGATAAATTAAAAGCGCAAACCCAAAGACACGACCGAGGAATAGATACGGTTTCTGAATCCTCCGACAATACAGTGTCGGAGGATGATGAAGAATTAGGGGTGCGCTTTGCCCCGTTTAAAAAAAGTCGAGTTGTAGTCAAATTAGAAGAGACTGCGGATGAGGGCGGAACCAAAAAAACAAAGAGAAGGATGTATGCAGAATACTGAGTTCATGCTCCGGCAGACCCAGAGAAAATTGATAAATGGTCCAAGGAATTGCCCAATCCAAAGAAAGGGGGTGTAAAAACGTGGGACCAATTGGACTGCTTAAGAAATATATATCAACTTCATCCCTGGGACGGAGTGCAAATTTTGACCATAATGGTGCCAAAAACACAGGGAAGAAAATTGCACGACAAGGTAGATGAAGCTTTGGGGCAGAATGAGCAAGAATTAGATGCAGCATGGGAGGCGATTAAACACTGGCTGCAAGCCTTCAGTCCAGCTAAGACAGACTGGGGAAAAATTGCAGCCTGCCAACAGAAAGGAACAAAGGAGGTCCTGGAGTATGACGAGTGGTTTAGATGCACGTGGCTAGAACATTCGGGTATGAATAATACGGATAAGGAAATGGATGAACAAGTGTTTGGACCCCTGAAAGCAGCTTTCGTGGCAGGTCTAAAGCCAGAACTGTCCAAAATGCTTAAGGTAGTGTTACCGGACTGGGAAGGTAGAGGAACTACCTTTGCAGCATTGGTGGATCGATGTAACCAATTAGATCGGGATATGGGAGCTAAAGTCCGAGCTGTACAGGCTATGGGATGGAAATCCCAGGATTCCGATAAACAGTCATTCGTAAAATTACCCAGAAAGTGTCATTATTGTGGGAAAGAAGGTCACTGGGCCAAGACGTGCAGGGCAAAACAGCAAGGTCGTGGCTGGGGAAGAGGACGCAGCCAGGGATACAATTCAGCCAACAAACCAGGCTTGTCACAAGATAACGACCTCATAGAAGCATTTAAGCGACTGACAATACAACAACAGAAGGAGTTACTTGGGATAGCAAAAAACGATTAGAGCCCACCCTGGCCCCCCTCCTCGCACTAATACAACAAAGGGGAGATGGGCTATATATAACTGTGAGAGTGGGCGATAAGGATGTGGACTGTCTTTTAGACACAGGAGCGGAATTAACATGCTTACCCCTACAATATGGAGACTTTTTGCCGTTGGATGGTAGGGCACATACAGCCTATGGAGTTGGAGGCCATAAAATGGAAATTAAAAGGACAACACCGATACTTATAGGGCTGGGTCCACATGAACTGATCACGCCGGTCTGGATAGGCCCAGTAGATCAACCCCTTTTGGGAATGGACGTTCTAATCCAAGTAGATTCATCGTTGCATTTCGAGGATGGTCGGGTGACATGGTCAATTAGAACTTTGAAGAAAGAAGAATTGAAGGAACACCCGATATGGGCTAAAGATAAGAACGATTGTGGCCTACTCCAGATGGAGCCTGCGTCATTTACAGGGACCAAGCCTCCATGTACTAAACAGTATCCCATCAGTCCAACTGCCATCGCGGGAATCTTACCAGTTATTCAGTAATTGCAGAAACAAGGGGTGCTTATTAAAACGCATAGCTCCTCCAATAGCCCCGTGTGGCCGGTACAGAAATCTAATGAGACTTGGCGTTTGACTGTCGATTATAGGAAAGCTAACCAGTGCATTGATCAAAAAGCTCCTTTGGTCGCAGATCCCTCCACCATTTTTAATGCCCTCAAACCGGAACATAAATATTTCTCGGTTATAGATATGGCCATCGGATTTTGGTCGGTGCCTCTGGCACCGGAGGTTCGACAGTGGTTTGCTTTCACGATCCAAGGACAACAGTATACTTGGACCCGGTTACCGCAGGGTTTCCACAACAGCCCTACGGTATTCCACATGGCTTTACAAAGCCATTTGCAAGAATTACCTCCCCTGTCATCCACAGTCATCCAATATGTAGACGATATCCTGCGAGCTTCAAACACAGAAGAACAGCATGAACAAGATTTACGAGCTTTGCTGGACCACCTTTGGCTGAAAGGACATAAAGCCAGCATCGACAAAGCACAAATATCCCAAGAAGAGGTTGTATACCTGGGACAAAAGATTTCACAAGGAAAGAGAGAACTTACCCAGGATAGAACTGCAGCCATTCGGGCTGCTAAAAAACCCACCACTATGCAGGAACTAAGGTCTTTTTTTGGGATTGTGTAACTTTAACAGAAATTGGATTGACTCCTTCACACAGCTTGCTCAGCCACTGAATGATATTTTAAAGGGGAAACGTGCCTCTAAAGAAGCCATCACCCTCACTAAAGAACAGCAAGAGGCCTTCCTGAGTTTGAAAAAGGTTTGTGTTCAGCACCGGCTCTGGGAATCCCCGACAGTGGTAAGCCATTTACCTTATTTGTCGATGAGAAAGAAGGATACATGACAGCTGTACTGACACAAGAACATGGGGATCGGCAAAGACCTATTGGCTATTATTCGGCAAAACTGGATGCGGTAGCCCTCGGATGGGGAAGTTGCCTAAGGGCCATGGAAGCTACATGTCGAGCGGTAATGACCACTGCGGGTCTAGTCCTCGACCAAAAGCTGATTGTCAAGTGTCCCCACACCGTACACGCTTTGCTGTCTATGAATAGAATGTCTCAGGTGACGGCAGCTAGATGGACCCGCTGGACATCAGTTTTGGAAGCTCCTAATCTCCATATCGTCCGGGCCAGCCCGGTTAATCCCGCAACTATGCTCCCGATGTCAGAATCGAGGGAGCAAGATGGGGGAGAATGTGAAGAGCATGACTGCGTGGAGATTTTAAAAGAAACAGAAGAAGCAGCCTTAGCAGCAGAGGAGCCTCTGCACAATCCAGACCTCATCCTGTTTGCAGATGGTTCCTTCTTTGTTGGCAATGGTACCAGAAAAGCAGGATGGGCAGTTACAACCTTATATGAGGTAGTGGCAAAAGGATGTTTACCCTCAGGAACGTCAGCACAACAGGCCGAGTTACGGGCCCTGTCAGAAGCATGACGAATAGCAGAAGGACAGACAGCTAATGTCTACACAGATTCACGTTATGCTTTTGGAGTCGCTCACGACTTTGGTATGTTATGCGGAAAAGAGGATTCCTCACTGCTGCTGGTACACCTATCCGAAATGGAAAAGAAGTCCGAGACTTACTGGAGGCCATACAATTACCTCAGGAAGTGTCCATCCTGAAGTGTAAGGTCCATACCAAGGAAAATACCACAGAAGCACAGGGAAATGCTGCCTCACAGGGCGTTCCTCCAGAAGAACCAACACAAATGTGCAGATTGAAAGCACTCAGGACTCTGACACGAGACCTTCAAACAATGCAAGGCGAGTGCTCCCGAGAGGAAAAATGGACATGGATCGAGGCAGGAATTAAGCTATGCGAAGATGGTGTCTGGAGACAAAGAGTTACCGACAAGCCAGTCGCGCCACAAGCGCTTATCCCTTTTTTAGCCCAACAGATCCACTCGTGGGGACACTTGGCCTCACAACAGATGACGGCACGGTTCCAGAAAAGCTGGTGGGGTCGGGGATTTAAAAAACATGCCCAGCTGGTAACAGACCGCTGTGTGGTCTGCCAGAAAAATAATTCTGGACCCATCACGATAATGCCCCAACTGAGGCCCCCTGCCCCTGTCGGACCATTCCAGCATCTGCAGGTTGATTATATATCTCTTCCTTCATGCCAAGGATACACTAACATTCTTGTCATGGTCAACAGATTCTCTAGATGGGTAGAAACTGTCCCAACTAAAAGAGCCACAGCCAATCACACTGCAAAGGTCTTGTGTAAGGATTACATTCCCCGATGGGGAGTTCCGAGTAGCATTGACTCAGGTCAGGGAACACACTTCACAGGTGCTGTCTGCCAAGAAGTCTGCAGGTTACGAACATTACGTGGGATTTACACTGTTCTTATCATCCACAATCATCAGGACACGTAGAACGAATGAATCGAACTTTGAAACAACGGCTTGCCAAATATCACCAAGAAGGAACACGATGGCCCCAGGCACTACCAATAGTGCTATGTAGCATTAGGGCAACCCCGAGCAGAATTACAGGTCTAAGCCCATTTAAAATTATAACAGGAAGACCCATGTCGCTGCCAGGAACTATCGATTTACGGAAAGCTGATGTTCACTTAATGAGTGACACTTTGTTATCATACTGTTAGAACTTAACCAATGCTATTAGTTCTGTTTCCCGACAGGTATCGGCAGCTTGGGGTAATCCACCCGAAGGAGGACACGACATCATCCCGGGAGTCTGGGTCTATGTGAAAAAGTTGCATAAAGAACCTTTGGGTGCCAAGTGGGAGGGACCTTATCAAGTGATATTGACCACCCAGGCAGCTGTTAAAGTCCAAGGAAAGAAAGCCTGGATCCACGCTTCACACGTTAAACGAGCACCCGTAACTGAAGCTGAAATCTAATAAGGACAATTACATTTTGCGAAAATATATAAATTTACTGTATTATTGATTGTAGGTATTCTAGGCATAGGCCCACTTCTTACTAGCCGACCCTCTGCACCAAAGGGAAATAGTAAGGTAGCAAGGGAATTACATGTAAATACTTTTTACTTTTATATTGTTTGTTTATGTTGATTAAATGTTGTTGTGACCAGGTGGCTGTAGCTGCTGTCCTGCAGGTGAGATACATTACAGGTCCCAGCAGACCATCTGTACATGGCACATGAGTATGTTGTGCTTAAGGAAAGGTTGTTTACTGGTTGAATTAAGATATTGATTTGGATTAAATTGGAATAAGGTTAATTAACCTACTAAAACCAGACTTCCATTGTGGCCACGATGGAACTCGGGTTGGTGTAAATTTGTGTGGAAGCTACTAGTCCGGACATGTGGTGAAACACATCAACAAATTTTAGAAGGAAACTCTATTAACATGTATTATTTTGTAGAATGTTTAGCCTGATGTTTTATGATTCAGTTTGTGAAAGAATCAAAGGGGGGATTGATAGAGTATTCAAACAGGCTCATTTCGACAGACTGTAAAAATTCACAGACCCCTAAGTCAAGGCTGCTACGTGCTGCTCAGCATGTTGCATTAACTCATCAATCAACTTGACATTTTCGGACCTTGGGTAGCGAGCCAATAAAACGTTAAAAGATTTTCAATTGAGCCAATAAGGTCAAAGAAGGCGAGTTCTTTTCTGTAAATTGATCCAGGTATAAAGTACAGCCATTTTGACCATGTGTCTCAGTAAGACAAAGAAACTGGCAATCAGCCAGCAGTTTGTTACTCTCTGCCAGTATTAAAAAGTTAAAACTACCATCGGAGTTCGTATTTCATTGGAAATTAAGAGATCTAACAGGGCTGCATTGATTGTACCCACATAGCCTTGCTAGCACCTGTGGAGGATTCTGAGCAGTACCGAAATAGGAAAGGTTTCCACTCTATCAATGTGCAGCTCGTGTGTGACAACAAGCAACGCATCATGTCAGTCGATGCATGATACCCTGGCAGCACCCACGATGCGTTCATCCTACGCAACAGCGTTATATCTGACATGTTTGAGCAGCAGCCAGAAGGGCAGAGCTGGCTACTGGGAGACAAAGGGTACGGCCTGACCACCTGGCTCATGACGCCCCTACGCGTGACACGGACAGAAGCTGACCGTCAATACAACATGGCGCACATTGCAACGAGCAGCATCATTGAGAGGACCATTGGCATATTGAAACAGCGATTCCGATGCCTGGACCATTCTGGAGGACAGTTGCTATACTCTCCTTAGATTGTCGGTCACTTCACCGTTGTGTGCTGCATGCTTCATTACTTAGCCATCATGAGGCAGCAGGAGCTGGTAGTGGAACCGATCAAGAAAGCATGCAAGTGCCTGATGCCGGAGCACGAGGTCGGAGGAGGGCCGTCCATCGTGCCCCTTTAACGATTGCTCGAGACTTGCGCCAGCAGTTCATCCGTGAACGCTTCAACTACTGATGCCTGAGGGCTCTGCGACCACTTTTGCGCATGGACATGTTTATTCTTTGGAGTTGTTCCTACGTTGTGTTGTGTTAATGGAACATGAAACAGTTTTAATGAAAAAATACTTTATTGAAACGTTAACATTACTGTAATAAAATATTTGTTGTATCAAACTATACTTTTTAATATGACTCTTGAAGATCACTTAAAAACTTTAAGATCACTTATAAACTTGTAAAGTTACAAAAGCTACAAAACAATCGCAATGTGAAAAATCTTACACTCTTAAGATCACTTAAACTTCAGGATCACTTTTTAGGTGCAAAATTAAATAAGATACAAAAAAATGTGAGAGCATTTACACTATAAGATCACTTAAAAACCATAAGATCTCTTATAAGTTGTAAAGTTACAAAACTTACAAAACAATTTCAATTTGAAAAATGCTACTAAAGCTGCATCAAGAACAAGAACAAAAGCAGCAAAGAAAGGCTGCAACCATCTCTCATCCACATCTCAGTGAATGTTCACTTCTTCATGGGGATGTCATTTGATTGGCGGGGCTGTGTGCCCTTATTGCAGCAGCTACCTCAACCAGGCCCTCCCTGACGGCCTGTGTCCTCATTTGCAAACCCTCCCTGACGGCCTGTGCCGTCGATTGCACTCCTTCCGACATTCCCTCCCTAAGTTCCCATGTCATTACTGCTATTTCTCCCGTCAGGACCGTCACCTCTTCACCCACTGCTCTGACGCTACCGATGAGTGATCGGGTAAGCTCATTAGTCTCCATACCCAATGCCACAACCTGATCTGCATCTGTTGCACACTGCATCTCAGGAGAGCGTGTCTCCAATCTCCTTCTCCTCTGCCTGGGTCTGCCTTGTGGCACCATTCATGTCGCTTCAAAGGGTATGTTTGCAAGAGCTGTGGAACAATGGGGTACCTCCAACGAGCTTGCAAACGAGCTGCAAGCTCTGCAAAACCTGCTAACCACCACGAGGCAGAGGAAGATCGGTCCATGGTGGATCAAAGCAATTTCGAGCCTCAGAGAGAGGAGGCAGATGTTGAAGTACATGGGGTGCACACATCTTCGACGAAATGTCCACGTATAATGCGAAACGTAAAATTGAATGGCTTACCCGTAGCCACGGAACTGGACACTGGCGCTAGCCAATCCATCATGAGTAAAAAGATGTTTGAGAGACTGTGGTACAACAAGGCATTCAGACCAGCCCTGAGCCCCATCCACACGAAACTGAGAACATACACCAAAGAGCTTATCACTGTCCTGGGCAGTGCCATGGTCAAGGTCACCTACGAGGGCACGGTGCACGAACTGCCACTCTGGATTGTCCCGGGCGATGGCCCCACACTGCTTGGAAGGAGCTGGCTGGGCAAAATCCGCTGGAACTGGGATGACATCCGAGCGCTATCACATGTCGATGAGGCCTCATGTACCCAGGTTCTTAACAAATTTCCTTCCCTTTTTAAGCCAGGCATTGGAAACTTTTCTGGGGCGAAGGTGCGGATCCACTTGGTGCCAGAGGCACGACCCATTCACCACAAGGCGCGAGCGGTACCTCACATGATGAGGGAGAGAGTGGAAATCGAGCTGGACAGGCTGCAACGCAATGGCATCATCTCCCCAGTGGAATTCAGCGAGTGGGCCAGCCCGATTGTTACAGTACTCAAAAGTGATGGCACGGTCAGGATTTGCGGCGATTATGAAGTAACTATTAATCGTTTCTCACTACAGGACCAATACCCGCTACCTAAGGCAGGTGACCTATTTGCGACGCTGGCAGGAGGCAAGATGTTCACCAAGCTCGACCTGACTTCGGCCTACATGATGCAGGAGCTGGAGGTGTCTTTGAAGGGCCTCAGCTGCATCAACACGCACAAGGGACTGTTCATCTACAACAGATGCCCGTTTGGAATTTGGTCGGCTGCAGCGATCCTCCAGAGAAACATGGAGAGCCTACTCAAGTCGGTACCACTTACGGTGGTCTTTCAGGACAAAATATTGGTCACGGGTCGGGACACCACCGAGCACCTACAAAACCTGGAAGAGGTCCTCCAGCAACTGGATCGCGTAGGGCTGCGGCTAAAGAGGTCGAAATGTGTCTTATTGGTAACAGAAGTGGAGTTTTTGCGGAGAAAGATCGCAGCGGAGGGCATTCGGCCCACTGACGCGAAGACAGAGGCTATCAGGAACGCGTCCAGGCCACAGAACGTCATGGAGCTGCAGTCGTTCCTGGGACTCCTCAACTATTTTGGTAACTTCCTACCGGGGTTAAGCATCCCTTTAGAGCCCCTACATGTGTTATTGCGCAAAGGTGAGAACTGGGTGTAGGGAAAAAAACAAGTAATTGCTTTTGAGAAAGCCAGAAACATTTTATGCTCCAACAAGCTGCTTGCATTGTATAATCCGTGTAAAAGACTTGTGCTAGCATGTGATGCATCGTCGTATGGAGTCGGGTGTGTATTACAACAAGCTAACGTTGCGGGGAAGTTGTAACCTGTCGCCTATGCTTCCAGGAGCTTGTCTAAGGCCGAGAGAGTCTACAGCACAATTGAGAAAGAGGCATTAGCGTGTGTGTTCGTGGTAAAGAAAATGCATCAATACCTGTTTGGCTTCAAATTTGAGCTGGAAACTGATCACAAGCCCCTCACATCCCGGTTCGCTGAAAACAAGGTGATAAATACTAATGCCTCAACCCGCATGCAAAGGTGGGCACTCACGCTATCAGCATATAACTATACCATCCGCCACAGGCCAGGCACCGAGAACTGTGCGGATGCTCTCAGTTGGCTACCATTGCCCACCACGGGGGTGGAAATGGCGCAACCTGCAAACTTATTGATGGTGGCGCAGCCCGCAGACTTGTTGATGGTCATGGAAGCGTTTGAAAATGATAAATCACCTGTCACGGCCCACCAGATTAGGACTTGGACCAGCCAAGATCCTCTGCTGTCCCTAGTAAAAAACTGTGTACTGCATGGGAACTGGGCCAGCATCCCGATTGAAATGCAAGAGCTAATCAAGCCGCTCCAGCGGCGAAAGAACGAGCTGTCCATTCAGGCAGACTGCCTGTTGTGGGGTAACCGCGTAGTACTACCCAAAAAAGGGCAGGGAGACATTCATCTCGGATCTCCACAGCACACACCCAGGTATAGTAATGATGAAGGCGAGAGCCAGATCCCACGTGTGGTGGCCCGGTATCGACTCTGACTTAGAGTCCTGTGTACGGCAATGCAGCTTATGTGCTCAGTTGAGCAACGCGCCCAGAGAGGCACCACTAAGTTTGTGGTCCTGGCCCTCCACACCATAGTCGAGGATTCATGTCGACTATGCGGGCCTGTTTCTCGGTAAAATGTTCCAGGTGGTGGTGGATGCTTTTTCAAAATGGATTGAATGTGAAATAATGTCGGGAAGCACAGCCACCGCCAGCATTGAAAGCCTGAGGGCCATGTTTGCCACCCACGGCCTGCCTGACATACTGGTCAGTGACAACGGGCCATGTTTCACCAGTGCCGAATTTAAAGAATTCATGACCCGCAATGGGATCAAACATGTCACCTCGGCCCCGTTTAAACCAGCCTCCAATGGGCAGGCAGAGCGGGCAGTACAAACCATCAAACAAGTCACAGAAGGCTCACTCCAAACCCACCTGTCCCGAGTACTGCTCAGCTACCGCACGAGACCCCACTCGCTCACAGGGGTGCCCCGGCTGAGCTACTCATGAAAAGGACACTTAAAACCAGCCTCTCGCTGGTTCACCCCAACCTGCATGATCAGGTAGCGAGCAGGCGGCAGCAACAAAATGTAAACGATGGTCACGCCACTGTGTCATGGGAAGTTGATCTGAATGACCCTGTGTATGTGCTAAACTATGGACATGGTCCCAAGTGGATCGCGGGCATGGTGATAGCTAAAGAAGGGAGTAGGGTGTTTGTAGTCAAACGAGACAATGGACAAATTTGCAGAAAGCACCTGGATCAAACGAGGCTGCGGTTCACAGACTGCCCTGAACAACCCACAGCAGACACCACCTTTTTCGAGCCCACAACACACACCTAAAGAATCAACAACACCACCCCGGACCAGGAAATCGAACCCATCATCCCAACAGCCCAGCAAGGCCAGGCTCATCTAGCAGCCCTGCAGGGCCAACAACATGCCAGCCCAGCGAGGGCACAGCCAACACACCAGAACAGACATTTGTACCGAGGCAGTCCACCAGGGAAAGAAAGTCTCCCGACAGCCTCACCTTGTAAATAGTTTTCACTTTGACTTTCGGGAGGGAGTGATGTTGTGTATCTGTAAAGCATGCACTCCCATGTTCCACCACCAGGGAGCTCATCTCCTGAAGTCCCAAGGGATCCCAGCATCCCTTGGGAGCACTGTCTCTAAGCCGACCCCTAAGGCCTGTTCCTCACTCTGGAGTGTCTCATTAAAGACTGAGGTCACTGTTACTTTAACCTCCCTGTGTGGTAGCCTCATCTGTGTTCGGAACACAATACAAGGAACCCGCTCCCACCGATGCTAAATACTTAGCCGCCCATTAACCGCCCATCTCCGCCGTTAACAGGTGGCATTGCCAACGGAATTTCGACCCCTGAGCCTCCACAGCACTCTGGGGTAGAGAATTCCAAAGATTCACCACCCCCTGAGTGAAGAAGCTTCTCCTCATCTCAGTCCTAAATGGCTGACCCCTTATTCTGAGACTGTGACCCCTGGTTCTAGACTCCCCAGCCAGGGGAAACATCCTCCCTGCATCTACCCTGTCAAGCCCTGTAAGGATTTTATATATTTCAATGGGATCACCTAAACTCGAGAGAATATAGGCCTAGTCCACTCAATCTCTCCTATAGGACAAGCCCTCCATCCCAGGAATCAGTCTGGTGAACCTTCATTGCAATCCCTCAATGGCAAGTATATCCTTCCTTAGGTAAGGAGACCAAAACTGTACACAATACTCCAGATGTGGTTTCACCAGGGCCCTGTATAATTGCAGTAAGATGACTTTTCTCATACTCAAATCCTCTTGTAATAAAGGCCAACATAACCCTTTGCTTTCTTAATTGCTTGCTGTACCTGTATGTTAACTTTCAGAGATTTCTGTACAAGGACACCCAGGTCCCTCTGAACACCAACATTTCCCAATCTCTCACCATTTAAAAAAATAGTCTGCTTTTCTATTTTTCTTATCAAAGTGGATAACTTCATATTTATCCACATTATATTCCATTTGCCATGTTCTTGCCCATTCACTTAGTCTGTTTATATCTCCTTGAGGCCTCTTTGCATCCTCCTCACAACTTACATTCCCACCTATGAAATGTCATATCCCTTTGCGCATGATATCATCCTGAATAAAATGACACTTGCCTCCTCTAGTTCCTCTCCCCACCTTACCCCACCCACTCAAACAATTAAACGTTCCTAAAAATATTTGCATGAAGACAATTCACCTTTAAGGAGTGCTGATGTCTGACCAGAATTCATGTGTTTCCAGCGGGTTTAGAAAGCAGGAATCATCATCATCATAATCATAGGCAGTCCCTCAAAATCGAGGAACCTTGCTTCCACTCCAAAAGTGAGTTCTCAGGTGACTGTACAGACCAATACAGGAATTACAGTCTCTGTCACAGGTGGGACAAACAGTGGTTGAGGGAAAGGGTGGGTGTGACTGGTTTGCCGCACGCTCCTTCCGCTGCCTGCACTTGGTTTCTGCATGCTCTCGACGACGAGACTCGAGGTGCTCAGTGCCCTCCTGGCTGCTCTTCCTCCACTTAGAGTGGGCCAAGGAAACATTTCAAGGGCACCCTCAAAGCCTCCTTGATAAAGTGCAACATCCCCACCGTCACCTGGGAATCCCTGGCCCAAGACTGCCCTAAGTAGAGGAAGAGAAAGCAGGAATAGGCTGCTAATGGACAGGAACAAATTGCAAATTGCAGAATCCGAGATATCACTCAAGAACTCAAAGCTAAACATTTGTCCAGTTATATAATATATTTTTTATACATTCCATCCTTTTGCTTCCCTTTTCATAACATTCTAGTCTGCAGCTGGGAGCTGTGGTCTGCCCACACAGCTATTCTCTTCCTGGATGGCCGGAGATGAGTACCCAGGATGACACTAATTGCTTCCTTTCTCTGACATTCCGCACCCGTTCTGGTCTTTCTACCTAACAGCTTGGCCAAAATTAAATACATTATCTGTTGTATGAGGAGAGATTGGGCCGGCTAGGCCTGTATTCACTAGAGTTTAGAAGAATGAGAGGGGATCTCATTGAAATGTATAAAATTCTGACTGGGTTGGATAGACTGGATGCGGGGAGGATGTTTCCCCTGGCTGGGAAGTCTAGAACAAGGGGTCACAGTCTCAGGATACGGGGTAGGAAATTTAGGACCTAGATGAGGAGAAATGTTTTCACTCAGAGGGTGGTGAACCTGTGGAATTCTCTACCACAGAAGGCTGTGGAGGCCAAGTCACTGAATATATTTAAGAAGGAGATAGATAGATTTCTAGACACAAAAGGCATCAAGGGGTATGGGGAAAAAGTGGGAATATGTTGTTGAGATAGAGGATCAGCCATGATCATATTGAATGGCGGTGCAGGCTCGAAGGGCCGAATGGCCTACTGCTGCTCCTATTTTCTATGCTTCTATGTGAGGAAATTTTGACTGTCCATTTTACAAATTTTAAAAGGAGTAAAGGAACAGAGAGATACAGATACACAGGGGAAGAAATTCGAGGCGGTTGTGACTTTTCACCCGGACGCGGCACCACTCACGACTCCGGGTAATTGGTAGCGCCGCGCTCCACTGTGCCGGCAATGACAGCGTGCGCAGCGACACGTTTTCGTCCCAGAGCGAACGATTTCGGGAGTGCCCCTGAAGCTGCGCCGGTCGATGTCAGCGACAACTTCCGGGGGCACGTGATGGGCTGTAGGCCGCTCGCGGGCCCAACGTTAAAGGGGAGGTGCCGCTTTCAGAAAGGAAAATCGTCCGACTTACCGGTCGCGGCCTGTTGCATAGTGGATCGCGGGGTCCGTGCCGCGATCTTGCAGCCCGGCACCCCGTTCCCCAGTGGTTCAGGTAGGGACCCGCCCTTTAATGAAGGGGAGGGCCCTTTAATGAAGCAGCACTACGCATCCCACCACCTTGTGCTGCGCCCCTCTCAGGTTCCTTCCGCCCCGCTTGCGCCCCACAGAGCAAGTGGAGCACATTATTTTGCGTTCCACTTGTTCTCGGGGACAGTAACCCGAATTTAGGTCGCGGGGTAGGACGTCCCCAACGGGACGCTACACAATTTCCGCCCCAAGTAATCCTTTAGAAGAGAGAGGAAAGCTTGATAAAGCTGTTAAAACCAAAAAGCACGGTGGAATTGTTGGTCTTGTAAATAGGGGCATCAAGTAGAAAGCAAAGAGGTAATGTTAAACCTTTACAAACCAGTGGCTGGGCCACAGTTAGAATATCTGTGGATGTTGAGTCCATCGGCAATTCACTCAGACGATACCAGGAATGAGAGGCTTTAATTAACAAGAACGATTGAGACAACTTAGGCTCATTTCTTTAGAGCAGAGAAAGTTAAGAGATCTGAAAAAGATATCCACAGCGGTGAAGGGTTTTATTAAAGTAAATCAGGAACAACGACAACTTGGATTTTTGTAGCACCTTTAACAACAACAACTTGTATTTATATAGCGCCTTTAATGTAGTAAAATGTCCCCAGGCGCTTCACAGCAGTATTATAAGACAAAACAAATTTGGCACCGAGCCACATAAGAAGAAATTACGGCAGATGACCAAAAGCTTGGTCAAAGAGGTAAGTTTTAAGGAGCGTCTTAAAGGAGGAGAGAGAGGTAGAGAGGCGGAGAGGTTTAGGCAGGGAGTTCCAGAGCTCGGGGCCAAGGCAGCTGAAGGCACGGCCACTGATGGTGGAGCACATAGTAAAACATCCCAAGGCACTTCACAGGAGCGTTATCAAACAAAATTTTACACATAAGGAGATATTAAGACAGGTGACCAAAAGCTTGGTCAAAGATGTAGGTTTTAAGGAGCATCTTATCGGAGGAGAGTGGCGGAGAGGTTTAATGAGGGAATTCCAGAGCTTAGGGCCTTGGTAGCTAGAGGCACAGACACCAATGGTGGAGCGATGGAAATCATGGATGCTCAAGAGGCTAGAATTGGAGCAGCGCAGAGATCTCAGAGTGTTGTGGGGCTGGGGGAGGTTACAGAGATAGGGAGGGGCGAGGCCACGGAGAGATTTTAAAACAAGGATGAGAATTTTTAAATCGAGACGTTCCCAGACTACAGGGGTGATGGGTGAACGGGACTTGGTGCGAGTTCGGGTACAGATAGCAGAGTTTTGGATGAGTTTGTTGAGGGTGGGAGGCCAGCCAGAAGAGCATTGGAATAGTTAAGTCTAGAGATGACAAATGCATGAATGAGGATTTCAGCAGCGGATGACCTGAGGCAATTGCGGATACAAGTGTTACAGAGGTGGAAGTAAGAATAATTAGCTCCACTGATCACTGTGTCAGTTACTAGAGGGCATAAATATAAAGAGCCCTGAAAATCTGCAGCCATTCTGGCAAAGTCCTGCTATCGGTTCAGCGGGAATTTGCTGCAATGGCCACAAACGTGACCAGGACCCAAAAAACTAGCTCCTGGCCTATTGTCGGTTTCTGGGACGACCTTCTGAAGACTGCCACTATACGGCCATTGGCGTAATGAGGGAAAAGCCCTCATTACGCCAAGTGAGGATTCATATTTCTCTGCCCTCAGTCGGGACCCAATCAGGTTTCCATGGCTGATGCAGGCCCACGCTGTCAAAAGCCTCCTCTGGAGACCCCAGCCCTTGACCCAGTGAACTTCAGCAGCGATCTTGCCCCTCCAGAGGCCGGAAGTTTCACAGGTAAGAAGGGGTAGGTCAGAGGCGTGGGGGGAAGTGAAAGTTGTAAAAATGTAAAACCCGACCCCAACATGCCCACTTTCACCTTTCACTCAGGCGGGATGGTGGGGAGGGGGGGGTTGGGGGTGGGGGCTGCCTATGCGCTGCCAGGAGGCAGGTTGGCAATTTAAATATTATAATGAGGCCTGAAGCCTCTACTTCCACTCGCACCCCCCCACCCCCACCGAGCTTCCCCCACCATCAGCCTGCCCCTCCCTGGGGCCGGGGAGTGGACAGCCCCCCTCTCAGGCATTGGACCCCACCTTACCCTGGCTTGGAACAAGCCCCCACCACCGGGGATGTCGACGGGATCCCGGGGTTGGGGATCGGACGCCAACAGCCCTCGAGATTCGGACCCCCTCCCGGGTTTGGACTACCCTTCCCCCGGGCTAGGACCTCCCCCTCCCCGATACCATCCTCGACCCAGCACCTACCTGTACTTGTGGCTTCCTGGTCCGCCTTCCCCGCATGCCTGAAGGACGCCCTATCTATCGCACGCACGTTGTGCCAGGAAACCCAAATTTACGGGTTTCCTGCGTATCCCGGGTTCCCCCCCAGCACCATGCCGGAGGGAAAATCCGGCCCAAATCATTCCCAAAAGTAAGATGCTAGAAGAATTCTTTTCAAACAGAGGTTTATTAGGACATGGAAACATTAGATTTTTCTTTCAGAGAGCCAGCACAGGTGCGATAGGTCATATAGTCTCCATCTGTGCTGTAAAATTCTACATGCCTGATTTTCACCCTGTCTGCAGAGTGGGAATGAGACGGGGAGGGGTTAAAATGGCAATGGAGCGCTTCTTGCCTCAATTGAAATATCGAAGTCATGCATCCGATTATGTCACCCAGTCCCCGACACCATTTTAACTGAAAGTCGCAAGCAGCCATGCCCACCCTGGACCCAGCAGTAAAACCCACTGTGATTGGTGCATGAGAGCTCCTGAAGCCATATATAAAGGGGCTGTCAGCTGCAGTTCAGTGGGTCAGGGGAAATTTTGGCTGCCTGGTTGCCAGGAGAGTGTCCAGCTTCTAAATCACTTATTTTGACTTTAACATCCTCAGTAAACTTTAGCTGCTTATTACTGGAACAATTATTGCTTATTTATTCTGGATGAAAGAAAGAAAGACTTGGATTTATATAGTACCTTTCATGGCCATGGGACATCTCAAAGCACTTTACAGCCAATGAAGTACTTTTGGAGTGTAGTCACTGTTGTAATGTGGGAAACACAGCAGCCAACTTGCGCACAGCAAGCTCCCACAAACAGCAATGTGATAATGACCAGATAATCTGCTTTTTTGATTGAGGGATAAATATTGGCCTGGACATTGGGGATAACTGGAAATAGTGTCATGGGATCTTTTACGTCCACTTGAGTCTCTTTAACATCTCATCGAAGGACAGCACCTCCGACAGTGCAACACTCCCTCAGCACTGCACTGGAGCATCAGCCAAGATTTCTGTGCTCAAATACCTGGAGTGGGACTTGAACCCATAACCTTCTCACTCAGAGGCGAGAATGCTACCCACTGAGCCACAGCTGACACAGGGAGAAATATTTGGAGTGGGGGGAAGGAAGAGAAGCATTAGCTAGCAGTAGCAGCCTCAGTAATTGGGCCTCGGAGAAGACAGCAGGCAGTGGGCTGCTGATTTCTCTGCCTTCCCACTTCAGTGCCACTGAACCACAGTTAACCTGGTTGTAAGGGGGAACAGTTGCAGTAGGAGTCTGCAGGAATCCATGGATGGAGAAGAAGGGTGAGGACTGTAAAGTCCTGTCCCCTCAGTACAGATTCACACGAGGCATGTAGTGAAGTCAAGGTCACTCTGGACCTGCACCTTTATTTCACAGCTCTGGAATGCTGCACTTGCCTGAGACCTGTCCTTATATACCTGTCTCTTGCAAGTGCACCCCTGGTGGTAAGGTATGCTGGTGGTTACAGGTCATATCTTATTACAGTCATGTATAGCATGTTAGGATACAGTTATATATAATAATGTAAGATACATGACACCATCCTCCCCAAAGGTCTTATTGTCTTTATAGGTTCAGTCTCTCAGGTGGTCTACGCTCTCCCGTGGAGCGTCTGAGTTGTGGTTCAGTTGTTTGCCTTGATGTCTGTTTTTCTTTGGGCGTGGTTGCTGGTATCTCGCCTGGGCTGTCCGTTTCGATTGGTGTGATTGTTGACTCACCTGGGCTGTCCGTTGGGATTGCCCTTTCCTCAGGTTGTTCCCTCTATCTGTCCACCAGGTGTGGTGCGAGTTCCACATTGTAGTCTGCCTCTGGTTCCGCAGTGTTGTTGGTAAATCTGCTTTTGATTTGGTCTACATGCCTCCGGCAGGTTTTGCCATTGTCCATTTGTACTACCAATAGCCTGCTTCCTTCCTTGCCTGTTACTGTCCCTGCAAGCCATTTGGGACCCCTACCATAGTTCAGTATAAACACTTTGTCCCCTATCTCATTCCATCTCCCCCCAGAATTTCTGTCATGGTACTCAGTCAGCTTACGGCGCTTTGCCTCAACGATTTTGTGCATGTCTGGGAGGATTAATGAGAGCCTTGTTTTTAAAGTCCTTTTCATCAACAGGTCCGCAGGGGGGATCCCAGTCAGTGAGTGCGGATGAGATCTATATGCCAGCAGCAGTCGCGACAGGCGACCCTGCAGCGTGGGACCTTGGATTTTAAGCATGCCTTGTTTAATGATTTGCACTGCTCTCTCCGCCTGGCCGTTGGAGGCCGGCTTGAACGGTGCCGTCTTGACATGATTTATGTTGTGGTCAATTATAAAGTCTTGGAATTCTGCGCTGGTGAAGCACGGACCATTGTCACTGACAAATATGTCAGGGATTCCGTGCGTTGCAAACATGGTTGCGAGGCTTTCCACAGTGGTGGAGGTTGTGCTCGAGTTTAAAATGGTGCATTCGATCCACTTTGAAAATGCATCTACAACTACGAGGAACATTTTGCCCATGAATGGGCCCGCATAATCTACGTGCACCCGCGACCACGGTTTGGTAGGCCAGGGCCAGGAGTTCAGTGGAGCCTCCCTGGGGGCATTGCTAAGTTGGGCACAAATAGTGCACCTTCGGATGCAGAGCTCCAAGTCCGCGTCAATACTAGGCCACCAGACGTGGGATCTGGCTATGGCCTTCATGAGAACGATCCCCGGGTACTCGCGGTGGAGCTCCCGGACAAATGCCTCTCTGCCTCGCAGAGGCATGACTACTCGGCTGCCCCCACATCAGGCAGTCTGCTTGTAGTGATAGCTCATGCATGCGCCTGTGAAAGGGTTTTAATTCCTCGGTCAATTCTTGCATCATATACACCGATGTGAGGTCTAATTTTGAGAAAAGTTTACCTCCAGCCTATGTGGCAAATAAGTCCTCCGCTCTGGGCAGCGGGTACTGACCCTGTAGGGAGATTCTATTTATGGTAGATTTGTAGTCCCCACAGATTCGTACGGATCCATCAGGCTTCATGACTGGGACGATGGGACTTGCCCAGTCGCTAAATTCCACAGGTGATATAATGCCTTCCCGCAGAAGCCTGTCTAGTTCGTGTTCAATCTTTTCCCTCATCACATAGGGTACAGCTCTGGCCTTGTGATGGACTGGTCTAGCGTCCTGTCTGATGTAGATTTTGACTTTGGCCCCTTTGAAAGTGCCCACACCTGGCTGAAAGAGATGTTCAAATCGCTTTATAACTGTTGAGCAGGAGGTCCGTTCCTCTAATGACATGGCATGGACATCATCCCATTTCCAGTTTAGTTTTGCCAGCCAGCTTCTCCCCAGCAGTGCTGGGGGGTCTCCGGGGACAATCCACAGGGGAAGTCGGTTCACTGTCCCTTTGTGTATGACAGAGAGCATGGCGCTGCCGAGGACTGGTACGATTTCTTTGGTATAGGTCCTTAGTTTGGTGTCGACCCTTGTGAGTTTTGGTCTGTCTCTTTTATGCGGCCACAGTTGTTCAAATTGTTGAGCCCCCATGAGAGATTGACTCGCTCCCGTATCCAGCTCCATGTTAACAGATATCCCCTTGAGTAGGTCCCTCATCATTATAGGAGGTGTCCTGTTGTAGGAGCAGTGGCCATTGATCGTGTTGACCCGGTGTACACCGGTGTCCCGGGTACTGTCCCCACTATCTTCTGGTCTGCTTTCCGACCCATCCAATTCGTATACCAGCCGAGCTGCAGTTTTTTTGCACATGCGGGCCAAATGCCCTGTATATTCACAATTTCTGCAAACAGCCTGCTGAAATCGACATCCCCTTGACGAGTGCCCACGCCCACACCTCCAGCACAGACCTGTTCCATTGTTCAAAGAATTCCCAAAGAATGAGCTGCGTCTGGCTGATCTCTCTTGAGCTTCTCTCAGTTTGTAGTTGATTGCTCGCATTGTGGGTTGATGAGGTGTGAACAGCCATTCCTGTGGCCCTTGATGGCTTCTGCCTGCTGACGAGAGCCCGTTCTCCTGGTTTTGTCTGTGTGTGGAGGTAGCAGCTTGTTTAGTGCTGTGAACTTCTTGTTCCAATATTTCGTTAGTTGTCGTACCTGCATTGTAAATCAACCTTGTTTCTTCTTCCCCTACCAAGAATGTCTGTGCAACCAGTGTTGCTGCCTCTAAGGTCAGGTTCTTGGTCTCTATGCGCTTTCGGAATATGCCTGCGTGGCCTATTCCTTCAATGAAAAAGTCTCTCAGCATTTCTCTCCTCAGTTCATCGGAGAACTCACATAAACTAGCCAACCTCCGAAGTTCCGCCACGAAGTCGGGTATGCTCTGGCCCACACAGCATCTGTAGTTGTAGAACCTGTGTCTGGCCATGTGTAGGCTGCTCTCTGGCTTCAGGTGGTCTCTTACCAGTGTGCTCAATTCTTCAAACGACTTGCTTGCTGGTTTCTCGGGTGTCAACAGATCCTTCATTAAAGCGTATGTTTTCGAGCCACAGCTGGTCAAGAGATGGGCTCTTCTCTTGTCTGCCTTATCGTCGCCCAACCAGTCTTTGGTTACAAAGCTTTGCTGGAGCCTTTCTATAAAGTCCTCCCAATTGTCTCCCGCAATGTACTTTTCATCTGATCCGTTGTTCGCCATTCTGTGGATTCTGTAATCCCGTAACCCGTTGTCACTGTAAAGTCCTGTCCCCTCAGTACAGATTCACACAAGGCATGTAGTGAAGTCAAGGTCACTCTGGACCTGCACCTTTTATTTCCTGTCCTTATATACCTGTCTCTTGCAAGTGCACCCCTGGTGGTAAGGTATGCTGGTGGTTACAGGTCATATCTTATTACAGTCATGTATAGCATGTTGGTATACAGTTATATATAATAATGTAAGATACATGACAAGGACCTTGTGTCAACAGCTCCCTCTCCTATCCCCCTCCCCCTGCTACAATAACTTCCATTTACATAGCACCTTTATCATAGTAAAACGTCCCTCGGCGCTTCACAAAAGTGTTATGCAACAAAATTTGACATCAAGCCACAAAGATATGGCAAAAGTACTGCATGAATGGTGTCAAAATAGCACAGGGTGAAGTTGAAAGCAAACAGAATGCTGAGCTATAAAGGCACGACAATAGAATTGGAGTGGGAGGAAGTTGTACTCACAGGTTACAACAGGCTCAGACTGCAGCTTATGCAATGTATCCTGTTCTGGTCATTGAAACATAAAAGGGAGAAATGTCTGGAGCTGAGGCAGGAAAGCGTCATGTGACTGATCCTTGGTGTCAGAGACTGAGTCACTCGGAACGACAGGATATTGCTGGACTTTGCAGCCTGCAGTGGAGGTGACTCAGCACTGACCTTAGAAAGGAATGTGAAGAAACAACACAGGAACTGGAGTAGGTCAATCCTGTTCCGCCTCACTGTTAGATCACGGTCGATGTATCTCCACATGTACTTACCTGCCTTTGCTCCATATCCCTTGACAGCCTCATGAAACACAGGTCTATCGATCTAAGTCTTGGAAATTTCCATTGACCCAGCAGCTATTTTGGGAGCAAGAGTTGATATTTCCACTACTGTAAAAAGTGCTTCCTGATTTCACTCCTGAAAAGCCGAGCTCTGATTTTAAATTGTGTCCCCTTGTTCTGGATTGGCCCCCTCAGAGAAAATAATTTATCTGTATCTACCCTGTCGAATTCCTTTGATCATTTTAAACATCTCGATTCGATCACCTCTCGACCGTCGAAACACAAGCAAATTCAAACCAGGTTTATGCAATAAGAACAGAAAATGCTGGAAACACTCAGCAGGTCAGGCAGTAACTGTGGCGAGAGAAATGGACTTAACGTTTCAGGTCAATGACCTTTGTCCTCATCATTTATCCCTTTCACTTCCGGTATTATTCTGGTGAATCTGCGCTGTAGAAAACTGTCATCATGTGACTTTACCACATGATTCTTTATTATTGACATTAGTAGTTGCATTACCACAGAAGTCCACTAGGGGGGGGGGGAGTTCTATTACACTGAGCTGAGTTGCCCAGACTGAACAGAGTACTCCAGACGGGGTCCGACGAAGATTCTGTACAACTGAAACATCACCTCCTCCTCTTTAAATTCCAACATCTTGCAAAACAGGCCAAATTCCCATTTTCCCTTTTTAATTCCTTTTTATACCTTAGTTACAAGGGTATTAATGGTAACAGAACAAAGGCGGGTAGATGGAGCTCAGATACAGATCAGCCATAATCTAACTGAACCTCAGAACAGGCTTGAGGGCTGAAGCCGACTTCTGTTCTTATGGGGCCAAGTTTCGGCCTGAGTTGCTCCTGTTTTTTTGGAGCAACTGGTTTAGAATGGAGCATCTTATAAATTTGAATTCTCGGCATTTAGTTTGCTCCAGTTCTAGTCAGTTAGAACAGTTTCACTTTGGAACAGAATTTTTTTTTCAAAAGGGGGCGTGTCCGGCCACTTACGCCTGTTTTCAAAGTTTAGGCGTGAAAACTTACGACAAACTAACTTGGAATGGAGTAAGTGAAGATTTTTGTATGTTCAAAAAAACCTTGTCTACACTTTAGAAAATCAGGCGTAGGTTACAAATCAGGCGTAGGGAATGGGGGGGGGGGGGGGTTAAAGGGAAGTTTACAAACATTAAACACTTCAGTTTTACAAATAAAGAGCCATCATCAATAATAAATGATAAATACATCAATAAATCAACCAATAAATCAATCAAAAAAAATTAATTAAAAATGTAAAAAATTTTAAAAATCAATAAATAAAACATTTTCTACTTACCGACTGCAGCACCGGGAGCCCTCCAACAGCGTGCTGGGACGGTCCCCCCAGTGTGTCTCTGTCAGTGTCTCTATCTGTCTGTCTGTCTGTGTGTGTGTCTCCCACTCTCTGTTTGTCAGTGTCTGTGTTTCTGACAGCGAGGGGAGGGGGAGAAGGGGTGTGGCGGGTGGGGGGGGAGGGGGAGAAAGGGGTGGGGGGGGAGGGGGAGAAGGGAGGGGGAGAAGGTGGAAGAGGGGGAGAAGGGGGGAGGGGAGAAGGGGGGTGGGGGGAGGGGGGAAGGGGAGAAAGGGGGTGGGAGGGGGAGAACGGGGGGTGGGGGGGAGGAGGGGGGTGGTAGGGGTGGGGGCGAGGAGAAGGGGGGGAGAGGAGGAAAAGGGGTTAGAGGGGGAGAAGGGGGGAGAGGGGTGAAGAGGGGGGAAGGAGAGAGGAGGGAGGAAGGGAAGGAGAGAGGGGGCGGGGAAGGGAGCGAAGAAGGCTGAACGGCCTGGCCCAAGACCTCAGGCTGGATTTACAGGTAGGTGGCGTCGGGTCTCGGGGGGGTCGCGGAGGTCCGGGGGGGGGGGAGAGAGAGTCGCGGAGGTCCGGGGGGGGTGTGCGGGAGAGAGTCACGGAGGTCCGGCGGGAGGGGAGAGAGAGTCGCAGAGGTCCAGGGGGGGGGGGGGGTCGGGTCGGGTGGGAGGAGCCTTATGCACGCATCCCCAATGAGGCCATTCGGCCAGGGCTAGGGGCTGCGTGCTTCGGGCCCCTCCCACAGCTTTGGGCGCCTGGAGCTACTGCACATACGCGCCCACTGTAGCACGCATGTGCAGAGGCCCCGGCACTGTTTTCAGCGCAGGGACCTGGCTCCGCCCCCAACAGCTCGTGTTGCGCTGCGCCCAGCTCCAGAGGACCTGCAGGGAGCCGGAGAATAGGTACGTTTTTTTTAGGCGCACTTTCTGGCGCGAAAAATGGGCGTCCAGGTCTGGGCTGCGCCGTTTTAAGCACGGCCCGAAACTTGGGCCCTATGTTCCTTGGTGTCAGTTGTGTCTCAGTGGTAGCACTCTTGTCTGAGTCAGAAGGTTGTGGGTTCAGGTCTCACTGACAGTGTGCACTGCAGCACTGAGGAAGTTGCTGTTTTTCATATGAGATGTTAAACCGAGGCTCCGTCTGCTCTCTCAGGTGGATGTGAAAGATACCACAGCACTATTTCGAAGAAGAGCAGAGGAGTTATCCCCGGTGTCCTGGCCTGCATTCATCCCTCAATCAACATCACTAAAAGAGATTATCTGGTCATTATCACATTGCTGTTTGTGGGAGCTTGCTGTGCACAATTTTAGCAACTGTGTTACACCAGTGGCTGCACTTCAAAAAGTACTTCACTTGCTGTAAAGTGTTTGGAGCATCCTGAGGTTGAGAAAGGTGCTGTTTAAATGCAAGTTCTTTCTGGGGTTGTTGACTCAGTTAGCGTAGATGTTAGAATCTAACCGGTGGTGCAGACAGTATATTGGAGGGTACAAATCGTTGGAAGATTTGAAGAATTTCCAATGTGAGCGAAGTTGTTAATCTGGATATTTGCTTCGAAAAGGCCTTGTAACTTTTGATTCACAAATAATCCATGAGGGTGTTATCTTTTTCCACCCATTTCACTCTCGCTCCCATGATGAAGCCGAAGAATTTGACGGAGGTGCTTTTGGTCAGATCTGTAAGTTGAGGTGCGAAGTGCTCGTACTTTTGGCACTTCCCAACCCATTGCCTTCTCAAGCGCCATGCTTACCGTGACGTTAGCAACTGTCACCTCCAGCCTTTTCTTGAACCTTATGTTGGGCTTCCACACTGTTCCATCCGGGGCTTTAATGCTGGGTCCTAGGTCTGAGGTCCACCCGTATTTGAACAATTCCTCCTTCAGTTTGGCCAGGATTTTGCTGTAGATTTTGTTTTGTTCTTTCTACCTGTGCACTAGCTTGAGGTGATCTGTGCACATGGACACTTACATTCCTTTGCTCTTCCACAGCTTCTGGTCTCTCACCATTAAGAAAATATTCTGATTTATCGTTCTCGGCTCCAAAGTAGATGACCTCGCCCTCCCCCAAAAGAAAGACAGAATTGCATTTATATAGCGCCTTTCACGACCACTGGACGTCTCAAAGAGCTTTACAGCCAATTAAGTACTTTTGGAGTGTAGTCACTGTTGTAATGTGGGAAACGCGGCAGCCAATTTGTGCACAGCAAGCTCCCACAAACAGCAATGTGATAATGACCAGATAATCTGCTTTTGTTATGTTGATTGAGAGATAAATATTGGCCAGGACACCGGAGATAACTCCCCTGCTCTTCTTCAAAATAGTGCCATGGGATCTTTTACATCCACTGAGAGGGCAGGCAGGGCCTTGGTTTAACGTTTCATCAGTAAGACAGCACCTCTGACAGTGCAGCACTCCCTCAGCACTGCACTGGAGTGTGAACCGAGATTTTTTATTTGTTTAAGTTTCTAGAGTGGGACTTGAAACTACAATCTTCTGACGCAAAGGTGCGTGTGTTACCCACTGAGCCACAGCTGATACATGGGAGTCTATCTGGCATAGTTTTACCAACCATTCATCCACTCTGAAATGCGTCCATACCGAAATTTACCACGAAAAGAAGTTGGATGACTTCCCTGCCAGAACTTCTATGTTGTGGTGACCCGTGTTTGCCATGAGCTGCATTTCGTTCTGTGCAGCCTGTCTCTTTTAATGCGCGGTCCCTATAAATCTCTGCGCATGCGCGGTATTTACAAAGGAGAAGCCGGTGAACAGCCTGCATGGGACCTTTCCCATTACTGCGCGGCTGCGTGAGCTTAGAGGGAGTTTTTGTGGTGACACCGTGCGCAAATTCCTGGCTTATGATTCACTAAATCTCACCATTTGGTAATTAGCAAGTCCGAGTATTAGGAAAAAATCCCAACATTCATCTACTCTGGAATACGTCGATAGAAAATGCAAATGTTGAATATTACATGACAGTGGGATATTGGTTCAAACTAGCGAAAAGCAAAAGTTGGGACTGACGTCAGAATTGTCTTCACACAATGAATGCTCAATACATAAAATAGGTTTCTGGGTAGGTTAATGGAGGCAAAAAACCTCCACCATTTAACCTGCGACCATTTAAGACACAGCTGGATGCAGTGTTGGGGGGGATGGTAGGTTCTTCCTGGGTGAATGAACTACGATGGACCGAATGGCCTTTTTCATTCTTATCTACCTTGCGATTTTCTGATGAGACGCTCACGTATCTTTTAAAATAAAAATGTTGCAGCCGACAGGCCTCGAGATGTTTCTGTGAGGGATCCTTATCCACTGCAGGCATTTTACTTTTGAAATTTAAATTCTCCTAGACTTACGTGCCATTTTATTTAAGCATGCATAAAACATGAAAGGAGCAGGAACATAACAGTTAGGGCAGTGCAACCCATACTTACATAAAATGACAGTAATCACTCTGTGCACTACTCAAATGTGTATGTACCTGACAGTAATTAGGAAATCAGCATGTATTTGTACTGCTGCTGTTTTTAGCACTGAACATCAATAACTCATGACCTCCAGTTAGGAGGATTCTTGGCACAAGTTAAAACTTTGCTGCAGAAATTATAGTGAGCAACGTTATTGTCAAAATGCTTAACGCATGTACATCAAACTCCTCTCTCCATTATTTTAATTGTAATCATCCTGCTCCTCTGTCTGGGACCCATCATCACCTGGTGAAATAATTGTAGGAGTAAATTCAAATTAAAGTGCTGTGTGCAGCAGTGGGTACTTGTTGTCTTCAAAATTATTCATTGTTACTTACTCTTATAGGTATAAATGATTACACTCCTCGGCAAACTAGTCCTTTGCAGTAAAGACATTTTGGAAAAGGAAAAGACTATGAAATGGTGCAAAAGGTGGTGGAGGAGGGGTAAAAAAATATAGTGGATTTATAAATCTTTAAGTAGATTGCAAAGGGTACCTCTGAATTGCATAATATTGGTGGTAGTGGGGGTCTGGAACTCACTGCCTGAAAGGTTGGTCGAGGCAGAAACTCTCACCAGATTTAAAAAGTACTTGGATGTGCACTTGAAGAGCTGAAAAGTGGGATTAGGCTGGGTAGCTCTTTATTGACAAGCACGGAAACGATGGGCCGAATGGCCTTCTGTGCTGCAAACTTCTATGATTCTACAATTTAACAATAAACATAACACAAGCAATGCGAGAAGAACAGGGTTTCTTCTGTCATTTCTGGCAACAGGATATTGCTATATATCTGTTTCTTGAGCCTGTAATATTTTAGTATTTGTTTAGTTGTACAGATGATGGAGAAAAAACAGGTAAATGCTATTAGTATATGACATAATTTCTTATTTTATAAACTGAATTTAGGGAAATTGATGGGACTGAATCGGCACCGGTTTCACACTCTGCCCGATTTTACTCTCTACGGAACATTAGAACATAAGAAATGGGAGCAGGAGCAGGTCATACGGCACCTCGAGCCTGCTGCTCCAGTCAATAAGATCACGGCTAATCTTCTACCGCAACTCCACTTTCCTGCCCGATCCCCATATCCCGTGATTCCCTTAATATCCAAAAATCTATCGACCTCAGCCTTGAATATACTCAATGACTGAGCATTCACAGCCCTTTTGGGGTAGATAATTCCAAAAATTCACAGCCCTTTGAGTGAAGCACTTCCTCCTCATCTCAGTCTTAAATGGCCGACCCCTTATCCTGAGGCGATGCCCTGAGTTTATGGGGTCAAGTTTCGCCCCGAGTTGCTCCAATTATTTTGGAGCAACTGGTTTAGAATGGAATATCTTAGAAATTGCAATTCTTGGCATTTAGTTTGCTCCAGTTCTAGTCAGTTGGAACAGTTTCATTTTGGAACAGATTTTTTTTTTAAAAGGGGGCGTGTCCGGCCACTTACGCCTGTTTTGAAAGTTTAGGCAGTGAAAACTTACTCCAAACTAACTTAGAATGGAGTAAGTGTAGATATTTGTACACTCAGAAAAATCTTGCCTACACTTTAGAAATCAGGCACAGGTTGCAAATCAGGCGTAGGGAACGAGGGACGGAGGGAGGGGGGTAAGGAAAGTAATTACATTTTACAAGCATTCAACAGCCTTAATTATACAAATAAAGAGCCATCCTGAATAAAAAATTATAAACAAAGCAAATACAAAATATTGAATATTCCTACCTGTGTGAAGCAGCAGCAGCCTTCGAGCTGCGGTGCTTCAGGCAGGCCTTCCATCCATGTAGGAGACAAGGGTGGCATCAGTGACTCGACGGCAGCCGAAGACACAGCAAGCAGCCTTCGAGCTGCGAGGGTAACTGAAGCTATTCATTGAAACATAAAAACATAGAAAATAGGTGCAGGAGTAGGCCATTCGGCCCTTCTAGCCTGCACCGCCATTCAATGAGTTCATGGCTGAACATGCAACTTCAGTACCCCATTCCTGCTTTCTCGCCATACCCCTTGATCCCCCTAGTAGTAAGGACAACATCTAACTCCTTTTTGAATATATTTAGTGAATTGGCCTCAACAACTTTCTGTGGTAGAGAATTCCACAGGTTCACCACTCTCTGGGTGAAGAAGTTTCTCCTCATCTCGGTCCTAAATGGCTTACCCCTTATCCTAGACTGTGACCCCTGGTTCTGGACTTCCCCAACATTGGGAACATTCTTACTGCATCTAACCTGTCTAAACCCGTCAGAATTTTAAACGTTCCTATGAGATTCCCTCTCATTCTTCTGAACTCCAGTGAATACAAGCCCAGTTGATCCAGTCTTTCTTGATATGTCAGTCCCACCATCCCGGGAATCAGTCTGGTGAACCTTTGCTGCACTCCCTCAATAGCAAGAATGTCCTTCCTCAAGTTAGGAGACCAAAACTGTACACAATACTCCAGGTGTGGCCTCACCAAGGCTCTGTACAACTGTAGTAACACCTCCCTGTCCCTGTACTCAAATTCCCTCGCTGTGAAGGTCAACATGCCATTTGCTTTCTTAACTGCCTGCTGTACCTGCATGCCAACCTTCAATGACTGATGTACCATGACACCCAGGTCTCGTTGCACCTCCCCTTTTCCTAATCTGTCACCATTCAGATAATAGTCTGTCTCTCTGTTTTTACCACCAAAGTGGATAACCTCACATTTATCCACATTAAACTTCATCTGCCATGCATTTGCCCACTCACCTAACCTATCCAAGTCACTATTCGGCCATAGGATAGGGGCGGCGGCAGTGGCTGATGGCGGCCGAAGACACAGCAAGCAGCCTTCGAGCTGCGAGGGAGGCTGAGGCCATTTGGCCACGGGATAGGGAGAGGCAGCCAGATAGCCAGTTTGAAACTTAAATTTGCAGAATGGGTGCTGCATTGTGAACATCACGGATCATGCAATGGTTCGCCAGCAATTCACTGCATAGGAGAGAATTGATTAGAGCTCACCGCACTAGGAACGTCATAGCCCGTAGGCTGATGGGCAGGAGACCTTACCCACGTCGGCAATATCGTACCTGGACATGAGCGAGGCTGATTGTGTCAAAAGGCTGCATTTCCGCAGAGAAGTTGTCGTTGAGATCTGTGATATGCTGAGAGCAGATTTGCAGCCCAGAAGCAGAAGGACAACTGCCTTGTCTGTTGAAGTGAAGGTAACAGCTGCACTTGCCTTCTATGCCTCGGGATCGTTTCAGGCTACAACTGGAGATGTGTGCGCCATCTCTCAACGTGCACTACATGCCTGCGTTTACCAGGTCACGGCTGCACTTTATGCGCGAAGAAATGACTTCATCAATTTCCCAATGGCCGTACAAGCGATCCATGAGAGGGCTCTGGGCTTCTTCAGGATTGCTGGCTTCCCAAAGGTACAGGGCTGCATTGATTGTACCCACATAGCCTTGCGAGCACCTGTGGAGGATTCTGAGCAGTACAGGAGTAGAAAAGGTTTCCACTCCATCAATGTGCAGCTCGTGTGTGACGACAAGCAGCGCATCATGTCAGTCAATGCGAGATACCCTGGCAGCACCCACGATGCGTTCATCCTACGCGACAGCGTTATATCTGACATGTTTGAGCAGCAGCCAGAAGGGCAGAGCTGGCTACTGGGAGACAAAGGGTACGGCATGACCACCTGGCTCATGACGCCCCTACGCGTGACACAGGCGGAAGCTGACCGTCAATACAACATGGTGCACATTGCGACGCGCAGCATCATTGAGAGGACCATTGGCATATTGAAACAGCGATTCCGATGCCTGGACCATTCCGGAGGCCATTTGCAATACTCTCCTCAGATTGTCGGTCACTTCACTGTTGTGTGCTGCATGCGCCATAACTTAGCCATCATGAGGCAACAGGAGCTGGTAGTGGAACCAGAAGACCCACGTGAGGGGCCAGTGTCTGATGATAGTATTTTGGAAGAGCAGGATGAGGATGATGACAACGATCAGGAAAGCATGCAAGTGCCTGATGCCGGAGCACGAGGTCGGAGGAGGGCCGTCCATCGTGCTCCTTTAACGATTGCTCGAGCCCTGCGCCAGCAGCTCATCTGTGAACGCTTCAATTACTGATGCCTGAGGGCTCTGCTACAACTGTTGCGCATGGACATGTTTATTCTTAGGAGTTGTTCCTACGTTGTGTTGTGTTAATGGAACATGAAACAGTTTTAATGAAAAAATATTTTATTGAAAAGTTAATGTCACTGTAATAAAATATTTGTTGTATCAAACTTTACTTTTTAATATGACTCTTGAAGATCACTTAAAAACTTTAAGATCACTTATAAACTTGTAAAGTTACAAAAGTTACAAAACAATTTCAATGTGAAAAATCTTGCACTCTCTTAAGATCACTTAAACTTCAAGATCACTTTTAGGTGCAAAATTAAATAAGTTTAAAAAAGTTAGAGCATTCACACTATAAGATCACTTAAAAACCCTAAGATCACTTATAAGTTGTAAAGTTACAAAACTTACAAAACAATTTCAATTTGAAAAACACTACTACAGCTACATCAAGAACAAGAACAAAAGCAGCAAAGAAAGGCTGCAACCATCTCTCATCCACATCTCAGTGAATGTTCACTTCTTCATGGGTGTGTCATTTGATTAGCGGGGCAGTGTGCCCTTATTGCAGCAGCTATCTCCATGAGGGCCTGTGCTGTCACTTGCATGCCCTCCCTGACGGCCTGTGTCATCGATTGCACTCCCTTGGACATTCCCTCCCGAAGTTCCCATGTCATTACTGCTATTTCTCCTGTCAGGACCGTCACCTCTTCATCCACTGCACTGACGCTACCGGTGAGTGATCGGGTAAGCTCATTAGTCTCCATACCCAATGCCATCTGTTGCACGCAGCATCTCAGGAGAGCGTGTCTCCAATCTCCTTCTCCTCTGCCTGGGTCTGTCTAGCGGCACCACTGCACTGGGAGGCGTGGGCAGGGACGGTGGGACGCTCTGTGTTCCAAACGGCACCACTACACAGGGAGGCGCGGGCTAGGACGGTGGGATGCTCGGTATTCCAGACGGCAGTACTAGAGAGAGAGGCCCGGCCTGGGACGGTGGGGTGCTCAGTGTTCCAGACGACAGCACTCGAGTGCGAGCCATGGGCTGGGATGGTGGGTGAATGGGTGCAAACTGCTCCATTATATCACCAGCACCACTGGGACCCGCAACGTCAGAATCAAAACCATGGAAAGTGGAACCAGAACCTATGCAAGTGGGAGGCGCAGGCTCGGACAGTGGTGCACTGGCTGTAAACTGCCGCATTACACCAGCAGCACTACCGGGACTCGCAACATCGGAATCAAAACCATGGAAGGTGGAACCAGAACCTATGCAAGGGGTTGAAACTCTGATGCCCCTTAATGAGGGCTCATAAGCATTAATTTGGAAGCTCTCCCCTGTAGACATTTCAGTCATCGCCACCAGCATCCAGTCTGAATAGTCCGCATCTGGTTGTACTGGTTCTTGTTCTGGATCTTCAGGATCCTCAGGGTTGGCAGCATCATTATCATCATCATCTTCTTCTCTAGATATAGTCCTTACTACTAGGGGGATCAAGGGGTATGGCGAGAAAGCAGGAATGGGGTACTGAGGTTGCATGTTCAGCCATGAACTCATTGAATGGCGGTGCAGGCTCGAAGGGCCAAATGGCCTACTCCTGCACCTATTTTCTATGTTTCTATGTTTCTATCATCATCATGTTCTGCAAAATACATCAGAACAGTCAAATGTTTAACAGCAAGGGAGGGGGCCGGATGGGTGGCATGAATACTCTCACACATAGCAGGTTAGGCAGTAGGTTGATTTAAAGGGCCATGATGCATTTTCAGGACTTACCCTCTTCCTCGCGTGCAGGCCCAGCTTGTGCTGTACCGATTGCTTTTCTCCATGTCCGACTCATCATAGTAGCTACCCTCTGTTCCAAGGATGTCAGTGATTGCAGATTGGGCGTGCCTCCTCCTGTTCGAGTTGCTTCCCTTTTGTTGTGGGCCAATTTCTTCTGCAAAGAGTAAAATATAACTTTTTACAGAGTGCGTCTTTCTGCAGGGTGGGACATACAGATAGTCACATTACAATTAAGATTACATTAAAAAATGAAAATATTACTTACACTAACTACTTGACCAAGGTCGTGCCATTTCTTTTTACACTGGCTTCCAGATCTCCTGGTATGCACCACTGCGCAGCAATCTTCTGCAACTTGGTTCCAGCGTTTCTTCATTTCTTTTGGTGGCACTTTTATGCGACCTCTGTTGCTGGTATCTAGCTCCTGCCATCTCTGCTCAATTACATTCACTAATATCTCAACTTCCTCATGCAAGAAATTCTTTGTTCTTGGTGGACATTGTTCCGTTGCTGTATTGAATTGACACTCTTATTTTTCAAAACACACAGTCCTTAATTTGCATGCACCTATGCAGCACTTGTTCTGGAAGTTTAGCAGCGAAAAGCAACACTCACTGATTTCAGCAGGTGATTTCTTCAACAGTGCTGCTAAAAGCACTCCTTCAGACACCAAAAAAATCACTAAGATTCAATCCCAAGCCTTTCCAGAGGTCCACGAGACAAATCAGCACTTTTCTTCAAGTTCCTTTAAAAATGACTGAGTGCCAATGTTTCTGGGCTACAGCCCTCCAACGCGCAGGGCTGCCGGCCTGACGTTCCCTCATTTGACTTAGCCTCACCCCCCTCCACTTGCAGAACCGGCGCGACTCTGTGGCTCCGCCCCCCCCCCCGCTGCTGTCTGCGCGCCGCGCCGAGCCTCCCAGGGACCAGCAAGGAGCCCGAGAATTACGAGATAGATTTTTGTCGCGCAAAACGGGCATCCATGTCGGGACTGCGCTGTTCTAGGCGCAGCCCGAAACTTGACCCCAGAGATTCTCCAGGCAGGGGAAACAACCTCTCAGCACTCCCTCAGCACTGCACCGGAGTATCAATCTAGATATTTGTGTTTGTCACCCTGTCAATACCCTCAGAATCTTATATATTTCAACGAGATCATCTTTCATTCTTCTAAACTCCAGAGAGTATAGGCCCAATCTACTTGAAGGTAATGAAAAGCAAAACAGGACGGGGAAATTAAAAGGTCATGTGGCCCATCGAAACTCGTCTCTCTAGTGCATCAACATTCCCAGTTCAGTCCCCAGACATAAAGAAGATAAAGAGGGTGGAGACCCAAGTCTGTGTCCCTGTGCATGTGCCAAGCCCCGTTCACCCATCACCCCCCCTGTGCTCGCTGATCTACATTTCCTCCTGGTCCACCAACGTGTCGAATTTAAAATTCTCATCCTTGTGTTCAAATCCCTCCATGGCCTCACCCCTCCCTATCTCTGTAACCTCCTCCAGCCCTGTAACCCTCTAATAGCGCTGCGCTCCTCCGATTCAAGCTTGTGGGTTCACGTCCTACTCCAGTGACTTAAGCACAAATATCCAGGCTGACACTCCAGTGCAGTGCTGAGGGAGTGCTGCACTGTCGGACGTGCCGTCTTTCGGATGGGACATTAAACCGAGGCCCAGTCTGCCCTTTCCGGTGGATGTAAAAGTTCCCATGGCACTATTTCAAAGAAGAGCAGGGGAGTTATCCCCGGTTTCCTGGCCAATATTTATCCCTCAATCAACATCACTAAAAAAAAACAGATTATCTGGTTATTACCACATTGCTGTGCGCAAGCTGGCTGCCACTTTCCTACATTACAACAATGAATAAACTTCAAAAAGTACTTAATTGGCTGTAAAACGCTTTAGGAGATCCTGAGAGATGCTATATATAAATGCAAATCTTTCTTTTTCTTGCACATTCCTGGTTTTAATCGCTCCACCAGTGGCGGATGTACCTGCTGCTCGCTGGGCCCCAAGCTCTGGAATTCCTTCCCTAAACCTCTCTGCCTCTCCATCTCTCTCTCTCCTCCTTTAAGACACTCCTTAAAACCTACACCTCTTTGACCAAGTTTTTAGTCACCTGTCCTAATGCCTCTTTCTTTGGCTCAGTATCAATTTCTGTCTGAATACACTCTGTGAAGCGCCTTTGGACCATTCACTACATTAAAGGTGCAACATAAATGCAAGTTGTTGTTGTTGTTAAGATGCACTACGTCTGAATCATACCCAGGTGCAGGGGGAGACGTATTGGGCTCAAGACGTTTTTTCACGATAATCTGTTTTAAATTTCATTTTCAGTCATTTCCAATGATGTCGTCTCGTCCTACCTTTCTTGGCTTGTTTTGAAGTAATAATCTAGGCTTACATTATGTCATTTAACATATTATATACTTCAGTGACATTGAACCTTTGCAGTCTCTTTATTGACTGTAAAGCTCGATCTTCCCTAATCGTTCCTCATTGCTCATCACCGGGATCAATTTAGTCGCTCTATTTTTCACTTTTTTTGTGCATTTTTGTGACTCTTACAGTAGTCAACAGTATCCTGTAAAGTCTTAAGTTGATCACTGTAAGATTTGTGAGTCCAAGATTTTCCGAATTGGGTTCACCCGATTTGTGGGTGTCAATCAAGCGAATCCAATGGTGAAATGAACAGAGATCCCTCACACCATGCCGCCACCCATGTTATCACCTGCATCATATCCCGTCATAACTTCAGAAGCACTCACCTCAATTTGAGCGGATACTTGTAAATGAAGCAAAGATGGTGTCACAACAGGGTGAGGGACATCTTGAAGCGGCTGGAGGGGAACTTGGAAAGGGAGGAGGTAAATCCAGTTGTCGTGGTCCATGTCAGAACAAACGACTTAGATAAGATCAGGGAGCAGGTCCTGCTGAGGGAGTATCAGGAGTTAGGAGTGAAATGAAAAAGCAGGACCTTGAGGATAATAATCTCTGGATTATTGCCCGAGCCACGTGCAAATTGGCATAGAAATAGTCAGATCAGGAGAATTAACAAGTGGCTCAAGGGCTGGTGTGGAAAAGAGGGGTTCCTATTCATGGGATACTGGCACCAGTACTGGGACAGGAAGGAGCTGCACCGTCGGGACGGGTACGACCTGAACCGGGATGGGACCCATGTGCTCGCGGAAAGTGTGCATAGGAAGGTGACAAAGGTTTTAAACTAGTAAGACAGTGGGGAGGGATCTACAAGGCATGAAACCAGCCTAAATATAAACTAAAGGAAAGGAGGGCATAGGAAAGAATAAATTAAGGGAGGACATTGATGGCCAGGGAATAAAGAGAGTTATAGAATTGTGTCTAAAAAGATGATTTAAAATAAAGTGAGGAGGTGGGTGTCTGCTATTAAAAATGAGTTAAACTGTCTGTACAGCAATGCATACAGTGTCCGTAATAAAACAGCAGAGCTGGAGACAATCATGCATTACGAGGAACCAGACATAGTAGGGATTACTGAGACATCAGGACTAGGAATTAAACATTGCAAAGTATAACATATTTAGAAAAGATAGAAAGGAAAAAAGGGGAGGTGGAGTAGTTGTACTTATTAGGGATAACATAATGGTAGTAGAAAAAGATGACACAGCTATCAGTAAGACAGAAAAATAATCCATGTGACTAGAGATAAAAGATAATAAAGGATCAATCATATTAATAGGGGTAGTCTACATACCATCTAATAGTGGAATAGAAGTGGAGAAAGTAATTTGTGAATAAATTAGGGAAATGAGTAAAAAACATCAAATAATAATATGGGGGATTTCAACTACCCTGATATTAATTGGACAGAAGAGGTAGGTAAATGGGATAAGGGAATGGAACTCCTATAATATGTACAGGTCTTCTTTCGAACCCAATATATAAAAAGCCCAACAAGGGAGGATTTGCTATTGGATCTAGTAATGGGGAATGAACCAGAGCAGATAAGACAAGTAAAAGTAGGGGAACATCTACGCAATAGGGACCATAGTATAACACACTTTAAGATAATAATTGAGAAGGACATAAGTATGATGAAGACTAGGATAATAGATTGGAGAAAAGCTGATTTTGAGGGACTGAAAATAAAACTTGTGAAAATGAAATAAACAACAATATTGGCAAACAATGATATAGAACAGCAATGGGAAACATTTAAAATGCTGTTCAACAAAGTCCAGGAAAAATATATTCTGCCAGAAAACAATAACAAAAAGCTAAACACTAATGAGACACTATGGATGAATAAAGACATAAGGGGAAATTGAGAGTAAGGAAAGAGGCATATATTAAGTACGTGGACAGCAGGGGAGAGCATGATAAGGGAGAATATGAAGAGATTAAGAGAGGAGTAAAAAAAAAAGTAGTAAGGCAAAGAGGAACTATGAAATTAAATTATAAAGGCAAATAAAACAAAATAGTAAAATATTTTACAGGCACATACATAAAAAAGGAAGGTCAGGATAGAAATAGGGTCATGAAGGGATGGACAGGATAATACCCTTGGCAGCGATAGATGGCAGAAATATTAAATAATGACTTTGCTTCAGTATTTACCGGGGAGACAGAACAGGTGGATATGATGTTGGATGATGAGGTTAGAAATGAGATAACTGCATTTAAAATAAAAAAAGGAGATATATTAAATAAATGAATCAAACTCAAACAGGATAAAACTCCTGGTCCAGATGGATTGCATGCACGCATTTTAAAATAATCTAAGTTAGAGATTGCAGAGGCATTACTACACATATTTAATAATCCGTTAGAAAAAAGTATAGTGCCAGAAGACTGGCAGACAGCTAACATAATATCTATATTTAAGAAGGAGATAGAACATATCTAGGGAACTATAGACCAGTCAGCTTAACATAGGTGGTAGGAAAAATAATGGAATCACTACTAAAGGAGAAATAGAAGAACATCTAGAAACCAAAAATATAATAATTAATAATCATCATTGATTTAAAAAGGGAACGTCTTGCTGGACCAACCTCATTGAATTTTTCGAAGAGGTAACAGAGAGTAGACAATGGTAATGCAGTAGATGAAATTTATCTAGATTTTCAAAAGACCTTCGATAAGGTACCATATAATGAATAAGGTCAGAGAATGCGGAGTCAGGGGACAAGTAGCAGAATGGATAGCTGGCTGGCTTCAAGACAGAAAGCAGAGCGTAGGGGGTAAAGGGTAGCTATTCACAGTGGCAGAAGGAGGGTAGTGGTGTCCACAATGACCACTGTTGTTAACAATTTATATTAATGATTTAGACTTTGGAATCAAAAACACTATTTCTAAATTTGCAGATGACACCAAATTGTGGAGGTGGGGATAATCAATACTGAGGAGGACTGCAACAAATCACAGGAAGACATGAATAAACTTGCAGAATATAATTGGCAAATGAATTTCAACAATGATAAATATGAGGTAATACATTTTAGTAAGAAAAATAGGGAGGTTACATATTACTTAGAAAGTAAGAATCTAGATGGGGTAGAAGAACAAAGGGATCTCGGAGTACAAATACACAAATCACTAAAAGTGCCGACACAGGTTAGCAAGGCCATAAAGAAGCAAACCAAGCACTAAGGCTTATTTCTAGAGGGATAGAATTGATAAATAATGAAGTAATGCTAATCCTGTATCGAACCTTGGTCAGACCACACTTGGCGTACTGCGTACAGTTCTGGTTGCCATATTATAAAAAGGATATAGAGGCACTGAAGAGGGTGCAGAGAAGATTTACAAGGATGATACCAGATATGCGAGGATATACATATCAGGGAAGGCTGAACAGGCAGGGTCTCTTTTCTCTTGAAAAACAAAGGCTGAGGGTAACCTAATAGAGGTCTTTAAAATTATGAAAGGTTTTGATAGAGTGGATAAAGAGAGAGTGTTTCCAAAGGTGGGGAAGAGCAAAACTAGAGGCCATCAATATAAGGTAGTCACCAAGAAATCCAATGGCGAATTCAGAAACATAGAAACATAAAAAATAGGTGCATGAGTAACAAATCATAGAGCAGTAAAAAACTCTGCTTTAAAAAAAAATCATTCTTGGAACACTTTTGTTCATTCGTTATAAAAATATCAGACATGGGGGAAAAACGATTGTTTGATTGACAGTTAAGAATCACCCAAAGAGTGTTGAGAATGTGGAACTCGCTACCACCGGAAGTGGTTGAAGCGAATAGTATAGATGCATTTAAGGGGCGGTTAGACAAACATATGAGAGAGAAGGGAATAGAGGGTTATACTGATAGATTTCGATGAAGAAAGACGGGAGGTGGCTCGAATGGAGCATAAACAGTGGCATGGACTGGTTGGGCTGAATGGCCTGTTTCTGTGGTGTATATCCTATATAACATTATATAGGAAACACCATTACTTGCAGATTCCCCTCCAAGTTACACACCATCCTGACTTGGAAATATATCGCCGTTCTTCATCATCATTGGGTCAAAGTCCTGGAACTCCCTCCCTAATAGCACTGTGGGAGTACCTTCACCACAAGGACTGCAGCGGTTCAAGAAGGCGGCTCACCACCACCTTCTCAAGAGGCAATTAGGGATGGGCAATAAATGTTGGCCTTGCCAGTGATGCCCACATCCCATGAACAATTTTTTTTAAATTACCCATTTCCCAGCATTTTCCCTGACATGCATCATTTCCTCCCCTCATCATCATAGGTGGTCCCTCAAAACGAGGATGACTTGCTTCCATGCCAAAAAAAGGATGATTTCACAGGTGTTTCAATGAAGGACCCGAACTATATCCTGAAGGGTGGAAGATGCCTGTGTGTAGATTTTTTAACATGCGGTGGACGTTGCACACCAGCCACCACACGGGCTTGACGGAGCTAGGTCTTGGTCCAGTGGCAAGGATTACCCAAGACAACTGGAGACCAGCTCTGCTGCACGGACCTAGTGCGCACACATATCGCAGTGTGGGCTGGCCCGTGCTGCCCCATGGCCCCTGGCCCCGAACTCGCGCCTCCCCTGGGCCCTTATCACATGCCTCCACAGTCTCTCGCCGCTCCTTCACCCCAACCTTGCTGATCCTGCTGTATCTACCCATGCTCCAATCACCGACCTAGACCTTGATGACATCACTCTTCACAGCCGTTGCCCTCCTGCACCAGCTCGCGCTGTACCTTGTAGTGGCACGCCTCCACGCTGCCCATGGCCACCGCTCGCCGCTCCTTTTATGGTCTCGACCTGCCGCTGATGTTCCCTCGCAGTTCGGGGCCTCCATGCACCAGTGTTGGGAGACACGTGGGGGAATGCGGAAGAACTCAACAGCTGCATTATGAACAACTTTCAAAAGGGTATTTCTGATTTTCTTTCTCTAGCTAACTGTTTTTTCATTTGGTTTGTACCATTTGCTATGGGGCGTCGACTTCACACGAGACAGAATGGGATTCCCATTGATAATTCCCTTGTATCTTTGCATCATTTTCTATGGGGCGGCCATTTCGCACAAGATACGATTTTAACCTAACCCACAAGATCGGGTGGAACAGCAGTTTTACACCCTGCCCAATATTGACTTCAATGGAGAGTACAATCAGGCAGGGGCCGGGGGTTGGGGGGTGAGTGGGGGGGGAGGGGGGGGGGCCGGTAAAACCAGCGGTGCATCCAATCCCATCAATTTCCCAAAAAGCGGGCTAGGTTAAAATTGCCCCCACTGGGTGCCCCATTGACAATTCCCTTGTGTCTTTGTACCATTTGCTATGGAGTTACCCCCTCAGCCATGATATAATAGCCCAGAGCCGTGTGCGGAGTGATAGCGGATGCGAAACACGGGAGAATTCTCAGCGCAATCTGAATGTGCAATTTCGTCAGGGCTATCTCATTATCATCTAACTGCTGGGTTTGGCGTTGATTGTGCAACAGCAGGAGTGGGATGGACCCACATGACACAATCTCAACTGGGGCATTTTCAAGGCCCAATCCAAGGATGGAATTCGGAGGAGTTACGTCCAATACCTCTACACCTCCATCCCCCACCAGAACGGCTTAAGTCCCCTCCATTTCTTCCTTGAATGGAGGCCCAACCTGTCCTCCTCCGCCTAGCTGAACTTGTTCTTACATTGAACAACTTCTCCAATGCTTCCACTCACTTCCTCCGAATGAAAGATGTTGCCACATGGGTCCTCACTATGCCTGCCTGGGATACGTGGAATATTCTCTGTTGCAGTCCTGCTCAGGTCCCCTCCCCTCACCTCTTTTTCTGTTACATTGATGACTGTATCGGTGCTGTTTCCTGCTCTCGCCCCGAACTGGAAAATTTCATCAACTTTGTTTTCAATTTCCACCCTCCCTCGCCTTCACGTCTCCGACTCTTCCCTTCCCTTCCTCGACTTCTCTGTCTCCATTTCTGGGGATAGACTTTCGACCAGTATCCACGATAAGCCCACTGACTCCCACAGCTACCTGGACTACACTTCCTCCCACCCCGCTTCCTGTAAGGACTCTATTCCAATCTCCGAGTTTCTCCATCACCATCGTATCTGTTCTGATGATGCCACCTTCCATACCAGTGCTTCCAATATGTCTTCCTGTTTCCTCAATCGAGGATTGCCCTCCACGGTGATTGACAGGACCCGTGACCATGTCTGGCCCATTTCTCGCACTGCTGCTCTCACCCAGTCCCCTTCCTCCCAGGACCATGATAGGGTTCCCCTTGTCCTCACCTTCCACCCCATCAACCTCCACATTCAACGGATCATCCTCCACCATTTCGGCCATAACCAGACACATCTTCCCCTCCCCTCCCCTTTCAGCAGGGACCATTCCCTCTGCGACAACTTGATCCACTCCTCAGTCACCCACAATCCCTTTCCCACGATACCTTTCTGTGCAAGCGCAGGGGATGCAACACCTGCCCTTGTACCTCCTCCCTACTGTCCAGGGCCCCATACATTCCTTCCAGGTGAAACAGCGATTTATTTGTACATCTTTCAGGTTACTATCCTGCATTCGTTGCTCACGATGTAGTCTCCTCTACATTAGGAAGATGTGACGCCTATTGGGTAATCGCTTTGTGGAACAATTCTGTTCAGTCCACAAGCGTGACCCTGAGCTTCCGGTCGCCTGTCACTTTAATTCTCCGCTGACCACTCTGACCTCTCTGTCCTCGGCCCTGTTCCAATGAATCTCAATGGAAGCTTGACGGACAGTACCTCATCGTTCAATTAGTCTTCCGGACTTCGCATCGAGTTCAACAATTTCAGATCATAATCACTGCTCCCATTTTTTCGGACAACAGTTGTTGCTAATGATTCAGCTTTTGCCATTTTCTGCTCTTCTAGATCCATCTTTTGTTTCTTTACTTGTCTTATTGCCATGTTCTTTTGCCATGCTCCATCATCCCTTTTGTCATTTCATCTCTTCTGCCCTCCGCCCTATCACAGACCTTCCCTTTGTTCTGCCCTCCCCACCCCTCTTTCACTGCCCTTACAACTCTTTTTGTTGTAATCAATTAAATCAAGTGTCCCCTGATTAAAGGTGGGGGGGTACACACCAAACATTTTCAAACAAGTGCCCTCTGTTTTTTGCTTTTTTTTTTCCGAGGGCACTGAGAGGCAAATTATATAAGTGTCCCCTAGCTTAAAGGGGGGGGCACTAAAACCAGCAATTAAACAAATTAAACTTTAAACAAAGGTAATCAAATTAAAATTTGGTTGCCGGGGGTGATGATACACTCCAGTCCCTCCGGCGCCCACCTCTCGTGGAAGACCGCGAGCGTGCCGGTGGACACCGCGTGCTCCATCTCCAGGGACACCCTGGCTCGGATGTAAGCGCGGAAGAGAGGCAGGCAGTCGGGCTGAACGACCCCCTCGACCGCCCGCTGCCTAGACCGGCTGATGGCACCCTTGGCCGGGCCCCGGAGCAGTCCTACGAGGAGGCCTCGGACCTACCCGCTCCCCTTCACACAGGATGCCCAAAGATCATGAGTGTGGGACTGAAGTGCAACCAGAATTTGAGGAGCAGTCCCTTTAAATAATGGAACAGGGGCTGCAACCTCGCACATTCCATAAAAACATGGACACGGACTCCTCCAGACCGTAGAAATTGCAGGCGGCCAGGGAGCCCGTGAACCGACTTAAAAATTTATTGCATGGGACTGTTCCGTGCACCACCCTCCAGGCCAAGTCCCCAATAAATAGTGGGAGGACTCCCGCATAGAGTGCACTCCATCGGGGAACCCCGCCTCCTCCGGACGGCAAGATGGTGCGCCATGGCGTGTCCGGACGGCAGACGAGGATGGCAAGGTTGAGAGTGTGCAGGAGCAGCCCGTACAGGAAACCCCTCCGCGCAGAACTGAAAGGCACGGAGGGGATTTCCCCGAGGCAGCTCAAGTTGTGAGGCGCCGGCCCCCGAGGGAGGTTCCGGGGTTTGGCGCCGATGAGGAATTCCATCCGGACGGGGATCAGTTCGAACGGGATCTCCCCACGTGCTTGAGCCTCCTCGACACACCTAACGGAATCAGGGCCCAGTGCTGTTTTTAGCAACTCGATGGCATTGGCCGCGCGCCGGATGTCGGCCCAGGATAGGCAACGTGCCAGCTCGTCTGGCGCCATCCAGCCCGCTCCTCCGCCATCGAGTAGATCCCTGACCCTGGTCACCTCACCAGCCACAGCCCTCTCGTCTGCCTGCCACTTAAAACCGCGGTCATGGAGATACGGATTCCTGAGCAGCGGCTCCTGCAGGACAGACGCCACTCTAGACGGTGGAGAGCTACACTTGGTGGTGACTCTGTTCCAGACCCTGATGAGTTCCTGGTAAAAGACAGGCAGCTCCTGATGCCCCCCAGGCTCACAAACAGGAGCTGTGTGTCGTAATTGAGGTTGTACTACTGGCGGAAGAAATAAGTCGCCAGTGCACGCTGCCCCTACACCTGCTTAAAACCTGTTACACCTGTAATATTTTTCCAGTTCTGACGAAGGGTCATCGATTTGAACGTTAACTCTGTTTCTCTCTCCACAGATGCTGCCTGACCCACTGAGCATTTCCAGTATTTTCTGTGTTGATTTCTGAAAAGGTGAGTAAAAGAAACGAAAAAAGGAAGACTTGCATTTACATACGGCAGTTACACATTCACCCACATCCTGTTGTGTGAGTCACCCCACCCTCTCACTCTGCCTCGACAAGCCTAATCCATCACATCACTCCTCACACCCACTTATTATGCACTTCTATTGCTGTGCACTTGCACATGTTCCCATCTCTCCATCGCCCACTGCCACTCACTGTGCTCCTCGTCCAATTGCATGCCTCTCCCTGATAGTCACCCTCACCGAATGCACTGCATCCACCGGGTGAACACATGCCCTTATAGGTCTGTTCTTTCCTGCGTTGCAGGAGAAGAGAGCACAGAACACTAGGGAAAGGAAGAGAACTGGAGGTAGTCCTCTACAGATTTCAGTTGACAGCAGCAGAGGAGGAAGTGCTGGAGATCAGTGGCGTTTCGGTGTCCCTGGCCATCGGAGATGGAGAAATTGGGACCTCCCAGCCACCTGATGATAGAATTAAATATCAGCGACCCACACGACCAATACTCGGGCATGTTGACTTGATTTCAGCAGCAAGTGAAATATGATCATCTTCTTAATGCTAAGTTGCAGCATTCTTGCCTTGCCAGTACTAATCATATCTGTTGTGTCCTCCAGGGTCCTCATTCCTACAGCAGCCGTCGGTGGAGCTCTCGGACGCCGGATCCGAAGAAGAGCTGGTCCTTCTGAGAGTGCACCATCACAGGACTCATGCAGACCATAAATCAGCTCAGATACCCGGTGACTCACAATTCAAAAGTACGCAAGAGCAGAGAGTGGTGGCAGGGACGGCAGTGGAGAGACCGAGTCGGAAGATGCAGACCCCCTCCAAGCCCTGCTCAGCTGGACACAGATGCAGTACCCTGGGGCCCAGCGATGAAAAGGATTGTCAGTGAAGGGCAGCAGAAAAATCTGCGACATACTGACAGACCTTCCATGCACACTGTCCACAATTGCGTCCACAATTGCAGAAAAAATGGAGGCGCCTGCCTCAAGCATGAGTGGGTGGATCTTGCAGGGCATGGCCAGGGTGTCTTCTTCCATGGATAGAGTGACCAACCGGTGGGACATCAATCGCGGCAATCAAATGAGCCCATGCAGGCCTTGAGCACAGCTGTGCAGACTTTGGATTCCGACATGAAAGGCGCCTTAAATAGGATGGCAGGCACCTTAGCCATTGCCTTTCACATATCCGCTTCGGGCTGCTCCCCTGCAGAGTGAAGTGCGGCTGGCCCATGAGAGGGATGATGGCGAAAAGGGTGATGGAAATGGGAACTCCAGTCAAAGCGCTTCCTCTTCTCGACCGTTTCCCCCCTCCCCGATGTGGCACTTCCTGTGCCAGTGGCCAGGTCTGCCCCTGCACAGGTACAGGTGGAGCAGTCTTTGGCGGGGCTCTCATGGGATCCAAAACCCAGAGGTCGTTGGCCAAGTGCACGCAACTGTCAGAGCAGGGATCTGAGAAACCTGCCTCTGCCTCTGCTCAAGCCACAGCGGTTGCACCACATGGGAGCGGTAGGAAAAGGAAGAGAAATGCTTTGTAGTTCAACAAGGATATGGCCCTGGATGTTAATGCAAATGTTAGGTGATTAAGTCTCCGTTGTTTAGTAGAAAATTTCTAAAAGTTATTACTTTGCCCCACTTTCCAACATTGACCATTCTTGGTTGCTGGTTGGCAACTCACTATTTCAGTTGCTTGTTGATGAATGGAAAGACAGGGACCAATGGGGGGCGGGGGCGGTGTGCAAATCGATGGTTGGTTGGTTACAGGGCTGCTTTGTGTCAGTAGGATTGGGCGGGGGACGCGGGGGGCAGGGGAGGAAGAGTGGATGTCGGATATGATTGTTACATCGGTCCAGTGGCAGTGGCTAACTGAACTGTACGGCTATAAGGAATCCATGACAGATTGGCAGTGATGGTATGGGTTTGGGGGTTCCTCGTCATTGGAATTGTCCTCGTCACCTGATTCTTCCTGCAGCTCCAATCCTTGCTGCCGTGCACGCCACCATCATTCTAGAGACCCTGGCTGGTGAGTACTGAAGGCTGCCTCCAGATCTGTCCAGGCACCTGAACTATATCTTGAGCATGACAATGGCCGGCTCGGTGACCCATCTGGTGCTCATATGAATGCCATTGTACTGCTCTTGGGCTTCTTTGGTGTCCCTCATTTCCAAGCGCCCATCCCGAAAGTCTGCTCACAGGTCGAAAGTGATCGGGGAGCTTAGACTGTCATGCGATGAAAGCATGATGGCAGCTCCCCTGGAATCGGGTGCACACCTGCACAAACCTTCTCCCGTGGTTGCACACCAGCTACACGCTGATCGAACAAAATCTATTGCGGTTGACGAACACTCCCGATTGGTCAGGTGCTGCGCAGATTGTCACGTGCGTGCAATTGGTGACACCCTGCAGCTGCAGGCCGCCAGCCAGAGACGCAAACCCGAGCGCCCACTCATGCTGACTCGTGGCTTCACAGACAAAGTTGACATAAATGCCAGCCCTGGCAAACAATCGATCAGACATCTGGCTTATGCGTTTATGAACAGCTGACTGCAGATCCTGTTTTATTTATAAAGCTTTCACTGCCTGCTCACCTCTCGTTATCATTGAAGTCATTTCATCCTTAACCACAAAGGCCTTCATCCAGTCTGGCCTATATCACCTTAATCACCTTGGGCTTGATTTTCGGTCCTCTGCCGCCCCCGCTAGTGCTCCGGAGAGTTAGCACTTCCGGGCGGGCGGCCAGCTTACAGCACCCCGCCGGGACATTCGGCGACTGGTTGCGACACCGGCCCGATATTTCGATCGCGCCTGACCCTCAGCACTCCATAGAGCGCGCTGCTGGGAACGCCTGTGGAAGTAGGTGTCCCAAGCTGTAGCGGCCACAGTGAGGTATGTAATCTCGACCGGAGGGAAGGGTGACTGATTTTGTTTTTGCGATTTATGTTGTGGGAATGTTTTTAGTGGGTTTTTTTTCAGATCCCCCCCGCTCCCCAAGGCCTCACTTAGGTTGCTCTGAGGCCATTGTTTAGCTCGGGATTTTCACTTGCTCAGTGTCCTTAATGTTCCCTGCAAGCTTCTTCTCGTACTCCATTTTCCCTGCCCTAATCAAACCCTTTGTCCTCCTCTGCTGAGTTCTAAATTTCTCCCAGTCTCCGGATTCGCTGCTATTTCTGGCCAATTTGAATGCCACTTCCTTGGCTTTAATACTATCCCTGATTTCCCTTGATAGCCACGGTTGACCCACCTTCGCTTTTTTATTTTTATGCCAGACAGGAATGTACAATTGTTGTAGTTCATCCATGCGGTCTCTAAATGTCTGCCATTGCCCATCCACAGTCAACCCCTTAAGTATCATTCGCCAATCTATCCTAGCCAGTTCACGCCTCATACTTTCAAAGTTACCCTTCTTTAAGTTCTGGACCATGGTCTCTGAATTAACGGTTTCATTCTCCATCCTAATGCAGAATTCCACCATATTATGGTCACTCTTCCCCAAGGGGCCTCGCACAATGAGATTGCTAATTAATCCTCTCTCATTACACAACACCCAGTCTAAGATGGCCTCTCCCCTCGTTGGTTCCTCGACATATTGGTCAAGAAAACCATCCCTTATGCAGTCCAGGAAATCCTCCTCCACCGTATTGCTTCCAGTTTGGTTAGCCCAATCTATGTGCATATTAAAGTCACCCATTATAACTGCTGCACCCTTATTACATGCACCCATAATTTCTTGTTTGATGCCCTCCCCAACATCACTACTATTGTTTGGAGGTCTGTACACAACTCCCTACTGCTAACAAACATGCCTGTGACCGACATTGGAATGGGGTAATAAAAAGTAGACGTGTTGGAGCTGATTATCCCCAATGGGTGGAAGTCATGTCTAATCGTGCTTTTTTAAAACATTTATTCAGGGATGTGGGTGTCGCCAGCTCATAAAAGCATGAAATTTCCTGGGTCAGCTTATCCTCCTCCTTATTCACTGATGCACCAGATGCAGAGCCTGGCTCGCATGTAAGGAGCATGTCTGCAGTGGTGAATGGAAGGTTGAGAAACTTAAAGGGACAAAGACAATGAAGCGGAGGTGTCACAAGTAGGGGAATAAAACCTTTTGGAAGATTTAAAAATCATTTCGATCTATTGGTAGCCTTTTATCCAAGGCTGGAAGAGCAAGGGAGTAAGAAGCGACAGACCCGAATAACTGTTTTAAAAAAGCACCATTAGACATGACTCCCACCAGTTGGGGATAATCAGCTCCAACATGTCTACTTTTTATTACCCCGTTCCAATTCTTCACTTTTTACTGCCACGGTTCTGCCACTGAAACAAGGAGAGACAGTTTTAGCAATGCAAACACCCGAGCCGGATTTTCCGGTCCTCTGCGCTCCGGGTTTCGCCCCGGAGCGGCATGACAGGCAGCGTTCAGGTCTCCAGCGCCCCTTCGCCATCCTCCGGTCCGGTTTTGCGGCGGTGCCGAGCAGCACCACCAGGAAGAGCTGCAGCGGGTGTGCAACGCCTCTGGTGGCGACACCGGCACGAGCTTGGACTTTTCCCCGGACCGTCCGCCCGGAAGTGCGCCCAACAATGACCACCTGGGAAATGAGTGCGGTCCAGCATTGCCGGCGGTGGTGAGGACGGTAAAGTTCTCCGAAGGTAAGTGCGAGTGTTTCTTCTTTTAATTCTGTTAGCGATTCGTGTTGTGGTGGCATGGGCAATGTTTTGTGTGTTTTTTTTTTAAGGTTCCTCCCCAAGCCTCTCTCGGAGCACACAGGGCCCGGCACTTTAGTTCGCGAGTTTCCCATTTTTGTGCCACAAAAAGTGTACAACGCCTCCCTTCGCACTGCGCCCCCTGACGCAGGGCCCAGATACCGAAACTTCCTTTACCAAAGGGCAAACTATTCCCGGCCGGTACTTTTCCCTCCCCCGCCTCCGTTTTTGCCCCGAAAACACAAAAGCCTAAAATGCAGCGCAGGGAGCTGGTGCATGGATGTCACTCTCCAATCCGTATGACAGAAGCTTTAAATATGAAAGCAAATTACAAAATGAAACTGCGGTAATTCAGTTCTATTTATTGAATAGTTGGACCCCACGTTATTTTCACTGATGTGCAATATTACATTTCTCAAATGTCACATTACATTTGACATTTGTCTGCCCAATTCCGTGACTGATTTGCACCCTTATGCACATTTTTTGCTGCATTCTCTTCACATAACAGAAAAATGCAATTCGACATGATAACAAAACCCCAGTATTAGGCAAAGTATAACATTATCAAATTAAAAGTCAATCAGCAGATCACAGTAACACAAGGGTTGTTAAATTAAATTAATTTTAGATACAAGTTTTAAGACATTGACAGTGTCACCTTCTTTCTCGCTCTACATTGCATTAACATTTACTTCACCAATTAGAATGGGTAACACAGAGGTTGCTAGTCATAAGAAAACATAAGAAATAGGAATAGGAGTAGGCCATTTGGCCCTCGAGCCTGCTCTGCCATTCAATAAGATCACGGCTGATCTGATCTTGGCCTTAACTGCACTTCCCTGCCTGCTCCTCATAACCCTTGACTCCCTTATCTCTCAAAAATCTGTCTATCTCCACCTTAAATATATTCAATGATATTCAGTCATATAGAACTTATACAAATACAACAAACTAAAGGTAGTCGATGGTTTCTTAGCTTGGGGGGGCGGGGGGAGATGAGAAAGAAGAAGAATGCCAATTTTACTGTAAAACTAAAGATGCCATTGAGCCTTTGCCTCTTCCATTCATTAGTAGAAAAGAGGCTCCTTTAGCCTCCACCCAGACAATGCAGGGGGTGAAACTGGCCTCCGCCAAGAGGTGCAAAATGGGCCGATCGCGAACTGACAGCCCGTTATACACCCTGCTCGATTGTCCTATCGGAAGTCAATGGGAATGAAAATCAGATGCAGTGTAATACGCTATCAGTCCTTTTTGTGCTATTGGCGGAGACCAATTTCACCCCCGCAGAGTTTATGTAAGAGTTTGAAATGTTTATAGTCAAGAAAAGGTTATGGGGAGGTGGTGGTTCAGAGAGGGAAAGAAAGAACTTGCATTTATATAGCGCCCTTCATGACCTCAGGACATCCCAAAGCGCTGTACAGCCAAGTGTAGTCACTGTCATAATGTAGGAAACCGCGACAGCCAGGTCCCACAGACAGCACTGTGATAATGAACAGATAATCTGTTTTAGTGACGTTGGTTGAAGGATAAATATTGGCGAGGGCAATAGGGGGAAGTAACACAAGAACGTGGAACAGGAGGAGGCCATTCAGCCCCTCAGTCCTATTCGGCCATTCCATTCGATCATGGGTGATCTGTATCTTAACTCTGTCCACCTCCTTAGTTTTGTACCCTTTCATAACCTTGCCTAACAAAAATCTATCACTCTCTGTTACAAAATTTTCAATTGAACCCCAGCCTCAACAGCTCTTTAGGAGATAGAGTTCCAGGGTCCCACCACCCTTTGTGTGAAGAAGTGCTTCCTGACATCACCCCTGAATGGCCTAGCTCTAATCTTCAGGTTATGCCCTCTTGTTCTGGACTCCCCCATCGGAGGAAATAGTTTTTCTCTAACTACCCCATCAACTCCTTTAATCATCTTAAACACCTCAATTAGTTCACCTCTTAATCTTCTATACCGAGGGAATACAAGCCAAGTATATGCCACCTGTCTTCATAATCTAACCCTTTCAACTCAGGTATCATTCTGGTGAATCTGCACTGCACCCCCATCTATCGTGAGGTGTGATGCCCAGAACTGAATGTAGTACAATGGGGTCTAACCAGAGTTTTATATAACTGTAACATAACTTCCACCCCTTGGTATTCCAGCCCGATGGAGATAAAGGTCAACAGTCCATTATCTTTTTAATTAGTTTTTGTACCTGCCCACTAGCTTGCAATGATTTCTGTATGCGGAATCCTAAATCGCTCTGTTGCTGCACAGTTCCTAGCTCCTCGCCATTTAGAACATAAACTAATCTACCTTAGGCCTAAAGTGGATGACCTCGCACTTTCCTGAACTGTATCTGCCACAGTTTTGCCCACTCATTTAATCTATCAATGTCCCCTTGCAAGTTTCTGCTCCCCATCGACACTATTTACTGTGTTCCTTCATTTAAGTCAGTCAGTTATTGATATAGTAAAAAGCTGAGGCCCCAGTACAAATCCCTGGGAGACACCACTCGTCACATCCTGCCAATTTGAGTGCATACCCATTATCCCTACTGCCTCGTTCTTCTTCAAAATAGTGCCTTGGGATCATTTACGTTTACCCGAGAGGACAGACAGGGCCTCAGTTTAATGTCTCATCCGACAGATGGCACCCCTGACAGTCCAGCACTCCCTCAGCACTGCACTGGAGTGTCAGCCTTGTGTCTCTGGAGTGGCACATGAACCCACAACCTTCTGACTCAGAGACAAGAGTGCTAGCCACTGAGCCACGGCTGACACCTGCAAGAGGGGGGGTTTTATTTAATGACTCTAGCATCTAAACGGCAAGACGTGGAGAAACACACAACGTTTGGCAGCGTATCTTCAGACAACTGCCATGTGGGGGACTTCCTCTCACCCTCAGCTCCACGGACAAGCAATTCAATCAACAGTTTCCAAACAGCTACCGCTGCTTTTGTTATGCCCCTCGTTTTATTAGAACGATAACTGAATACAGGAAGGCACTTACGATGAAGAAAATCAAAACGAGGTTAGAAGTGCATTGATTTAAAAACTAAAAAATAGTAGAGGAGTGTAAACATTAACATGACTAAAGCATTATCAGAATGTGTTAATTGTACGTTATACCCACATAAAAATGATTTGAACATACCCTTATTAAACAAGATTATAATATTCTACTTAAAGAAACGGTACATTGAAGATGCACTTTTAGTCCAGTCCGTACAAGATCTCACTAGTAAGTGGTTTGTTGGTTATTGAACTTCATGCCCTTTCCTTGGTAGAGGTCTTGATACATTTCCACGAGACGGGCCGCCTCTCGCTCACCAGAAAGCAAAGCACCATGGGTCGTTGAGTAGTACTTTCTGTGAGTGGCCTCCCCAGCAAATAAAATCTGCATCGGCTAATAGGAGCGAAAATACGTGTTACTAAACAATAGTTCTAATCTCTTTTTATTTTGCAAAATTCAAATAAAAGTTTCACCATTTCACCAGGCAACTCTAGACAAGTGAACATTTACTGTCTCCTTTTTCTAATGAAAGTTAGAGTGCATCTTCTCATTTTCCCGTTGTCAAATGGCTTAGGGAGACTGCCTCATGGGGTGGACTGTGCGGGGATGGGGCGGGGGGCAGGATAAGGAACCTCTCCTATTTGCATTCCTTCTAAGCAAGGAACAATATTGCTGTTGGTATGCTTAAGTCTACAATTAGTTTACCTGTTCTCCAGGGATGTGTGTATCTCGAAGGTAACAGGCTAGGGATGTACTTCATTAAGAGAGGATAAACAACTAGAATCATAGAATGGTTACAGCACAGAAGGAGGCCATTCGGCCCATCAAGCCCGTGCCGGCTCTCTGCAAGAGCACTTCAGCTAGTCCCACTCCCCTGCCCTTTCCCCATATCCCTCCAAATTTGTTTCCTCCAGGTACTTATCCAATTCCCTTTTGAAAGCCACGATTGAGTCTGCCTTCAGACAGTGAATTCCACATCCTAACCACTCGCTGCGTAAAATACATTTTCCTCAGGTCGCCTTTGGTTCTTTTGCCAATCACCTTAAATCTGTGTCCTCTGGTTCTCCACCCTTCCCCTAATGGGAACAGTTTCTCTCTATCTACTCTGTCCAGACCCTTCATGGTTTTGAACACCTCTATCAAATCTCCTCTCAACCTTCTCTGTTCTAAGGAGAACAATCCCAGCTTCTACATTTACAGTCTATTCATGCAACTGAAGTCCCTCATCCCTGGAATCATTCTCGTAAATGTTTTAAGCAGCCTCTCTCAGGCCTTCACAGCCTTCCAAACGTGCGGTGCCCAGAATTGGACACAATACTCCACTGGAGGCCGAACCAGTGTTTTATAAAGGTTTATCATAACTTCCTTGCTTTATAAAGGTATATCGTAACTTCCTTGCTTTTCCTACATTGAGAAACTTAGATTAAATGCCACACCCTCAATGTTGAAAAGATCAGCAGAGAGAAGACTAAGTAAGACAATCAAGATAGCACTTAAGTGATGACAATCATAAGTTTAAAAAATCTCTAGTCTGTAGGAGGAAGGCTGAGGATAGTAGGAATGTTGTAGAGGGAAAGGATGAATTAGTGTAGGAGACAATTCCATCAGGCTTGATTTCAACAGTGAGGATGAAGTGGGGAGCAAGGGCATATTTTGGAGTGAGTTATGATGATCTGGAATGCATTGCTTGAAAAAGGAGGGGGTGGAAGCAGATTCAAATCATAATTTTCAAAAGGTAATTGGATTTATACATGAAAAGGGATAAAACTGCAGGGCTGCGGGGAGAAAACAGGTGTAGTGGGACTATAGGTACAGCATTGAGAATCTGGAAGCTTCGGGACCGAGACCGTTCCGGATTCTGCATACCTCCGGACTTCGGAACGTCTTTCCGATGTCCCAAGTCTGGAAACGCCTGGGCCAAGTTAGGTAGGGGAGGGGAGGGTTGGTCGGGCAGCTGAGGTATTTGAGAGTTCGGTACTAGATGTATGGAAACGTCCACTCTTTCAATTCTTACTAAATACTAGCCCAAAACAGGTCAACTTTATTACATCCCAAACATGTAGCTCATTATTTCAGACTCTCTTACCAAATGTCCTTTTTCGATTATCCCCATTCTGGCAAAGTATCAGGTGAGTAAGCTTTATTTTCTTTATTAAAATGGAGCAGGTGGCGACTTTTGTTTTTTTTTCTGAATGTAGCTTGTGCTTTGAGGTAAGGGCGGGGTGGGGGGGGGGAGGGTGTCGGATTGCCGAGGTGGGGGGCCGAGGCAGGGAGGTCGGACAGCCGAGGTTGGTGGGGAGGGGGGGGGGGTCAGAGGTCGGGCAGCTGAGGTGGGGGGCCGAGGCGGGGTGGTCGTGCAGCCGAGGTTGGTGGGGAGGGGGGGGTCAGAGGTCGGGGGGCCGAGGGGGTCAGAGGTCGGACGGCCGCCCATGTCAAATAAAAAAGATTTTCCTTTTACAGCACGAGTTTCTTGTCTCACCCGCATTAATAGATGTAAAGGGTCAACAGGCCTTGTCTTACTTGAAGTCAGTCGTACCCGTGACTTCCAAACTGTGCTACTGCTCGTGTCCCACAGCATTCTGTTCTGCTACAATCTGTAGGCAGTTAAACTTCCAAGGTTGCTGCCACCTAATCAGCACTGCTTTATTTACCTCTCTGCTGCTATTTTTAGCCTCGTCGCTATCAGGTACTATGAGCCTTGGCCTTTCACTTTCGTTTGCTAAAAGCAACTTTCCAGAAAGGTTCTATGATCAAAGACAAAACTTTCCATTTTACATATGCAGCAAGTGTGTCGGCTATGTACAGTCACTATTGTGTGAGATCCCGTGAATATCTTGTTCCCTCGTGTGGACATCCCACTGACGGTAGGGCCTGGGGTATCAGAATTTGAGACCACCAAAGGTCAACAGTCGCCTCCCCCCCACCCCCCCCATAACCTTGTAAATATAGATGTGCTACTTACAGCTGCTTTTGTGCTTTTTGGATAAGGCAGTGGCTTTGCAAGTTTCTCGACATCTGCTCCGCTCGACCCAACTCGAGTGTAGGAGTAAGACCCGCGGATGTAAGGGTTGCTGCCCCATCCCGACCTCAGGATTCTCCGGGGTTTCGGAATGTCTGGATTGCCTGCGGGTAGAATTCCAAAAGAGTTCAACACATGCACGCCAAGGTACAGGTCGTTTGCCCTCCAAAATTTCGCCAACAGGCTCTTCGGTGAACAAGGCAAAAAAAAAAATAATCGATCCCACTTTGAAACGAGGCGATTTTGGCAATTGGCTCAGATCTGAGAGGAGTTGTGCAAGTGTCGGGAATAAAGCTTATAATCCGCACAAGTGAAAAAAGAATTTCAATGTACAAGAGTGGGCAATAAATGCCAGCCTTGCCAGCAACCTCCACATCCCGTGAACCAATAAAAAGCCATCAATGCTTCAACCTCTGACCATCTGCCAGTCCAAGGTACGTCACAAATAATGGGATTGAACAGTGCCATTAAGTTGTGCTTTTGCCACAATCTGTATTAGCTTTGGGTTTGGGTGTTCTTGAGGTGATAATGTACCAATTACAGATGGATAGATAGCCAAACATTGTAAATTTATTTACAAAATGGAACCTGAATAAACAGTTGAATACCAAAAAATCTTATGGAGCAGCTTTAAACTGTGGGAATGGTACATACTGTGCACAATGTGAACTGTTTGTGCACGTTTAAAAAGGCACCCAATGTGTCTGTGCAAGCCATTTATGCAATTTAGTTAACATGAAGCGGTTGTTTCTGGAATAACGACTAGAGTGCCCAATGTCACCACACAAGTTCCCACTTTGTGGTTGCCGCAGACTAAACGCACTGGTCCGGAGCTTCCATGTGATCTCCGCACAGACAACAGTGGAACCTGGGCGGAATTAAGTGAAGTGGGGCAAAAGATCGTGGAATTTTAAGCATATGAGAGTTACGCCCATAACCATTTTACGTTGGATTACACTGTTGGGTTCATGCTGATGAGTTTGAGTGGAAATTTTGGATCCAACTCCACTTCGGCAAATCCGGTGCAGTGCCCAGCGATTTCTCATGGTATTTTACTGATTGCGCCCCCTAGCAGAAACTCCAGGCCTGTGCGATTATTTGGCTCTCAGTTAACACACATTTAAAAAAAGAACTGGATGACGACCTGGTCCGGAAGAGAGCTGTGGAGTCCTACTATTGATATTGATAGTCAACTGTCCGCCATTTACACCCTATCTAGACTCATCTTTTGTTTCCTAACTTGTGCGATTACCATCTCAATTCTGCCCATCCTCCTCTTTTGGCTCTCAAATTTCTCCTGCCTTCCACCCTATCACCGACTTTCCCTTTTGTTCTTTCCTCCCCTCCCCCTTTCAGGGCCCTAGCACTTCCTTAAGAATCTGTAATATTTTGAATTATTGCCAGTTCTGACGAAGGGTCATCAACCCTTCACATCAATCGTTCACAATCTCGCCATCAATAGAAAACTGGTGAAATCTTACCCCCACAATGATTCCGGAGGTGCTGGGGCCATGGAAACATCATGCTCAGGCACCCAACCCAGCAAGGATGTACAAAGGAACATTACATCACTGGGCTCTTGTTCTGTGGATGGAGCAAGCCCCTGTGGCAGTAATGATACGGCTCAATATCATCTGTCGCTTGGGCCAGCTCCTCCGCTATTCAGCCCACTGAGGTGGTGAGATTGCAGCCCAAGAACTAGATGGCAGTGGTCTTAACTGTCGTATCCACCTCTGTGGCCCTAAAATGGTCACTCCAGCGAGGGGCTTGCTGTTCCACTTAGAAACTTAGAAAATAGGTGCAGGAGTAGGCCATTCGGTCCTTCGCGCCTGCACCGCCATTCAATATGATCATGGCCGATCATGCAACTTCAGACCCTACTCCTGCCTTCTCTCCATACCCCTTGATCCCTTTAGCCGTAAGGGCCACATCTAACTCCCTCAACTGGCCTCAACAACTTTCTGTGGTAGAGAATTCCACAGGTTCACAATTCTCTGAGTGAAGATGTTTCTCCTCATCTCGGTCCTAAATGGCTTATCGCTTATCCTTAGACTGTGATCCCTGGTTCTGGACTTCCCCAACATCGGGAACATTCTTCCTGCATCGGAACTGTCCAATCCCGTCAGAATTTTATATGTTTCTATGAGATCCCTTTCTCATTCTTCTAAATTCCAGTGAATACAAGCCTAGTCGATCCAGTCTTTCTTCATACGTCAGTCCTGTCATCCCGGGAATCAGTCTGGTGAACCTTCGCTGCACTCCCTCAATAGCAAGAATGTCCTTCCTCAGATTAGGAGACCAAAACTGTACACAATATTCAGGGTGTGGCCCCACCAAGGCCCTGTACAACTGTAGCAACACCTCCCTGCTCCTATACTCAAATCCTCTTGCTATGAAGGCCAACATGCTATTTGCCTTCTTCACCGCCTGCTGTACCTGCATGCCAACGTTCAATGACTGATGTACCATGACACCTAGTTCTCGTTGCACCTCTCCTTTTCCTAATCTGTCACCATTCAGATAATATTCTACCTTCCTGCTTTTGCCACCAAAGTGGATAACCTCACATTTATCTATATTATACTGCATCTGCCATGCATTTGCCCACTCACCCAACCTGTCCAAGTCACCCTGCAGCCTCTTAGCATCCTCCTCACAGCTCACACTGCCACCCAACTTAGTGTCATCTGCAAACTTGGAGATATTACATTCAATTCCTTTGTCTAAATCATTACTGTATATTGTAAATAGCTGGGGTCCCAGCACTGAACCTTGCAATACCCCACTGGTCACTGCCTGCCATTCTGAAAAGGACCCGTTTATCCCAACTCTCTGCTTCCTATCTGCCAACCCGTTCTCTATCCACATCAATACATTACCGCCAATACCATGTACCTTAATTTTGCACACTAATCTTTTGTGTGGGACCTTGTCAAAAGCCTTTTGAAAGTCCAAATACACCACAGCCACTGGTTCTTCCTTGTCCACTCTACTAGTTACATCCTCAAAAAATTCTATTAGATTTGCAAAGCATGATTTCCCTTTCATAAATCCATGCTGACTTGGACCGATCCTGTCACTGCTTTCAAAATGTGCTGCTATTACATCTTTAATAATTGATTCCAACATGTTCCCCACTACCGATATCAGGCTAATCAGTCTATAATTACCTGATTTCTCTCTCCCTCCTTTTTTAAACAGTGGGGTTACATTAGCTACCCTCCAGTCCATAGGAACTGATCCAGAGTCTATAGAATGTTGGAAAATGACCACCAATGCATCCACTATTTCTACTTCCTTAAGTACTCTGGAATGCAGCCTATCAGGCCCTGGGGATTGATCAGCCTTCAATTTCCCTAACACAATTTCCTGACTAATACGAATTTCCTTCAGTTCCTCCTTCTCGCTAGACCCTCGGTCCCCTAGTATTTCCGGAAGGTTATTTGCGTCTTCTTTAGTGAAGACAAAACCAAAGTGCTCCTGTTCACCAATTGCTCTGTGCCTCACCCTCTGTGTTGTCCTCAAGCTGACTAGCTAACTGGCCCCTGAGTTGGGTGTCTCTGTGCTGGTGTGTGGACAGGTGAGATACAGGGAGAGGGTGCTGCTGGTTGAGGAGGCTCCTGCAAAGAGAGAAAGACTTGGATTTACGTCGCTCCTTTCATGACCACTGGACGTCTCAAAGCTATTTACAGCCAATGAAGTACTGTTGTGCAGTGTAGTCACTGTTGTAATGTGGGAAACACAACTGACAATTTGCGCACAGCAAGCTCCCACAAACAGCAATGTGATAATGACCAGATAATCTGTTTTAGTGATGTTGATTGAGGGATAAATATTTGCCAGGACACCGGGGATAACTCCTCTCCTCTTCTCCGAAATAGTGCCATGGGATCTTTTACATCCAACTGAGAGAGCAGACAGGGCTTTGGTTTAACAACTCAACCAGAGCTCCTGAGAAGATACGAGAATGCAGCATGTAGTTGAGGCCAATTCACTAAATATATTCAAAAGGGAGTTAGATGAAGTCCTTACTACTCGGGGGATCAAGGGTTATGGCGAGAAAGCAGGAAGGGGGTACTGAAGTTTCATGTTCAGCCATGAACTCATTGAATGGCGGTGCAGGCTAGAAGGGCTGAATGGCCTGCTCCTGCACCTATTTTCTATGTTTCTATGTTTCTATGTGTCGGAAGTATCTTTGGTATTGCAAACTCCAGGCCGAGGATTTCCCTCCTGATTCCCCATCTCCAGCCAGCTCCAGAGTATCGTGGCACTGAAAGATCCAGAGACCAGGTCTGGAAGGATGAGGTCACTAATAGATGCTTCTCCAGTAACAGTAGCAGCCAGCTCCATTCTCCTGTAAGCTGTGAGGCAGCAATAGAACAGATGACATGAGCAGCGCCAGTTAACAAGACCTTGTGTGAAGGGCATCTGTGACGAGAAAGACGTGAATGCCTGCATGAGGTGCCTTGTTGCCTTGGCAACATGTACGAGTAGGGCTTGTTTGTGCTGGGTGTAGGACTGGTGTGCAAGGAAGGTGGTGAAGAGTGAATCCTTGAGGATATGGAACCTCGCTCTGGTAAGAGGGAGGGATTGTGAGGGAAGGCCTACGTAGTAGTTCAGTGATCCGGTGCGAGTCATTGGTAAAGAGCGCCAAGAGTATGTCAAGCCAGTGGCCTACCTTGCCCCTTCTGGTGAGAAGGTTACATTTCTTCCTACAGTGCAGCCAGGTGTACTTTGCAGTGCTGGTGACATTGACAAAGTCCCAGCACCTCCTGCCATGCTTTCCGGCCACTCTGGTTGGAACAGCTCCAATCTCCTCTCCTTTACTGCCCGTAACATCAGCTCAATGCTGCCAAAGCAGGGCCCCCTGCTTCCTCCAGGAAGTGGGTCCCGCCATTCTATACGGGCTGAGCAGCGGGAGCAGAGTCATAACATAAGAAATAGGAGCAGGAGGCGGCCATTTGGCCCCTCGAGCCTGCTCTACCATTCAACAAGATCATGGCTGATCTGATCATGGACTCAGTTCCACTTCCCTGCCCGCTTCCCATAACCCTTCATTTCCTTATCGTTCAAAACTCTGTCCATCTCCACCTTAAATATGTTCAATGACCCAGCCTCCACAGCTCTCTGGGTGAGAATTCCACAGATGTACGACTCAGAAGAAATTCTTCCTCATCTCAGTTCATAATGAGCGATCCCTTATTCTTAAACTACACCCTCTAGTTCTAGATTCCCCCACAAGGGGACCTGTCGAGCCCCCTCATTATCTTATATGTTTCAATAAGATCACCTCTCATTCTTCTAAACTCCAATGTGTATAGGCCCAACCTGCTCAACCTTTCCTCATAGTCTATGGGCGAAGGCACATAGAATGGGAACAAAGGGCAGCAAACTAAAGACACAGCAAACAGTCGAACACAATGCAGTCTGGAGTAAAGACAGAGCAAACCAGCTGCCACTGCTCAGACAGTCCACCATTGATTCAGGGTGCAGAGAATTATCCAGAGACACAGCCAGAAACACTTGCTCAGCTCACTGCATCAGCTGGCACACAGCAACATGTCCCTTTAAGCCAGTGGCAGCCTTTAAAGTCCCTCGTAAGGCATCATCCTTGGCTCAGTCGGTAGCACCTTTGCCTCGTCAGAAGGTCGTGGGTTCAAGTCCCACTCCAGGGACTGGAGCACATCATCTCAGCTGACACTCCAATGCAGAGCTGAGAGAGTGCTGTACTCTGAGCTGCCGTCTTTCGGATGAAATGTTAAACCGAGGTCCCGTCTGCTCTCTCAGTTAGATGTAAAAGATCCCATGGCGCTATTTCGAAGAAGAGCAGTGGCCTTCACTCTGGTGTCCTGGCCAATATTTATCCCTGAATTAACTTCACTAAAAAACAGATTATCTGGTCATTATCATGTTGCTGTTTGTGGGAGCTGGCTGTGTGCAAATATTCTTCTGCGTTTCCCACATTACAACAGTGACTACACTTCAAAAGTACTTCATTGGATGTAAAGTGCTTTGGGACCTCCTGAGGTCATGAAAGGCGCTATATAAATGTAAGTTCCGTCTTTCCTTTATATGCCTTTTCTCCCACTTGTGTGAATAGTAAATTGTGTGCCCCCTTACGTAGCCGGCGTATGCCCACCATGTGCACATTAGACCCCAGAGAAAATTGGGGGCACAAAGCTCAATCTCCTAGCAGAATGCATGTCCCATCCAAACTGTATTCGCGGACCATCCCATGAGGAGAAAGGTCCGCATAAAACGTAAAAGTGGGGGACAAGTGGCCATATGTGACAAGTAACCACAATAGAACACCACAGTTAACACCAGAAAAAGTGGAAAGGCCCAACAAGATCAACAACACATCGGTGGAGATTGTCTTGGAGTGCATCCAAAAAGGAGGATAAAGGGAATAGAGAACAGAACACCAATGTGTACAACGCCCCCACAGATACCACAATACCTCCACTGAACTTTAACAAGCCATGGCTCTGACTTGACAACAGAATGTGTTCACTTGAAATCCAATGAAGAACTAGCCGAATTGCATCACATGACTAAGTTAAATCATGCCAAGTTTTATTTCCTTCAAGGAACATAAAAACATGCCAAAGGGCACTCAAAAAAACAAAGTTTCCTCTTATTAATACCAAATCCTAGCTGCTAAAGTAACTTTCTCCAGAATAAACTTTTACCAATGTTGTTTTTTCAGGAGGGAGAGAAGAATGTTACAATGCTGAAATTGACAGAAAAGGCTGGAAGCATACACGACTCAGTTGCTAGTGTGCTCGTCTGAGGCAGAAGGTTGTGGGTTCATTGTCTCACTCGAGAGACTTCAGCGCAAAAATCAAGGCTGACACTCCAGGGTAGTACTGAGGGAGTGCCGCACTGCCGGAGGTGATGTCTTTCGGATGAAAGATTTGCTTTCTCAGGCGGATGTAAAAGGTCCCATGGCACTATTTCGAAGAAGAGCAGGGGAGTTATCCCTCGTGTCCTGGCCAATATGTGTCCCTCAATCAACATCACTAAAACAGATTGCTGTTTGTGGGAGTTTGCTGTGCACAATTTGGCTGCCATGTTTCCCAACTACAGCAGTGACCACACTTCAAAAAAGTATCTCATTGGCTGTAAAGCACTTTTGGGGATGTGCTGAGGTCATGAAAGGTGCTAATTGAATGCAAGTCTTTCTTTTCTTGCCCTTTCTCTTTTAAACCTTATTGTCCGTTGCCAGCAGTTTCCCTTTCCTTTTTAGCTCTTCTTTTCAGTTAAATTCTAGATCCTACTATTACAACCCCCCACTTGTTGATGTGCCTTGGGAGCTCTCTTTCCCTGCATTCAAAGGCATTCTGCGATTACTTGTTGCTGTTCACCCATGGTACACATTGACAAGATGAACTCGAGCACAGCTGCTTTAAAAAAGGGAGCCAAGATCAGCTCAAAGTCTTGTCAATTTTTCTCAACATTTCAGTAGATACTTGAGACAACAAACCATAGTTACAGTACAGAGATGTCCTGCTTAACATGAGAGTGTAATCAGTGACCCCAGTAACAAATCAATGGAAGAAGCTCAAAAACTATATTTTATGATGATGCTTCAGGTCTTCTTTCTTAACTCTCCTACTATTCCTTTGTATCTTCTTTCCTCTGCAAAGCACCTTTAACTACATCAACGGTGCCTTTTAAATGCAAACACGTCATTATTGTCCTAACTCGCGCCAAGTCCTGCTCACCCATCAACCCTGTGCTCGCTGACCTACGTTGGCTTCCGGTTAAGCAGCGCCTCGATTTCAAAATTCTCATCCTTATTTTCAAATCCCTCCATGGCCTCACCCCTCCCTATCTCTAATCTCCTCCAGCCCCCCCCCACCCCGGGATGTCTGCGCTCCTCTAACTCTGCCCACCTGAGCATCCCTGATTTTAATCGCTCAACCATTGGTGGCTGTGCCTTCTGTTGCCAAAACTCTTTCCTCCTTCAAGGCACTCCTTAAAACATACCTCTCACCTGCGCTAATTTCTACTTATGTGGCTCGGTGTTAAATTTTTATTGCAAAGTACTCCTGTGAAGCGCCTTGGGACATTTCACTACGTTAAAGGCGCTATATAAATATGAGTTGTTGTTATTGTTGAACCGATTCAGGGGATCCTATTGATAACATTTTGGGGCAAGAAGCTATTTGGTGGGAAATCAAACTCATTTCCATTACTGAAGTGACTATCCACAGGCACAACCCTCGATGCCTGCTTTCCCAGAGATCCTGGTCCAACGAGTATACAAAGCCAACTGAGTCACATTGATAAGCCATGTTCCAGAAGTTGCTAACATACTTAGGAACACAGTAACAGGAGGAGTGGATCATTTGGCCCCTCGAGCCTGTTCCACCTGAACTTGAAGGGTTACTTTTACTGCAGAGAGAGAGAGAGAGAGAGAGAGGAGAGAGAGAGAGAGAGAGAGGACGAGAGCGACACGTCCTTGCCTAATTTGCCGCTGTGGTACAGTGGGTAGCACACTCGCCTCTTAATCGGAAGGTTGTGGGTTCCAGTCCTACTCCAGGGACTCGAGAACAAGAAAATCTAGGCTGACAGTCCAGTGCAGTGCTGAGGGAGTGCTGCACTGTCGGAGTTGCCATCTTTTGGATGAGACGTTAAAACGAGGCCCCGTCTGCTCTCTCATGATCCCATGGCACTAGTTTGAAGAAGAGCGGGGGAGTTCTCCCCGGTGTCTTGGCCAATATTTATCCCTCAATCAACATCACTAAAAACAGATTATCTGGTCATTATCACAGTGCTGTTTGTGGGAGCTTGCTGTGCGCAAATTGGCTGCCGCGCTTCCCACATTGCAACAGTGACTACAGTTCCAAAAGTACTTCATTGGCCGTAAAGCGTCTCGAGACGTCCAGTGGTCACGAAAGGCGCGAGAGCAATGCAAGTCTTTCTTTTAATTTAATCTCAGAACTCGTCAACACTCAGTAGATTGCACATGGATTGAGGAAAAATGGTTCCTCCACCAAGAATCCCTGTACAGAATGGAGTGAAACGGGAAGCAGGTGGTAGAGTGTGATTCCATACAAGTCTCCTAAATGACGACTTGCACTGCTGCAGAGGCACCCGCGAATAGACCACAGAAAGAACGTTAATAACCTGTAAATCTTCGCAGCAGTTCCGTGCAAGTCTCGGCCACCGTCTCATCGTCGTATCGTTCCATGATAATGGCTTCCTCGCCACAGATCCAGCCGCTCAGCACGTGGCCATAGCGCTCGGGCGGGTACAGCACGTCGAAGCTGCAGATCTTCTTGTACCACAGGTCCTCCGGGTAGGCCAGGCTGTCGCTCTCCGCGTCGTCCTCCCACACAAATTGGATGCTGTTGCACTCGGGGCTCCAGAAGGGCTCCTCGAACTCCAGGAAGATCTTGTCCGTGGTGCCGATGCCCAGCATCTGGATGGCCAAGACCTTCTCCTCGGGCAGGTGTGGGTGAAACATGGTCTCGTGGTACTTCTTCAGCACGCCCAGGGACATGGTGATGATCACGTGATCGGCCGGGATGAACTCACAGTCCTCGCACTCCACGTACACCCGATAGCCCTCCTCCTCCTCCTCCTGGCCGTCCAGGTTGTGGCTCGGGAACGAGCTGTTGATAAAGTGGATTTCCTTGCTGACCGAGTGGTTCCAGTGAATGCACTTCACCGCCTTGTTCAGCTGGATCACCGACTTGGGAATGCCGCGCGCCAGGATCTCCACTACGTTAATGAAGCCGCTGGGAATGACATGGTGGGCACCGGGGATCTCTGTCCACTCGCCAAACTCGCTAAGGGACACTTCATCCATGCTGTGGCAACTGCTCTCACAGCTTTCAACCTGCCAACAGGAAGGAGAAAGGATTAAAAAAAAAAGGGGGCAAAGTCCTGCCCTGCCCCAACCCGAACGCTCAGAGTCAGATCGCCGCGATTCCAACCGACGCGAGAAAGTGCGGAACGGGAGATGGCCCTCCGAGCTACCCTCGTCACTGACCGTACAGAATCTACCCCGGTCATGCACTCGGGCTCTCCCCCCACCCTTCAATCTTCTGCCTGACGGATCTGCATCAACACTCCTCAATCCACAACATTAATCAAACAAAACGGCAGAATATTCAGCCATCTTCATTCCATTATACAAACTTGAGCCGCTGTCCTTTGCCTCGCAACCCACCCCCCCACCGGCCACCCCAGCACCCTCACCCCCCCACCCACAGTACAGGAACCAGTGGAGTATTGGATTATCTCTGTCTGGAGCTGTCTTTGGACGGCACAGACACGATGGGGCGAATGGCCTACTTCTATACCGTAAACATCTATGGTTCTAAGGGCCCAAGTTTCCACAAGAAAAAAAACGGGCGCCCCTCCGAGCTGAGCGCCCGTTTTTCGCGCCTAAAAAAATCCTCGGTATTCTCCACCTACTTACAGGTACAGGTCCTCTGGCCCTCGGCGCAGCCAGCACGAGCTGTGGGGGGGGGGGGGGGGCGGAGCCAGGTCCCTGCGCTGAAAACAGTGCCAGGACCTCTGCACATGCGCGCTACAGTCGGCACGCAAGTGCAGTAGCTCCAGGCGCCGAACTGTGTGGGAGGGGCCCGAAGAACGCAGCCCCTAGCCCTGGCTGAATGGCCTCACTGGGGCTGCGTGAATAAGGCTCCTCCCACGGCCAGCTCCTGCTCCCCGCCTCCGACAAGACCCGACACCCGCTCCACCCGCTCCACCACCCCCCCCCCCCCGCCGACCAGACCCGACCCGACACCCGCTCCCCCCGCCCCCCCACTCCCGGACTGGATCCGATCTCTCTCTCTCCCTCCCTCTCTCGCTCAGCGGCACAAATGGCTGCAGAATTCTCCCTGGCTGAAGCACTTTCACACAGGTAGGAAGATGGTTTATTTAATCTTTTCTTGGCTTATAAATGTTTATTCAGGTTGGATTTATTTGTATAATATTTGTAGAAGTATAAATAAGGATTTATTGTAGAATTTAATGAGTTCCCTTCCCCCCCACCCACCTCGTTCTGTAACCTGCGCCTGATTTTTTAATGCGTAGAACAGGTTTTTTCAGTTCTACAAAAATCTTCACTGGCTCCATTCTACTTTAGTTTGGAGTATATTTTCACTGTGGAAACTTTCAAAGCAGGTGTCAGTGGCCGGACACGCTCCCTTTTGAAGAAAAAATTCTGTTCTAAACTAGAACTGTTCTACCTGACTAGAACTGCAGAAAAAAATATGTGGAGAATTGCGATTTCTAAAATAGTCCGTTCTCCACCAGTTGCTCCTAAAAATCAGGCGCGAATCATGTGGCAACTTGGGCCCTGTGACTCTATGATTCTACCCCTCTCCATGTAATGCATCAAGCCTCAAATGTTTTTGCTGGCAGTCTATTCCACATAATCACTACGTGGCGGTTTTCGTTAGAACAGAGGAGATTACAGGGTGATTTCATGGATGTATTTAAAATGATGAAGGGATGGGTCAGATGAAATAGAAACAGACTGGGCCGAAAATTGCGGCCTCTCTGGGTGCGTGCAATGTGCACACGCACCCGAAGAGGCCTTGCAAAAGCCAGTTCTCGGGATGCAATGAGCATGTGCCGAGAACCAGCTTTTGCAATCTGTCACAATTTGTTTTGACAGATCGCACGCATCCCCGCAGGAAGGACATCCCCGCAGCAGCGATTAGGCTATTTGCCCAACTCTTGCCCAGCGAATGACCTTCAAACTCTTACATCTGGCGTATAGCTTACTTTTACCAGCTTAAGAGTTTTAAAACATAGGAAAATTAAATGTAATCATTCAGTTTTATATTAGTTTTATATTAGTCTATTAAGGCAAGTTTATTTTTAACCCTATTAAGACACATTAAAAAAAAATTCCCAAAAATATTTTCTTTTCCAAAACATTTAATTTCAATTCATGTTAAATACGTGGAGTGTTTTTTCAATTTATTGTGTTGTGTTTCTTGTTTAGAGGGTATTCTCATTGATGGTAATGGGAGCCCGTAAAATCAGAGCTCCCATTATCAATGGGAATAATCGATAGTGATTAGTGTTCCAGGCCCACATGATCCCAGGATACATTTACCTATCTTGAGGACAGATCCCCGTATGCTGTGCAGCGAATGAAGGCCTCAGACTGGAATCCTACGTTCCTCCGGGACCACCAGACATTTTCATAGGTTTTTTTTGGATTGGAGGCGTTCGTCCGAGGGAAGCCTCTGACCGCAATTACCGCCCCCACCCCGTTGTGTCCAGTGGTCGAGGGGGTCCAGTAAAAGGGGATATAGACATAAGATTAAATGTAAGAGATTTAGGACGGAGAGCAGGAGATTTATTTTTACACAGAGCATTGCATTCGTTTTTGAAATGCATGACCAGATTTAATGGTTGAAGCAGAGGCTATGTTGACATTTAAAAATAGGTTTGGAAATGTGCTTGAAGGGGAGTGAGATAATGGGATGTGGGACCAGGTCAGGCACATGGGATTACATCGGATATACGGCACAGAAACAGGATATTCGGCACAACCAGTCCATGCCGGCGTTTATGTTCCAGTCGAGGATTAGGACTACTTCTGTGTCGAGGATAGACTGGTTGAGGCGAAAGGCTTGTTTACTAAGGGAGGAGGAGAGGGTCTGTTATTTGCTGCATTCCTGTGATATAAAGGCCTTGCTAAACAGGCTGCTAATATAGACAGGAGACAGCTGGAAACTTTTTCACAGCTCGGGGTTAAAGTACTTGTTTCCAGGTTTAGCTTCAGGCAGATGGTAGAACTTAAGATTATACAGTGTTTTGTGAAATACGTTCCCCAGAGAATAGGTATGGAGATAGTCTGTTGCGCAAGGTTTGAGCTTGCAAGATTAACACAGAATATGGTGAAATGTGTTTCCATTCCTGTTGTTTATTAAAATGTTGATAATTGCCTTAAAAATTATTTTTTCCATCTTCCCCCTTTGTTGCTCCTCAAAAGGTTCTATATACAAAACATTGCCATCTTTCAGGGAAAAGTCCAGGTTTGTTTTTAAACATAGCCAAAACAAGTTTCCTATGAAGAGTCTTTGCTGCCCCAGCTCCACAGGCCGAAGATCAGCCTCCCTTGTTGCAAAGTGGATGTGTTGATTTTCCTAGGCTTGATCTTCCCTCATCCCTGAATCATATCAGGTTAGACTGGAGAAGCTGGGAATGTTTTACTTATTTTTTTTTTTAAATGGAGAAAAATTGCAAAGTGATGCAGTACAGAGAGACCTGGGTGTCCTTCTGCATGAAACACAAAAAGTTAGTATGCAGGTACAGCAAGTGATCAGGAAGGCAAATGGAATGTTGGCCTTTATTGCAAGGGGGATAGAGTATAAAAACAGAGAAGTCCTGCTACAACTGTTCAGGGTATTGGTGAGGCCACACCTGGAGTACTGCGCACAGTTTGGTCTCCGTACTTAAGAAAGGATATACTTGCATTGGAGGCAGTTCAGAGAAGGTTCACTAGGTTGATTCCGGAGATGAGGGGGTTGACTTATGAGGATAGGTTGAGTAGGTTGGGCCTATACTTATTGGAGTTCAGTAGAATGAGAGGTGATCTTATCGAAACATACAAGATAATGAGGGGGCTTGACAAGGTGGATGCAGAGAGGATATTTCCACTCACAGGGGAAACTAAAACTAGGGGACATAGTCTCAGAATAAGGGGCCACCCATTTAAAATTGAGACGAGGAGAAATTTCTTCTCTCAGAGGGTTGTAAATCTGTGGAATTCTCTTCCCCAGAGAGGTGTGAAGGCTGGGTCATTGAATATATTTAAGGTGGAAATAGACAGATTTTTGAGCAATAAGGGAGTAAAGGGTTATGGGGAGCGGGCGGGGAAGTGGAGCTGAGTCCATGATCAGATCAGCCATGATCTTATTAAATGGCGGAGCAGGCTCGAGAGCCAAATGGTCTACTCCTGCTCCTATTTCTTATGTTCTTACAATCTTAGAACAGCGAAGGTTATAGGGAGATTTAATTGAGGTTAAAAATGATGAGAAGTTTTGATAGAGTTGATAGGGAGAAACTGTTTCCATTCTCAGGAGGGTCAATAACCAGAGGACATGGATTTAAAATCATTGTCAAAAAAGCCTTGGGGGGGTGCTTACTTAGCGAGTTGTTATGACCTGAAAGGGTGGCAGAAGCAGATCCAGTAATAAATTGGGGAATTGGATCTCGACTTAAAAAAGGAAAATTTGCAGGGCTATGGGGAAATAGCTGGGGAGTGGGACTAATTGGAGAGCGTTTTCAAAGGGCTAGCACAGGCACTATGGGGAAAATGGCCTCCTTCTCTACTATATTATTCTCGAGCTAGATATTCAACTCATTTGTGCGCCAACGAGGCGCTAACGAGTTTGCAACTGGGCACGGTGCTCTTAACGGCGCCCGCCATATTGGGCGGGAGTTTAGCGGCGGCGGTACAGCTTTGGGCCCCGATATCTCCTGCGCCCGGAGATTGTGATGTCATCGCCACACGCTTTGCCCCATTAGTGCCCGGCCCTGAAATTATAATTCACCCCTTGCAGCAGCGCCAGGCGAAAATACCATCGGCTGCAGGAGGCAGGCCTCGGGCGGCCGGCCACTACCGGGGCAATGATTAAAGGCGGGGGTGGCAGAGTCAAAAATAAAAAAAACAACTGACCTTGGGTTTCCCGCTCCCGATGCGGTTTCTTTGCCAGGCCATAGCCGCGATCGCTTAGCGTGGCACTCTCCTCGAGGCTGGGCTGACCGCGCGGCACCCTCGCTCCCCGGTGGTCCAGGTAGGGCCCTCTTTCTTTTGCAGAGTCGGCAGCGTGGGGTCTTCCCTCTAACTGAGGGAGGGGCCCCTCGGACGCGGCAGTGCTGCTCGGCCCAGTTTGTGGCGATGTTGAGGAGTCTGCCCAGTTAGCGCCCCAGGAACGAAGGGGAGCACTTGATTTAGCGCTCCACTTCCTTCCGGGGGGGCAGTAACCCAAACTTCTGGATGGGGGGAGGGGGGGGCGGGGGGGCGAGACTTCAGCGCCTGGCGCGAGGTCCCCCGACTGTTACCACCCCCAAACGGGTTGATACCGAATTATTCCCCACACGAGATTATTTCAAGACAGCTCCTACCTTCAAGAACTGCTGAAGCATTGCCAGCTTCAGCTCCTTGGTGATTCCGGAGTCCTCAGGATCAGCTTTGAGGCGCTTACGCACCACGTTCCTTGTGAAAACGCCAACGCTGTTTTGGCTTTCTGCACCGACTGGTCTTCCATGTTGGAAGAACTCCTGAGTCAGGTTGTAGACCTAGGGAAAGAAGTTGGGAAGCATTAAAAACTTGCCCACAATTTCACCAATAACTTAAGTGGGCGAAAGCAGCCTCTTGTGAAACCCTGGAGGAAAGAAAAACCCTACAAATGGTCGACTGTGCAGGATTAGCTGATCTTAGCCAGAGAGGCGTTTGTGGCACTACAGTTGGCCTTCTTTTGTTCTCTACCCCTTGGTCATGAGCTCAGCCACATAGTGTGAGGCTGAAGCCACTAGCAGGCCAGAGGGTTACATGGAGGGAGCGGCAGCTCTCATCCCCGAGGGACATTAGCGGACCAAGCAACAATCTGGACTCTGTTGTAATCCGCATTCGAATATTCTTCTCATAATCGCCGGCTGCGCTCACAAGTGCAGGTTGATTCTGCTATCCAAACTGCCAAGAGGAAGAGACGACTGCCATGGGCCGGGGGCTCAGCAAATTGCTGGCAAGCAGCCCACAATTTTCCATCCAATTAAAAAACGCTGAGCTTCCGTCATTTGCCGGGTTGCACTCCCTGCAAGCGGCGCTCCCCGCTGAGGGTGCTGCACCGCAGAGTCATCCCTGTGAACTGCGGCCATTTGTGAAGTACCCAGGGGGGGCGGCGGGAGGGCACTGTCCGTGGAACCATATCCCGGTAAGAGTCAGCACATCCAGGAACAGAGGGGTGAAAATTGGGGATCGGGGAGGGTGCAGTTTAAAAAAAAAAGATATCGTTCATTGTGCACATTTATAGCCTTTTAAGATAAATTGAGAGAAACAACCATGACCGGAGAAATCTTGCATCCTCAACGGGTATGCGAGGTTTCAGAGGAGACAATCATTAATAACTCCAATAAAGGAATTCAGGAGAAACTCCTTTACTCAGAAAGTGGTGAGAATGTGAAACTCGCTACCACGCAAAGTAGTTGAGTCCATTAGCATAGTTGCTTTTAAGGAGATGCTAGATAAGTACATGAGGGAGAAAGTAACAGAACGAGTAATAGGGCGAGATGAAGTGAATAGAGCAGGAGGAGGCTGATGTGGAGCATCAACAGAGGATTAGTGGAATTGTCCCAACTGGACTATTTCCGTGCTGTAAATTCCATATAATTTAATATGGGCCAAGAATTGCGGTCGGAGGCTTCCCGCGGACGCAAGCCTCTAACCACGGAGTACGATGCACACCTACCTGCAGTCCCTGCACACACAGAGAATTCCGTGTTGGGCAGGGTTTATCGTTTAAAAATTAGTCCTAAAATGTAATTTCTCTGTCTTTTAAAACTCTTGCGCTGGTGAAAGCAGGCCTTACGCTTGCTTTTACCAGGCACCAAGAGTTTTAAGGACATTGGCTGGTCAGGAGACGCGCAAATAACCCAACTCTCCGCCCGCGGAGGCCCTCTATTTTCGCAATGGTACGATCAGGCAAAAGAAATGTTGACAGATTGCAAGTGCCGGGTTTAGGCGCACGCGCAGTGCACGCCCAAACCTGGAACTTGCGGGGCCTCTTCGGGCCATCGTACGCACCCGGAGAGGCTGCAATTTATGGCCAAATATGTTCCACTGATGTTTTTCTTACTCTGAGGTCCTCAATTCTAACTGCATATCTAAGCTAGGAGATTGAACATTCTGATTCATGAAATCAGTTGTGTTTACTTGTATGATTTCATAATTAGCTGTCAGCCTTGATTACCCTACCAACTGCAATATCAGTTCAGTATCTAAAAGGTGATTAGCAAGAAAACTGCCTTTTTTTAAGCCTAGCAATTTACATAAATGTATATACAAGTGCGCATCATATTTAAATCTGTTTTAACAGACCTGAGTAGGGATGAGCAAACTCAGACTTCATTGGCTTTTCCTGTTCATAGACCCCTTGGAGATTCCTCTAATTGTACTGGCAAAATTATTTATGCGACATCTTCAAAGCATTAAAGCCCACCAAAGTTATTCCTAGAAATCAAGGTTTTCATTGAGGAAAATATTTGGTTAGAAGTTTGGAAACAAATGTGAAGCAGTTACCTAAACATTAGAAAATCCTCATATTATCCAACTTTTGCTGGATTTTTCTGAATAGTTCGGAGGATGGTGCAATAGGGGGGAAATACTAGTCAGCCAATACTGGGGAAGAGGGCCTTCAGTTAGGTGGAGAGACTAGAGAGGCTGGGATTTTTCTCCTCGGAGCACCGAAGATTAAGGAGAGATTTAATCGAGGTGTTCGAAATTATGAGGGCTTTTGATAGAGCAGATATGGAGGAACTGATTATATTGGCAGGAGGGTCAGTTAGCAAAGGACACCGAGTTAAGATAATTAGCAAAAGAACCAGAGAGGAAGTGAGGGAAAAAAACATTTAAACAGTGAGCTCTTATGATCTGGAATGCACTGCCTGAAAAGGGTGGTGGAAGGAGATTCAGTAATAACTTTCAAAAGGGAAATTGAATAAATACAGGTACAACGTCCAAAATCCGGAATCCTCAGGACCGACTCCATTCCAGATTTGTTTTTTTTCCGGATTCCAAACAAGAAAATCAATAGTCTGAAATCCGTAATCCTCCACTAAATCCGTACCGGGTTTTGAGCGGCAAAGTCCGAAATCCGGCAAAACCCAAAATCAGATTCTGTCGAGGATTCCAGATTTCAGACTTGACTTTATTGTCTGAAATCCGAAATCTTCGACCGAATCCGTGCTGGATTTCGGGTTTTGCCTCAAAAATGTCTGGTTTTCGGACAATAATTCCGGATTCCAGACAACTCCATCAGCTATGCGCAAAATGTCCGGTTTTTGGACAATTCTGGACTTTGGAGTTCCGGATTCGGGACGTTGCACCTGTACTTGAATAGAAAAGATTTGCAGGGCTATGGGGGAAAATATATCCTGAAGAAACACACAGTGTTGTGCACTGCATATTCATGAAGTGCAGCGATGTGATCTCACCTCGTTGTATACATCGCTGAATTCTTCAACGACATCCTTAGGTATTCTCTGCCCACTGCTGGTACAGTAGTGTGCCACCCCATTCTTGGAGTAGAGACTGATACGGCCAATACTTCGCTCCCCATCTGTAGTTTCTTCAAGGAGACCATGGTCTTCTGCTAGCTGATAAACCGGGTTCCCATGAGCACCGTGAATCCAAGTGGCCCCAAGGTCAAATGTAGCACAGCCTGAGAAATGAATATCATATATATTATATATATATATATATAAATTATTACAAATAATGTAAAATGAGGCATTTATAGACTGGCCATATATATACACATATATAAATAATATCCCCAAAAAAGCACTCTACTCAGAGCACCGACACGGCAAGCGAGCCCCAGGTGGGCAGAGGAAACGCTTCAAGGACACCCTCAAAGCCTCCTTGATAAATTGCAACATCCCCACTGGCACCTGGGAATCCCTGGCCCAAGACCTCTCATAGTGGAGGAGAAGCATCCGGGAAGTCACCGAACACCTCGAATCTCTTCGTCGGGAACACGGGGAAACCAAGCGCAAACAGCGGATGGAGCGAACGACGAATCAAGCACCCCACCCACCCGTCCCTTCAACCACCTTCTGACAGAGAATGTAGATCCCACATTGGTCTCATCAGTCACCTGAGAACTCAGTAGTGTGGAAGCAAGTCATCCTCGACTGCCTAAGAAGAAGAATATAAAATACACCGATCTAAGAGAATTCCTTGTGCCTTTGTGTGCAGTTTGAAAGGGAAGTTACTCGGCAAAGTTCAGCCTGTTTTGCTTCAGAAGGTCTAGTATTGTGGCAGTCACCAATATCCCCCCCACTTCATTTTTTTCCCGTGTGCTGTCCCTTTAAGTTTGCTGCGCGACAGCTGCACGCGGGGTCTCTGTTCCGGCAGCTTGTGGGCAGGCTGCGCGGGACCTCGGATTGATGTGCACCCACCCACCTGCATACCTTAGGGTGATAGTCTGGTAGTCAGGCAGTACATCGATCTGAGTGAGTCTCAACACCAATGCAAGTTCAGCCATGAACTCATTGAATGGCGGTGCAGGCTAGAAGGGCCGAATGGCCTACTCCTGCACCTATTTTCTATGTTTCTATGTCCCATGCATGTCTCATTCTGTGAGGTTTTACAAACGCAATTTCTTGTGAGGTTCAAGAAGAGCGTTTCTTTTTAATAATCTGGATCAGATGTTGTAATGGGAGGATGGTAAGGTTGGAACTGTGGAGGGGTTAGATCAATTGGGCCTTGATCATCCAAACTTATCTTGTGATCCTATGAGAAAACGTTGCTAACCATCATTTTTAAAGTGACCTGTCAGTCAACTGAAGTTCAATCAAGCATCAGCTGTGGCTCAGTGAGTAGCAGTCTCGCCTCGGAATCAGACAGTTTTGGGTTCAAGTCTCACTCTAGAGACTTGAGCACAAAATCCAGGCCGACATTCACAGTGCCGTGCTGAGGGAGTGCTGCCTTGTCGGAGGTGCAGTCTTTCAGATGGGAAGTTAAACCGAGGCCCCGTCTCCTTCTCAGCTGGGTGCGAAAGATCCCATGGCACTATTTCAAAGAAGAGCCGGAGAGTTCTCCCTGGTGTCCTGGCCAACATCACTAAAGAATATTCAGATAATCTGATCATTATCTCATTGCTGTTTGTGGGAGCTTGCTGTGTACAAATTGGCTGCTGTGTTTCCGGTATTACAAACAGTGACTGGACTTCATTGGCTCAAATATTGGTATCCTGATATCATGAAAGGTGCTATAGAAATGCAAGATATTCATTCAATGCTCCTTTCCACTCTGGTTCAGTATGGAGCAGAAACCAATGGTCATGTGCAACACCACTGGATACGCACCTACACCAGGTCATAGCTGAGAAAAAACTGCATGTGCAATAAAAGCAGATCAGTAACTTATAGTATTGGTTGTAGGCACTGCAGGTCATTTTTATTCTAGTTTCTCATTTTCTTCCATTTGGCTTTAAAACTAAAGGAGAGCCTTAGCGTAAGCATAAATGCATAAAATGTAAATAATTCATTGTCATTGTTCTTAATAACAATGATCATTTGCATTTATATAGCACCTTTAACATAGTAAAACGTTCCAAAGTGCTTCACAGGAGAGTTACCAAACAGAATTTGACACTGAGCCACATAAGGAGATATTAGGACAGATGAGCGAAAGCTTGGTCAAAGATGCAAGTTTTAAGGAGTGTTTTAAAGGAGGAAAGAGAGGTAGAGAGGCGGACAGGTTTAGGGAAATAATTCCAGAGCTTAGGGCCTTAGCAAATGAAAGCACGGCCGCCAATGGTGGAGCTATTAAAATCGAGGAGGCTCTCGAGGCTAGAATTGGTGGAGCGCAGATATTTCGGAGGGTTAAAGGGCTGGAGGAGATTACAGAGAATAGGGAGGGGCGAGGCCATGGAAGGATTTGGAAACCAGGATAAGAATTTTAAAATCAAGATGGTGCATAACTGGAAGCCAATGTAGGTCAGTGAGCATAGGGGTGATGGGTGAACAGGATTTGGTGCGAATTTGGACACAAGCAGCAATTTTGGATGAGCTCAAGTTTACGGAGGTTAAAAAGTGGGAGGTAGGCCAATATTGCATTGGAATAGTCAAGTCTAGAAGTAACAAAGACATGGATGAAGGTTTCAGCAGTGGATGAGCTGAGACTCAGGTATTCGATGTTATGTAGGTGAAAATAAGTGAACTTAGTTATGCTGCGGCTATGTGGTCTGAAGTTCGATTCAGGGTCAAATATGACACTAAGGTTGTGAACAGCATGGTCCAGCCTCAGACTGAAGTTGGGCAAGGGACCGAAGTTTGTGGCGGGGACCGAAGACAATGGCTTTGGTCTTCCCAATATTTAGCTGGAGGAAATTTCTGCTCATCCTATACTGCGTGTCGGACAAGCAGTCTGACAATTTAGAGGCCATGGAGGGGTCGAGAGAAGTGGTAGTGAGGTAGAGCTGGGTGTTGTCAGTGTACATGTGGAAACTGATGGTGTTTTCGGATGATGTCGCCAAGCGGCAACATGTAGATGAGAAATAGGAGGGGGCCAAGGATAGATCCGTGGGGGACACCAGAGGTAGCGGTGTGGGAGTGGGAAGAGAAGCTGTTGCAGGTGATTCTGTGGCTACGACTAGATAGATAAGAATGGAAATAGGCGAGTGCAGTCCCGCCCAGCTGGATGATGGTGGAGAGGTGTTAGAGGAGGATGGAATGGTCAACCGTGCTGTTAGGTAGGGAGTTTCAGGATTTTGACCCAGCGACTTTGCAAGGATATTTGTAAGGGCTTATATCAGTAAAAGTTCTTTCTTCAAATAGCAACCAAAGAGAAAGAAGCTTTTCAGTTACTTAATGCAACATTTAAAGCAAATTGATGCATAATATTGAAGGCAATAATTTATTGCGAAATATATATATTTACGATTCCCCAACAAGGGAAAAAAGTGCAAGTCAGATTTTACTGCTTTTGCCCAGTACTACAATTACAGCCTCACTTCGAACAGCCAAAACGTATTCAGCAATATTTTGCCTACTAACAGCCATGCTCAAGTTCTGCGTACAGCCAATGGAGCAAATGAGCAGACCTCAACAACCGAATGGTATCCCACAGGACTCAGTCTTGGCACCATGACTTTTTAATATTTACATCAGTGATACCCTGCTGACCCAGTCAAGGAATTTTGGACACGCAGACAACTTTGCGATAACCATCCAAGTGAGAACTCTTGGCCAAGCGGACTGCACCCTTGCAGAAGACTTGAAAATACGAGGAGTATGGTGGCTTTGTCTGAGTCCCCAGAAAATGCTCGTCTCTGCATGCCAAGAGGCACCCGAGTGCTCTCTTCCATCTTGCTGAACGCAGGCACGGAGACTTCCCAAATTACCTCAGGAGTGGTTCTGGAACCTAATCTCACGTACCATCAACACCTGACCAAAACCGCAGGCAAGATAAAGACTAAGATCAACTTCATCCACACATCCACTGGAACCAGCTGGGGAGCAGATGCTCACACCCATGTGGACAGTCACCTTGGCCCTTGTTTTCTCAGTGTCATATAGAACATACAGCACAGAAACAGGCCAATCGGCCCAACAGGTCCATGCCAGTAATTATACTCCACACAAGCCTCCTCCCATCCTTCTTCGTCTAACCCTATCTGCAAAACCTTCTATTCCTTTCTCCCTCATGTGTTTATCTAGCTTCCCCTTGAATGCATCTATACTATTCCCCTCAACTACTCCTTGTGATAGAAAGTTCCACATTCTAACCACTCTCTGGGTAAAGACGTTTCTTCTGAATTCCCTATTGGATTTGTTAGAGACTTTCTAATATTTATGGCCCCGAGTTTTGGTCTCAGAAGCTGAATATTGTACAACAGCATGGGCAGAAATCGCACATACAAATCCCGTCAACGTATAGCAGAACATCACAGAAACTTCGATGGGAAAAATAGAAAAGCAGAGTATTTTTTAAATGGTGAGAGATTGGAAAATGTTGGTATTCAGAGGGACCTGGATGTCCTTGTGCACGAATCACTGAAAGTTAACATGCAGGTACTGCAAGCAATTAAGAAAGCAAATGGTATGTTGACCTTTATTACAAGAGGATTTCAGTATAAGAGTAAATATGTCTTACTGCAATTATACAGGGCCCTGATGAGACCACAAATGAAGTATTGTGTACAGTTTTGGTCTGCTTATCCAAGAAATGATATACTTGCCATCGAGGAAATGCAACGAAGGTTCACCAGACTAATTACTGAGATGGGGGGATTGTCCTATGAGGAGAGATTGAACAGGCTCGCGGGGCCGAATGGCCTACTCCTGCTCCTATTTCTTATGTTCTTAAACATTACAGAGCATTAAACCAGTGTAAACAGTTTGCCTTTCTGTCCTCATACATATCTCAGCACTACCTCTCAGAAGGGAAGCAACAACAGTTGGAGAATACAGGAAAGCCTTACGAAACTCAAATGTGCCAATTAATGAATAATCTCCGGAAGCTTTCGAAATACCACCTTAAATCCAAGAACCCTTTCCTGTCAACGGTTGAAGCTCTCAAAACCTCGAAATGCTCACCGAAAGAAAATTATCGGAGGATGTGGAAAACCAGTCAGGGGTCAGAACCTGATCATACACCCAGTGGCTTCACTGGGCCACCTAAAATATGGGTTACAGTGAAACGCAGCAGAACTTCATACGGGCATTGCAACCACCTGGCCATCCAAACCACGGAGTATCTTCTGCCCACATCCTAACTCGCACCAAGTCCCATTCCCCCATCACCCCTGTGCTCGGCTGACCGACATTGGCTCCCGGTCCGGAAACCCCTCCATATTAAAATTCTCATCCTGGTTTTCAAATTCCTCCATGGCCTTGCCCTTCCCTATCTCTGTAACCTCCTCCACACTGCTGATGGTTTCTCGCAGGTTGGGGCCTAAGCGCTTAGGTGTTACCTTGGATAATCCTTGCCACCGGACCAAGTGCCACATGCTAGTCAAGTGCCACGTGCTAGTCAGAGTAGGAATCGCAGGATAGTTCAGATGACTACGTGGCTTGAGCAGTGGTGCAGCAGGGAGGGATTCAAATTCCTGGGGCATTGGAACCGGTTCTGGGGGAGGTGGGACCAGTACAAACCGGACGGTCTGCACCTAAGCAAGACCGGAACCAATGTCCGAGGGGGCGTGTTTTCTCGTGCTGTTGGGGAAAAGTTAAACTAATATGGCAGGGGGATGGGAACCAATGCAGGGAGACAGAGGGAAACAAAATGGAGATAGAAGCAAAAGACAGAAAGGAGATGAGTAAAAGTGGAGGACAAGGCAAAAAACAAAAACGGCCACTTTACAGTAAAATTCTATAGGGTCAAAGTGTAATAAAAAGGCAAGCCTGAAAGCTCTGTGCCTCAATGCGAGGAGTATTAGGAATAAGGTGGACGAATTAACTGTGCAGATAGCAGTTAACGGATACGATGTGGTTGGCAGCAATAAGACATGGCTCCAGGGTGACCAAGGCTGGGAACTCAACATCCAAGGGTATTCAACATTAAGGAAAGATAGACAGAAAGGAAAAGGAGGCGGGGTGGCGTTGCTGGTTAAAGAAGAAATTAATGCAATTATAAGAAAGGACATTAGCTTGGATGATGTGGAGTCGGTATGGGTGGAGCTATGGAATACCAAAGGGCAGAAAACGCAAGTGGGAGTTGTGCACAGACCTCCAAACAGTAGTAGTGATGTTGGGAAGGGCATCAAACAGGAAATTAGGGGTGCATGCAATAAAAGTGCAGCAGTTATCATGGGTGACTTTAATATGCATATAGATTGGGATAACCAAACTGGAAACAACACGGTGGAGGAGGATTTCCTGGAGTGCATAAGGGATGGTTTTCTAGACCAATATGTCGAGGAACCAACTAGGGGGGAGGCCATCTTAGACTGGGTGTTGTGTAATGAGAGAGGATTAATTAACAATCTCGTTGTGCGAGGCCCCTTGGGGAAGAGTGACCATAATATGGTGGAATTCTACATTAGGATGGAGAAGGAAACAGTTAATTCAGAGACCATGGTCCAGAACTTAAAGAAGGGTAACTTTGAAGGTATGTGGCGTGAATTGGCTAGGATAGATTGGCGAATGATACTTAAGGGGTTGACAGTGGATGGGCAATGGCAGACATTTAGAGACCGCATGGATGAACTACAACAATTGTACATCTCTGTCTGGCGTAAAAATAAAAAAGGGAAGGTGGCTCAACCGTGGCTATCAAGGGAAATCAGGGAAAATATTAAAGCCAAGGAAGTGGCATACAAATTGGCCAGAAATAGCAGCGAACCAGGGGACTGGGAGAAATTTAGAACTCAGCAGAGGAGGACAAAGGGTTTGATTAGGGCAGGGAAAATAGGAGTACGAGAGGAAGCTTGCAGGGAACATTAAAATGGACTGCAAAAGCTTCTATAGATATGTAAAGAGAAAAAGGTTAGTAAAGACAAATGTCGGTCCCCTGCAGTCAGAATCAGGGGAAGTCATAACTGGGAACAAAGAAATGGCAGACCAATTGAACAAGTATTTTGGTTCGGTATTCACTAAGGAGGACACAAACAATCTTCCGGATATAAAAGGGGTCAGAGGGTCTAGTAAGAAGGAGGAACTGATGGAAATCCTTATTAGTCAGGAAACTGTGTTGGGGAAATTGATGGGATTGAAGGCCGATAAATCCCCAGGGCCTGATGGTCTGCATCCCAGAGTACTTAAGGAGGTGGTCTTGGAAATAGCGGATGCATTGACAGTCATTTTTCAACATTCCATAGACTCTGGATCAGTTCCTATGGAGTGCAGAGTAGCCAATGCAACCCCACTTTTTAAAAAAGGAGGGAGAGAGAAAACAGGGAATTATAGACCGGTCAGCCTGACATCGGTAGTGGGTAAAATGATGGAATCAATTATTAAGGATGTCATAGCAGCGCATTTGGAAAGAGGTGACATGATAGGTCCAAGTCAGCATGGATTTGTGAAAGGGAAATCATGCTTGACAAATCTTCTGGAATTTTTTGAGGATGTTTCCAGTAGAGTGGACAATGGAGAACCAGTTGATGTGGTGTATTTGGACTTTCAGAAGGCTTTCGACAAGGTCCCACACAAGAGATTAATGTGCAAAGTTAAAGCACATGGGATTGGGGGTAGTGTGCTGACGTGGATTGAGAACTGGTTGGCAGACAGGAAGCAAAGAGTAGGAGTAAATGGGTAATTTTCAGAATGGCAGGCAGTGACTAGTGGGGTACCGCAAGGTTCTGTGCTGGGGCCCCAGCTGTTTACACTGTACATTAATGATTTAGACGAGGGGATTAAATGTAGTATCTCCAAATTTGCAGAGGACACTAAGTTGGGTGGCAGTGTGAGCTGCGAGGAGGATGCTATGAGGCTGCAGAGTGACTTGGATAAGTTAGGTGAGTGGGCAAATGCATGGCAGATGAAGTATAATGTGGATAAATGTGAGGTTGTCCACTTTGGTTGTAAAAACAGAGAGACAGACTATTGTCTGAGTGGTGACAAATTAGGAAAAGGGGAGTTGCAACGAGACCTGGGTGTCATAGTACATCAGTCATTGAAGGTTGGCATGCAGGTACAGCAGGCGGTTAAAAAGGCAAATGGCATGTTGGCCTTCCTAGCGAGGGGATTTGAGTACAGAGGTATTACTATAGTTGTACAGGGCCTTGGTGAAGCCACACCTGGAGTATTGTGTACAGTTTTAGTCTCCTAACTGGAGGATGGACATTCTTGCTATTGAGGGAGTGCAGCGAAGGTTCACCAGACTGATTCCCGGGATGGCGGGACTGACATATCAAGAAAGTCTGGATCAACTGGGCTTGTATTCATTGGAGTTCAGAAGAATGAGAGGGGATCTCATAGAAACATTTAAAATTCTGATGGGTTTAGACAGGTTAGATGCAGGAACATTGTTCCCAATGTTGGGGAAGTCCAGAACCAGGGGTCACAGTCTAAGGATAAGGGATAAGCCATTTAGGACCGAGATGAGGAGAAACTTCTTCACCCAGAGAGTGGTGAACCTGTGGAATTCTCTACCACAGGAAGTTGTTGAGGCCAATTCACTAAATATATTCAAAAAGGAGTTAGATGTAGTCCTTACTACTAGGTGGGTCAAGGGGTATGGCGAGAAAGCAGGAATGGGGTACTGAAGTTGCATGTTCAGCCATGAACTCAGTGAATGGTGGTGCAGGCTCGAAGGGCCGAATGGCCTACTCCTGCACCTATTTTCTATGTTTCTAAGACCGAGCTCTGTCAAGCCCGTATGCTGGTTGGTGTGCAACGGCCACTACACGTTAATAAAATCCACACACAGGCATCTTCCACCCTTGAGGGTGTAGCTCGGGTCCTTCATTCAAAACACCTGTGAACTCATCCTTTTTTTCAGCGTGGAAGCAAGTCATCCTCGTTTCGAGGGACGGCCTATGATGGATGAACCTCTTCCAACCCTACAACCCCCCCCGAGATCTCTTGCTCATTCCCCATTTCCATCACTCCACCATTAGTGCCCGTGTCTTCGGCTGCCTGGGCCCCAAGCTCTGGAATTCCCTCCCTGAACTTTTCCACCCCTCTCTCCTACTTCAAGACATTCTTTAAAACCAACCTCCGTCACCTGTTCCATTATCTCCTTACGTGGCTCAGTGTCAGATTTTGCTTGATAACGCTCCTGTGATGCGCCTTGGGATGTATTACTATGTTAAAGGCGCTATATAAATGCAAGTTGTTGTTTTGGACTGCTGCTCGCCAAGATCCTTCGATTCACTCCACATCACCAGATGTTACTTTTCAAGCTGTCATACGAAAGAAGAAGACTTACCAAGTTTAATGCTTTGCACTCTGCCTCCAATTCGCTCAGATGCTTCTAGAATGGTAATATCTGTGAATCCATTCACTAGAAGTTGTTTTGTAGCAGATAGGCCAGCAAGCCCAGCACCGATAACTACTATTCGAGGTTGTCGCTTTCTCTGTGAGCCGCTACTGAGAGGATCATCTGCACTGTCTGAAGATATTTCACAACTTTGCATACCGCCCAAGCTCTTCTTCTAAGGAAACTAGGAAGGAGAATGATAGAGAGATTAATCACATTACAATAAGAACATAAGAACCTAAGAAACAGGAGCAGGAGTCAGCCATTCGGCCCTTCGAGCCTGCTCCACCATTCAGTAAGATCATGGATGGTCTTCGACCTCAACTCCACTTTCCTGCCCAATCCCCATATCCCTCTATTTCTTTATAGTGTCCAAAAATCAAACAATCTCAGCCTTGAATATACTCAACAACTGAGCATCCACAGGCGTCTGGAGCAGAGAATTCCAAAGATTCACAACCCTCCAAGTGAAAAAAAATGTCTCCTCATCTCAGTCATAAATGGCCGACCTTTATCTTATTTCTATAGATGTAGTCCTTACTACTAGGGGGATCAAGGGGTATGGCAAGAAAGCAGGAATGGGGTACTGAAGTTGCATGTTCAGCCTTGAACTCATTGAATGGTGGAGCAGGCTCGAAGGGCCAAATGGCCTACTCCTGCACCTATTTTCTATGTTTCTAAACTGTGTCCCCTGATCTTAGACTCTTCAGCCAAGGGAAAAAGCCTCTCAGCATCAATGACAGACATTCATAGACATTGGTGACAATATTGGTTAGACAGTGTGATGGGACGATTTTAGCTAGGTCTTCTCCCGATCTCCTGCCATAACTCGGCCAGGAACGCTGGAGAAATTGACTGTTTCTGTCATCTCTGCAGGGTTGCCCGCTGAGGTCCAGGAGACCCCCACCGAAATTCCTTCAGCCTTTCCATTTCAGGGGCTGAAATTGAATAGAGCCCAGAATGACAGGAGGAAGGTTGACTTGTCGGATTCTGTGGGAAATTATTTATGTAATCCCAATCTCACATTTTACCAGCTCCTCGTAGCCCTTTTAGTGACCGCATCATAGGGCACAAGTGTTGTTTCAAACCCTAATTTTTGATGCTGGCACTGTTTAAAATGTTTAGAGTTGCAACCACTTGTTTGAGTTACTAAGGGCTAGATTTTGCATCATGGTCTGTTGGCCGATATTTCTGGCGTAAGTGATAATATTATTTTTCGGGATTGCTGGAATATCGCCCATTTTAAACCCCGCTAGTTTCCATTTTTTAATTTGGGCATTAGCCGTAGCGATGTGAAATGGGCGTTAGCGAGTTATTCCATCGTGCAAGGTTGGCGCCCATAGCCACAGCCATTCTGCGCAAGCGGGGTTTTTTTTATGATTAACTTTTCCTGCGATTCAGGAAGTCAGGGGTCATCTGCACATGCGTAGAACAGAGAAAGAGAGAGAGAGAGAAGTGGTTGTGTTTGTGGATAGCTGGTGTGCAAAGTAGTCGAGATTTTTGTGATTAAAAGGAGATTAATATATTTTTGTGACAATGGAGCAAGCTGATGTAGAGCTGGAGGAGGTGACTGAAGTGAGTGATCTGGGTGAGGTGGGAGAGGAGATGGGTGGTAGAAGGCACGCAAAGCGTTTTTCTGAGCAGGCCAATGTTGCCCACTTTGCGGAGGTCGAAAGTCGTTGGGCCCAATTGACCCGGGGTGGTCGTGGGAAACAAGCCCCCGGGTTTACCAACGTATCTGGGCGGAGATTGTCAAAGTGGTCTTGTCAACTATACATGAGGTCCATGAGCCGAACCAGTGCCCCAAGTCTGGAATGACTTTATTAAATAAATTGTAATGATGCAATAACTCATTAATTCAAATATAGATGTGCTGGATGTAGTTAGGCTGGTAATCTTGGTGTCATGCGTTAGTTCCTAACCTCGATCTTATTAAATTTATTCTCAGACCATGCATTCAATTGCATATGAAGCATATTAGCATATAACGTTAACGATGAATAGCATGGGCGATGACTAATTGGGGATTATCTGTGTGTTCTTTGTGTTGTGTTGTGTTGTGTGTGCAATAGTAATAGTATCTATTAATATCTGTGAAATCTGTCACATCTGTAATAGTACCTAGGCAATGAACTTATGCCATGCTCTTGTCACCCTTGCAGAAGAAACTGTCGAAAAACCGGGCAGAGCAGAGGCGTACTGGGGGAGGATCAGTGGACCGCTGCCATCTGACTGACCTTGAAGACCAGGTGTTGGCCTTAGTGGGGGTCCACAATCGGTCGGCCACCCATGGTGGTGCTGAACCTGTTCTTGTGCCACGTGAGTAATGTATAAACCATTGGTGATTTAAAGTAATTTAGTGTCATTTCAGAACAACATATGATTGATGTAATGTTATGCAATTAATGATGGGATCATGACATATCACCGTAATGCAATATAGATTCTGTACTAACATGATGTTATGTAATGTCTGTCAGTGATATTTATTGCAGTACTGTTGCTCCTCCTACAAATGACTGCATAGCGTAAGCATTCTCATGACACACTGGCATCTTCTACTCTTCTCCAAACCTCATTTATGTTTTCTAGGTCACCAGGCTTCCCAGACTACCCAGGCTCCCCAGGTTCTCTCTGGAGGCGAGGAGGCAAGAGCCTGTTGCAGGTCCTCTTATCCACCGAGGACAATGAGGAGGTGGAGGAGGAGCCTGCAGCGGGGTCTTCCAATGTTCCTGCGGCCACATCCTCATCCACCGAGGAAGCAGCGGGGCCAAGCTCCTTGCAGCAGGGCACCCGGAGTGGTTCTATGCCTGTGTCGACCCCGCGGAGATTGGTTCAGCGAGGTTGGATTGCTCCAAGACAGGCAGATGTCAGCATGGACATGGTTCAACTGTCCAGGACGAGAGTCGACATAGGTCGAGAGCTCCTCCAGGCAATGGGCAGGTTAACAGGACACATTGCCACTCTGAGCGCGACAGTCTTGCAGAAGATGTCGTGCATGGAAGAGGTAATGGAGAGAATAGCCGAGTCCATGGATGCCAGTGGTCCCGGAATACGACACTGCACCCCAAGGTGCCGTACCGCCATTGCCACCAGCACATGCGAGTCAGGTGGAAGCTCTTGCTTCTGACTCGGAGGGCGTTTCTTTGGAAACGTCCTCTCCATCTTCTCCAGACCCATTTTTGACTCAGCCCCCACACAGCAGCAGCACTTGAGGTGCCCTGCTACAAGGCGGCTTGGAGTGTGTACAAGGAGGAGAGGTGGGGTTCAAATTGGCGGGAGAGGGGTAAAGGAAGGGAGGGGCATGGCCGCAAATAGGGGAGGGTGTGGAATGTATTTTGTTGTATTCTTATTATTATTCTTGTTATTAATAAATTTGTTGACTATTGGATGGTTGTTATATTTATAATTGTTTTTGAAAGTTTGTTGTTGTTATTGTTGTTGTTATACCATTATATATTATGCTGTTGTTATTGTTATTTATTGTTACAGGTATTTTAAAAATGTTCACTGTTGGGGTGGGAGTGGGGGGGTATATGGGTGTTTATTTAAAAAAAATGTTTTTAAAACTTTTCTATTCATTAAATGTTTTAATTTTAACTTAACATTATTGTGCAGTGTCTTCCAATAACAGAAACGTTAAACATATGCTAAGTTTATAAACAATGGCAAGGCAAAGATGAAATGTAATGTAACACAACTCTAATTGTAACTGTAACCAACGTAACGCAGAGCATTCATTTATGAGCTGCGGACACAACAGTCTTGCAGCTGCGTAACTACCACCAACGTAACTTTACGCAAAGCGTTCATTTGTGAACTGCTGACGCAACAGTCTTGCAGCTGCGTAACTACCAAGGGTTTTTTCCATCTGGAGCTTATGCAGGGGGGGTCATCAGCCAGCTGGCAAGGCCATATCCTTTATCCCCCAGCATCCAACTATGACCTTGTAGCTGACTCTTAAACAAGTCAGAGACAGTGCTCTCACGCAAGATGTGTGCATCATGAATGCTCCCTGGAAATTTTGCATTTACTGCCATGATTATTTGCTTGAGGTCGATAATGAGTTGCACATTCAGGGAGTGGAATCCCTTTCAGTTTCAAAACACCTCTGCATCCTGAAAAAGTGCTCATAGGGCAATGTGCGTACAGTCTATTGCTTGGGGAAGTTTACTATTCTCGAGAAACCTAAAACCCTCTCAGTCTGAGCCTCCCTGGTCATAGGGAAGTTTACAAAGTCCATCCTGCGAGCATAAAGGGCTTCAGTTACATGTCGAATACAGCAATGTGTGGCACGCTGAGAAATACCACAAATATCACCAGCTGAGGCCTGAAAGGGGCTCGATGCATAGAAGGAAAGTGCCGGAAGTAACCTTGACCTCAATGGGCAGTGCAGTCCTGATGGTGCTGTTAGGCTGCAGATCTCCCTTAATTAGCTGGCATATCTCACTGATGACCTCCTTTCGGAAGCACAGTCTCCTAAGGCACGTGTTATCGGACAAGTCCAAGTATAATCGTTTATCCCTGCATTGGGTGTAAGTTCTTCTCCTCCTCAGCAGTCTGCCACCTCTTCATTGGGCACATAATGCTCTTCAATAAACCTTCTCCCATCTCTAGTCTGCAGTATATGAGTAACCATCAATACTGGCTGAGAAATTACAGGCCCCATTACTATTACTAAATGCCCTATTTATATGTCTTCAAAATTATTAAATTGTCCTCTAAAAACACAATTAAAAAAAATCAAAATTCACCACAATATGATTAGATAGATGTCAAGAGATTTTAAAACCACCTTAAAAGCACTCACAAGTTACTTTAAAGCTCCCATGAACTTGAAGCAGCCTTTTATGAAAAATCCTCCGAATTACAAAATGGCTTCCCTACCGTTGGGTTAAGATCAGGTGAGTGCAGCTTTTCTTGAGCGTCTTTTTGGGCAAGTGATCTTTTGGGAGGTATGTGGGAGAGATGCTTGTGATAATCTTGGCGCTATTTAGGTGTTAGATTCCATTATATACAGTCTTCTGGGCGGTGCACGAGTGATGACGTCAGATTTTTTTTTTTTTAAATATGGGCGGGCGGTTGAGCTAATTCCCCGCGTTAACTCTATGGCGAAAGATATGCCGGTGATAAATGGGCGATAATTGGGAGTTAGTTTACATTTTTACTCAAATATGGGCGTTAAACTTAATCTCAGCGGTTAACTGGGCGGTAAATGGGCGATCCCGATGGAAAGTCTGGCCCTTAGGGTGTTAAGTCACGGAATGTTCATCAGGGGCTCAGAGGTCTTGCTGGTTGCAGAATAGTGCAGTTAGGACTTTGGTCTCTCTCCCCCTGGGAGACCAATATCCGCATGCCAGGTGCCTGTATTTACGTTGCTAAGACCCTATCTTAATGGCAGGTTCATAGAGTAATAGACTTCTGCTCCTATTTCTTATGTTCTTAGACCCACATTGTTGACACTGGATCTTCCACAACCTAAACTGCAGAAGCTGCAAAAGAGAAGCCACAAGTATCTGAGGGAAAACCTTTTTGCGCTGCAAGTGGTTAGGATCTGGAATGCACTGCCTGAAACCTGGGGGTGGAGGCAGACTCCAATCGTGGCTTTCAAAAAGGAATTGGCAGGGGAAAGGGCGGGGGAGTGGGACGAGCTGAAGTGCTCTTGCAGAGAGCCGGCATGAGCTAGATGGGCTGAATGGCCTCCTTCTGTGCTGTAACCGTTCTATGATTCTATGGTGTGGGGACTGGATATTTCACACTGGTGAAGCTGTAGGATTGAAGTTGAGGCATCTTACTGGGGCATTACAAAATAAACTTTATTTTGAAACTAGTTGTGCTATACAACAATAACAACTTGTATTTATATAGCACCTTTAACTTAGTAAAACGTCCCAAGGCACTTCACAGGAGTATTATAAGGCAAAACACATATTTGACACCGAGCCACAGGAGGAGAAATTAGGGCAGATGACCAAAAGCTTGGTCAAAGAGGTAGGTTTTAAGGAGCGTGCTAAAGGAGGAAAGAGAGGTAGAGAGGCGGAGAGGTTTGGGGGTGGAGTTTCAGAGCTTAGGGCCCAGGCAGCTGAAGGCACAGGCAGCTGAAGGCACGGCCATCAGTGGATGAGCGATTATAATCAGGGATACTCAAGAGGGCAGAATTAGAGGAGCGCAGACATCTCGGGGGGTTGTGGGGCTGGAGGAGATTACAGAGGTAGGGAGGGGCGAGGCCATGAAGGGATTTGTAAAAAAGGATGAGAATTTTGAAATCGAGGCGTTGCTTAACCGGGAGCCAGTGTAGGTCAGCGAGCACAGGGGTGAAGAGTGAGCGGGACTTGGTGCAACTTAGGACATATACGCTGACACAGTGTGCCTGAAGTAGATAAATATTTCCCTTGCTGGTATGCAAAAGAGGAGCACTGATACTTGTATGTGATGCAGTGTCAACTGCGGCTTAGTTGGTAGCAATCTCAGAAGGTTGTGGCTTCAAGCTCCGCTCCTGAGCACAAAATCTAGGCTGACATTCCAGTGCAGTACTGAGAGACTGTTGCGCTGTTGGAGGTGCCATCTTTCAGATGAGACGATAAACCGAGGCCCCATCTACCCTCACCAATGGATGTAAAAGATCCCATGGCATTATTTGAAGAATAGCAGGGGAGTTATCCCCGGTGTCCTGGCCAATATTTATCCACGAACAACATCAGTAAAACTGATTATCTGATCAGGAAATTGCAGCCATCATCTTTCAAGTTGATTTCAGTTTCTTTTTCTCATTATATCAATTTGGCTTCCTACATCCATTCTCTGTAATGGAACTGGAGATGAAAAGAAAGAAAGACTTGCATTTATATCGCGCCTTTCATGACCTCGAGGCTTCCCAAAGCGCTTCACAGACAATGAAGCACTTTTGATGTGTAGTGACTGTGTTAATGTAGGAAACACGACAGCCAATTTACACACAGTAGTGAGATAATGACTGCCCCCCCCCCCCCCACCCCCGCCAATTTTTCACCAGATCTGGGCAAGGGCTGAAAACTGCTCGGATTTGCGATCTGCCACGTCCATCCCTTGCTGAGATTCTCGCATTGGCAGACAATACAAATCATCCCACGTGGCTCATTAATGGAGGAGCCCCAGAATTTCTATTCACTGCCATGAGGGGTTGCAGGGGCCAAAGAGGCGACCCGACATTTCTTTGGGCAGCGTGGAGGCTGTGTGCACTGCTGCACTACTGCCCCCAATATGGGGTGACTCCCAGCAGACACCGGAGACGCTCTCAATGGAGCACCATCTACAAGATGCACTGCAGCAGGTCTGCAAGGCTTCATTGCCAGCACCTCCCAAACCCACCACCTCCAGCACCTGGAAGGACAAGGACAGCAGGTGCATGGCAACACCACCAACTCCACGTTCCCCTCCAAGTCAGACACCATTCTGACTTGGACTTGTATCACCGTTCCTTCATTGTTGCTGGGTCAAAACACTGGGATTGCCTACCGAGCAGCATTGTGGGAGTACCTTTATCGAATCGTAGAATGTGATATAGCACAGGAGACCATTCAGCTAATTGTGTCTGTGCCAGATCTTTGGATGAGTTATCCAATTAGTCCTACTTCCCTGTTCTTTCCCCATAGCCCTGCAAGTTTTTCTGATTCAAGTATTTATCAAATTCCCTTTTTGAAGGTTGCTAATGAATATGCCTCCACAACCCTTTGAGACTGCGCTTTGAAATCATAATAACTTGTAACAAAAAATGCTTCCTCATGTCACCTCTGGTTATCTTGTCAATTACCTTCTGCATCCTCTGATTGCCGACCCTGCAGTTTCTCCTTATTTACTCCATAGAAACATAGAAAATAGGTGCAGGAGTAGGCCATTCGGCCCTTCGAGCCTGCACCGCCATTCATGGCTGAACATGCAACTTCAGTACCCCATTCCTGCTTTTGCGCCATACTCCTTCATCCCCCTAATAGTAAGGACTACATCTAACTCCTTTTTGAATATATTTAGTGAATTGGCCTCAACAACTTTCTGTGGTAGAGAATTCCACAGGTTCACCACTCTCTGGGTGATGAAGTTTCTCCTCATCTCGGTCCTAAATGGCTTACCCCTTATCCTTAGACTGTGACCCCTGGTTCGGGACTTCCCCAACATTGGGAACATTCTTCCTGCATCTAACCTGTCTAAACCCGTCAGAATTTTAAACGTTTCTATGAGATCCCCTCTCATTCTTCTGAACTCCAGTGAATGCAAGCCCAGTTGCTCCAGTCTTTTTTGATATGTTAGTCCCGCCATCCCGGGAATCAGTCTGGTGAACCTTCGCTGCACTCCCTCAATAGCAAGAATGTCCTTCCTCAAGTTAGGAGACCAAAACTGTACACAATACTCCAGGTGTGGCCTCACCAAGGCCCTGTACAACTGTAGTAACACCTCCCTGCCCCTGTACTCAAATCCCCTCGCTATGAAGGCCAACATGCCATTTGCTTTCTTAACCGCCTGCTGTACCTGCATGCCAACCTTCAATGACTGATGTACCATGACACCCAGGTCTCGTTGCACCTCCCCTTTTCCTAATCCGTCACCATTCAGATAATAGTCTGTCTCTCTGTTTTTACCACCAAAGTGGATAACCTCACATTTATCCACATTATACTTCATCTGCCATGCATTTGCCCACTCACCTAACCTATCAATCCGTTCATGATTTTGAACACCGCTTCGCATAACTGAAGTCCCTCATACCTGGTAATACTCGAATAAATCTCTTCTGCATCCTCTCTAAGGCCTTGACATCCTTCCCAAGATGTGCTGCCCAGAATTGGACATAATACTCCAGTTGCGGCCTAACCAGTGACTTATAAAGTTCTAGCATAACATCCTAGCTTTTATACTCTCTGCCTCTATTTATAAAATGTACGTTTTTTTAAACAGATTTAACTTGTCCTGGCCACCAAAGATTTGGGTAGATACACCCCCGATCCCTCCGTCCTACAACCTTTTAAAATTGTAACATTTTGCTTACATTTCCCCTCCTCATTCTTCCTACCAGAATGAATCACTTCACACTTCTTCGCGTTTAAATTTCATCCATCATGTGTTTGCCCATTTCACCAGTCTGTCTATGTCCTCCTGAAGTCTATTACTATCCTCCTCATTATTTATTACATTTCCAGTTTCTGTATAATCTGCAAATTCTGAAAGTATGCCCTGTATACCCAAGTCCAGCTCATTAATAAAAATCAAAAGCAGCAGTGGTCCTAATATCGACCTCTGGGGAACACCACTGTATTCATCTCTACAGAATGAAAAACAACCACTACTCTGCTTTCTGTCCCTTAGCCAATTTAGTACCTATGCTGTCATTGTCCCTTTAATCCAATGGGCTTCAAATTTTCTAACAAATCTATTCGGTGGTCTTCTTCAAAATCCATTTGAAAGTCCATATCATCATCGTCATAGGCAGTCCCTCGGAATCGAGGAAGACTGGCTTCCACTCTTAACATGAGTCCTTAGGTGGCTGTACAGTCCAATACGAGAACCACAGTCTCTGTCACAGGTGGGACAGATAGTTGTTGAGGGTAACGGAGGGTGGGACAGGTTTGCAGCATGCTCTTTCCGCTGCCTGCTCTTGATTTCTGCATGCTCTCAACGACGAGACTTGAGGTGCTCAGCGCCCTCCCGATGCACTTCCTCCTCTTAGGGCAGTCTTTGGCCAGGGACTCCCATGTATCAGTATGAAAGTCCATATACACAACATCAAACGCACTACCTTCATCAAACCTCCCCATTACTTCATCAAAGAACTCAATCAAGTTCATCAAAACACGATTTGCCATTACCAAATCCATGCTGACTTTCATGTATTAACCCATACTTCTCCAAGTGCCAATTAACTTTGTCCCGGATTATTGTCGCTAAAAGTTCCCCCACAGCCCATTTCTGCACGGACTGCAGTGGATCAAGAAGACCCAACAGCAACCTTCTCAAGAGCAACTAGGAATGGGTAATAAATACCGGCCTTGCCAGCGAAGCCCACGTCCAGAGAATGAAGATATAAAAAAACAGCAGAAAATCCAAGTCTAGTATGTCGACACAGAACAGTAACTCACACTTACTGTACCAGGACAAGCAAATGGATGTCTTAGCTAGAACTAGAAAATATTACAGTAGCCTGGAAATCTCTGTGTGCAATAAGAGCGTACAAAAGCTTTAGTGTCCATATGACATGACTTTTCTATTTTAAAACCGACAGTAACCTATCTATTTTAAATGGGTTAATGTCTCCACTGAAATATTAAAATCATAGCATACAAGCATGTATGCTCTTAATATCTAGTCACTGGGTCTTAAAATCAACATTCCCACTGAATACACTGAGAGGACCATTACCAATTGCTCATAGAAAGAAAGGGTTTTCCAGGGCCTGTGTCTGTTTACACAATGCGTACGCAGCCGTAGGTGCCCCACAAGTTCCGGGTCTCCGCATGCGCTGCACTTGCGTGAAAACCCAGAACTTGGGATCTGTTAAGTTTCAGCTTGATGGATCATCCACATCCCTGTGAGATGGGCACCCACTGGTGGGGAGAGTTGGGCTATTTGCCCAGCGACTGGCCAGCGAATGCCCACAAAACTCTTACGCCGGCTAAAAGCAGGTGTAGGGCCTTCTTTTACCAGCGTAAAACTTCAAATTTAGTTATAGGTTATTTTTAGCCCCTTTAAAACATTTAAATTTATTTTTCAAAAAATGTAAATTTTGTTTTAATCATTTAATTTTATTGTATGTGCATTAATTTTGACCATGTAATGATTTATTTTTAATTATGTTGTGTGAAATTTTTTGGTTTTTTTAGTTGCGCTTATGGGGATTCCGTATGTAAATGCAATTCCCCCATAAGCATAATGGGGAGCCCCATTCTAACAGGCTGGGCTGGCCCATGTGATTCCAGGGGCACTTGCGAATCGCCTGTGTCCCTGGGCCTTTACGCATGCGTACGCGTAGAAGCCCGGGAGCACGAGTCTACGAACCTCCAGAGGCAGCAGGTAAGTTTGTAGTTTTCCTGCGGTTCGGAGGCATTCACCCGTGGGAAGCCTCCGACCGCAACTTCAGACCTAAAGACTTGAATTTATATAGCACCTTTCACAACCTCGGGACATCCCAAAGTGTTTTACGGCCAATGACGTGCTTTTCAAGTGCAGTTGCTGGAGCGGGACTGACTGCCATGTACCTAGCAAGTGGACAGGATACCGATCTCACAGGAGAGCGAAAGGTTTTAGGAAATCCTTGGTGATCATGGTCCCAGCACTGAAGCACTCGACGGTTGGAAACGATCAAGGCTTATGTTGGGAGTGGTGGTCTGTTTTCTTTAAACAATACAATCACACAACTTCTGACTCAGAGGGGAGGGAGGATGCTCCCAACTGAGTCACGTGTGACACAGCTAATTATGTACAAAATAGTATCATCGTCATCATAGGCAGTCCCTCGAAATCGAGGAAGACTTGCTTCCACTCTTAGCATGAGTTCTTAGGTGGCTGAACAGTCCAATAAAAGAACCACAGTCCCTGTCACAGGTGGGACAGATAATCGTTGAGGGAAAGGATGGGCAGGGAGTCTGGTTTGCCGCATGCTCCTTCTGCTGCCTGCACTTGATTTCTGCATGCTCTCGGCGACGATACTCGAGGAGCTAAGCGCCCTCCCGGATGCACTTCCTCCACTCTATGGCCAGGGACTCCCAGGTGTCAGTGGGGATGTCGCACTTTATTAGGGAGGCTTTGAGGATGTCCTTGTAATGCTTCCTCTGCCCGCCTTTGGCTCGTTTGCCGTGGACGAGTTCAGAGTACAGCGCTTGCTTTGGGAGTCTCGTGTCCGGCATGCGGACTATGTGGACTGCCCAGCGGAGCTGATCAAGTGTGGTCAGTGCTTCAATGCTGGGGATGTTTGTGTGTCTGTCCTCCCAGGGGATTTGTAGGATCTTGCGGAGACATCGCTGGTGCTATTTTTCCAGCAACTTGAGGTGTCTACTGTACATGGTCCACGTCTCTGAGCCATACAGGAGGGTGGGTATTACAAAGTTTATGACTGACTGACTCAAAGGAATGCTGTCAGGTAGGAAGAAGTGAGATGCCACAAGGGTTTGTTATATCACATCACTTTTCAAGGGTTGTTGGTTGACATTTGCAGTATAACTATAAAGTGGATCGGATAGCAGTTTCACAGCAGGGCCAGGAGTTTAGGACGTTTTTGGTGATCAGACCACGATGCTGCGAGCACTGAAGCACTCAATGGTTGAAAACGATCAAGGCTTGATTTGGGAGTGTGTAGAGTGCTGTTTCACCAAACACTCGTCACACAACTCCACTGTGTCTGAAGATGCGGTGTACGTGTAATCACGTGACCCGAGACAGCTGATCGAAGGAGCTCCTGTCAGTTACAGAGCTGTCAAGTGCTTGGTCCCTCGGCCCAGACTCGCTCACTCAGCGTTTAAAACGCAACCTTTTATTGTTTTTTGATGTTGTTCCTCTTAAAAAAACAACAAACAAACACGCAATTCAACGTCTGGCCCTGAAACTGCATTGTGGGACAGAAAAGCCTGGCGATTCTTCCATTTTAAGGGAAGCGCTGATCAAAATGTAAAGTAAAAGGGAATAAGGATTTCGCGAATAAGGACCGCAGCGAGAAATAAAAGGGAATTTCCAGTCGGACCCACTACCGTTGTGTGTGTGTGTGCGTTAGTATCCCGTGGCGTCGATTCACAACCAAATATTGTTTCTTATCTATAAAAATAAAAGCATCAAGCCCATTTATCACATTTCCCTCGCGGTGACATTCCTGCAAATATGAAATAATGGGCCGGGCACGGTTGGATTTAAGCAGTGTGGTCCACAGCTGGAGAAGCAGGGGGAAGAGAAGTGCGGGCATGCCCTTTGTGATGGGAGAATGAGTACAGGGTACAGGTAAAGTGACACCGTGCAATTGCGATCTGCACCAATGCAAGTCTTTCGTTCTCCGGGCTGTGGAAAAGTTGCTCTAAAAGCCACCTCTCCACAGCCCAGTGAAAGTGGCGAAAGGTTAATTTGCCTGGTTCAGTATCCAGATCCAACACGTAACGCTCATCGCCAGCCACACGATCGCATCATTCTCCACACTTACAGGCTTGCCACAGGCAATTTCATCGTTAAACTCGTCGTGAAATGGACAGTCTGAAGTTAGATGAAGAAGGGACGGGAGGGAGGCTGGTGTGAACCGCTAACAACTTGCATTTATATAGCGCCTGTTAACGGCCCATGGCGCTTCACAGGGGAGGCTTACAAAACAACATTTGACACCGAGCCACATTAGGAGATATCAGGACAGGTGACCAGAAGCCTGGGCAAAGAGGTAGGTTGTCAGGAGCGTCTTCAAGGAGGAAAGATAGTCGGGAGGGAATAAACAGTGCATGGACTAGCCGAGCCGAATGGTGTGTGCCTGTGCTGTGCATTCTATGTCAAGAGGCCGGCGAAGACATTGCGAACTTCAGCCCAAATACTGAAATTAGAGTCTCTCTCTCTCTCTCTCTCTTTAAAACCAAACTTGTTCTCCCCACCATTAAAAAAACAGGTGCACAAACCATAACACCGAAAATGAACATATGTGTTTACAGTAGTTCCGTTACTTCATAGTGGAAAAGCAGCTGACGACTGAACGCTCCGAAAAGGCAAGATAAAACAAACTTTAAATAGTGCAGCCGATCTGAGAAGCTCGGTGTGTGTGTGTGTGTGCGCGGAAAAAAGGGGGCATTTTGTTTGCATGTAACAGTTCTGTTCCCAAACAGGATATCAAGTAGACCCAGTGGAGGACGGGGTTTTGTTTTTAAAAAGTGCGGATAAAGAGCTGTTAAAACTGAGCTAAAAGGTATGCAGGGGGCATCGGTGAACCTAATCGCCGATTTGTGGCTCGTTACATTTTTATTTAGAGAGAGAGAATTCCCTGATTTCCTCCTTAAGATCCGTGTAGTGCAGCTCCCAATGTGAAAGGACAGTCTCTGGCAATTGAGCAGTCTGTTGCCACGTACTAAAGGTGGACAAAGCATTACTCTGTATCTGTGTGGAACAAAAGCACTTGGATTCTCTGGAGACAGCGCAGCCCCTTTGTAAAAGGCAGAAGAAACACTGCAATAATTATTAAAACAATAGTCCAGGAAGAGATCGGTGTAACCGACATGGCAATAGAGACCATCTCAAGAGGCAATTTTCATACGTCTCTGAACCCCGCATTTAATGAATCATCAGGCTGCTAAATGATATTTTTTCCCCCTGACAAAGGAAGTATTTATTTATATTGTGCCGAGCCTCCATTGCAACAGGAGGAATTTTAAAAAAAAGCAAAAAGATCAAAAGGGTTTCTACCTCGCCCCGATCGTCCTTCCGCAACACACAATCGCCAGCTGAGCCCCCCTTCTGTCTGCGGCCGTGCGTCTCCGCTTGCCCAGCGTTCCGCTCCGCTCGCCCCCTCCGTCTGTTTTGCCGACGATCCGGAGAAACCCAGAAGTAACCAGTCAGCCAGCGAATCCCTGCCGAGCCCGGGCGCAGGCGCAGCTCGCCAGAGCCACTGTGTTAATTTCACCCAGCGCCGAAGCTCCGCCCACCTTGGGGGGGGGGGGTTGCTGGATCTAACAACAACAACAACAACAACAACTTGCATTTCACCATCATCATAGGCAGTCCCTCGGAATCGAGGAAGACTTGCTTCCACTCCTGAAGTGAGTCCTCAGGTGGCTGAACAGTCCAATACGAGAGCCACAGTCCCTGTCACAGGTGGGACAGATAGTCGTTGAGGGAAGGGGTGGGTGGGACTGCTTTGCCGCATGCGCTTTCCGCTGCCTGCGCTTGATTTAATCAGGTGGGGAATCACAGTCTCTGTCACAGTCGGGACAGACAGTGGTTGGAGGAAAGGGCGGCTGGGGGAGCCTGGTTCGCCACACGCTCCTTCCGCTGCCTGCGCTTGGTTTCTGGCGTGCGCTTGGCGACGAGACTCGAGGTGCTCAGCACCCTCCCGGATGCTCTTCCTCCACTGAGGGCGGTCTTGGGCAAGGGATTCCCAGGTGTCGGTGGGGATGTTGCACTTTATTAAGGAGGCTTTGAGGGTGTCCTTGAAATGTTTCTTCTGCTCACCTGGGGTTCACTTACCGTGTAAGAGTTCCAAGTAGAGCGTTTGCTTTGGGAGTCTCGTGTCAGGCATGCGGACGATTTGGCCCGCCCAGCAGAGCTGGTCGAGTGTGGTCAGTGCTTCGATGCTGGGGATGTTGGACTGATTGAGAACATGGATGTTGGTGCGCCTATCCTCCCAGTGGATTTGCAGGATCTTGCGGACGCAACACTGGTGGTATTTCTCCAGTGCTTTGAGGTGTCTACTATATATGGCCCATGTCTCTGAGCCATACAGGAGGGCGGGTATCACGACTGCCCTGTAGACCATAAGGTTGGTGCCAGATTTGAGGTCCTGGTCTTCAAACACTCTCTTCCTCAGGAAACGGAAGGCTGTGCTGGCACACTGGAGGCAGTGTTGGACCTCGTTGTTGATGTCTGCCCTTGCAGACATTAACAACGAGGCTCCTGAGGTATGGAAAATGGCCACGTTGTCCAAGGCCTGAACATGGATTTTGATGACCGGGGGGCAATGCTGTGTAGTGGGGTCAGATTGGTGGAGGATCTTTGTCTTATGGATGTTTAGTGTAAGGCCCATGCTTTCGTATGTCTCGGTGAAGATGTTGACGATGACTTGGAGTTCAGCCTCTGAATGTGCGCAGGCGCAAGCGTCGTCCGTGTACTGTAGTTCGATGGCAGAGGATGGGACGAACCTGGATCTAGCCTGGAGGCAATGAAGGTTGACCAGGTTTCCATTGATTCTATAGTTTAATTCTACTCCTGCGGGGAGCTTGTTGAGAGTGAGATGGAGCATTGCAGCAAGGAAGATCGAGAAGAGCATTGTCACGATGACGCAGCACTACTTGACACTGGTCCGGACATGGATTTGTAGGGGAGGACGAAAACCCCCTCATTTTACCCAGAAGGAAAAGAGCTGTGGGATCTGTCTGTGCTGCAATGTGAATTGAAACCGAGATGGTTTGACCTTGGCAGAGCAGTGATTGAACGGGGGAGGACACCGGAGGGCAAATGGTGGGACAGAGTCAGCCCGAAGCATGGGGCTTTCAAGCCAATGGGAGAGCACTTGCTCGAAAACTGTGGGACTGACTCATCGCCATTATCGGGCTATTGTCTTCCCCATGTTTACACTATGGAGGGAAATTATGTAGACCTTCAGAAAACTAGGGAACCCAAAACAAACCAAGGGCCTACACAATGGCTACAGGAGGCCAACGCAAGCAACACCTACTCAAACCTTGAGTAGGTTAACATCAGTGGAAAAAACCCGCACTAATCTAAAACAGGTAGCACCAGCCCGAGGGGCAATTGATGGGGGGGAGGAATTCTTCCTGGAGGTTGCGACCAGTGGCGACAGCTTAAGTGCAGTGTTGCTCCAGGAGCGAAACGGTCAGCTGAGACCAGTGGTGTACTCCTCCAGGGTCCTCACGGAGGTAGAAAAGAGATACTCCAATTGTGAGTGGCACTTGCTTGCCACCCACTGGGCAGTAAAGAGAGCTCAGACCTTTACCGGAGTATCCCCCATTACACGCCTCACCCATCATACCCCGACGCAGATGTTGTTGGATGGGAAGATTAAGGACGGGACAGTGAGCAGTGCTAGAATCACTCGCTGGACCCTCCTCCTCTCCAAAATGACTTTAAAAGTCAAGGGCCTCTGCGAGCCCAGGCTCGCAGCAAATTTAATCTATCCAGGGCAGCCGCATAGATGCTCTGTGGAGGGGGTATGGGACATCAACTTTGGATTTCGGGCAGGGATACGTCCCACAGGCTGCGAGATCTACGTTGATGGCTCCAGTTCAGTGTCTGTGGGTACAAGACTCACGGGCTGCGGAATTTGGGATCCCATGGCAGGGATTGCCTTGGCTCTTAAACTCCCATGCACCCTGAGCGCCCAGCAGGCGGAACTCTCGGCGGTGATGTATGTGGTCACACACCCCGAGGAATTCTCTACCCCATACACAATTTGCTCGGACAGCATGTTCACTTGCAATTCGTGTACAGAGTATCTGCCGATTTGGTCACGCCGGGGATACACCTCTGCGGATGGGAAGCCCCTTGTGACCAAACCCCTGCTAGAAAGGATCGTGGCTGCAGTGGGAGAAACCGGGGATGTATATATCCATAAGGTAAAGGCCCACTCCAAAACTGAGCCATGGGGGGAAGGTAACCAGCAGGCAGACCTGCTGGCAAGGGAAGGTGCTCGTACAGGTTGCCCATGGGACTCATACGATGCAGGCAGGATATCAGCAGCAAGAAGCAAGCCAGGGACACAAGGGAGCGTAGGGGCGGCTGCGGCCCCGGACCTTAAAGTAGTCCAGATGCAGGATCCGGTCCTGAAGGCTGCCTTGGCTGCTATCAAAAAGGGGGAAATGGCTGAGGGCCCATACAGTGCTGCAGATATTGCTGTGCGGGAAGGCATGTTGTTTAAAGGGGACAAATGGGTAGTACCGCCACAACACCGGAGGGAATTCCTTCAGCTGGCCCATGAGGGTCCAGGTGCGGGACACCACGGACCGGAATTTACATGGCAACGGGTAGAAAAGGCAGGGTGGTGGCCAGACCTCCGGGAAGACATCCGCGACTTCTGCGCAGGCTGTCTGGTTTGTGCTGCAAACAACCCAGACCCTCAGAAAAGGGAGGTGTCTATGGGACACGTCAGGCAGGTAGAGGGACCATGGCAGTCGATCCAGATCGACTACATAGGGCCCCTACCGGCCGGCCAGGGAGGTTATAAATACTGCCTCGTCCTGGTGAATGTGTTTTCAAAGTGGGTGGAGCCTTCCCTTGCCGAACAGCTATCGCGGTGGGGATTGCAAAAATCCTGGTTAGGGAGGTGTTCTCTCGGTGGGGTCTACCTCAAATCGTGGAGTCCGACCGGGGAAGCCACTTCACCGGCCAGGTGATGCAGGCCACCCTAAAGGTGCTGGGGATAAGAGCCAAGTGGCATGTCGCCTACAACCCTCAGTCCTCAGGCCCCGTAGAACGCCTGAACCGGACCCTAAAGGAAAGGCTGGGCAAGGAGATGGGAGACTCACCGAACAAGTGGGTGGAGGTCTTACCGTTGGTCCTCATGGGAATCCGGGCCAGTCAGTCAAAGAGCACAGGGTACTCACCCCATGAGCTGATGACGGGCCGGATCATGAGAACCCCAGTGCATGTGTTGGTGCCGGTTCTCACCGAAGGGCAGCTTCGAGAGGTGAACCGGGACCGCTTCGTCAGGAATCTGTTTGAAGAGCTTCAACAGATTCACTGGCAGGCGGCCAACAACATGGGTAAACAGCACCGTGCCAATCGGCTGCTACTGGAACCCCGCAGTCACCATGATTGGGAGGTGGGCGGCCAGGTGATGGTGAGAAGCTTCGCCCGGGTCGGGGTATTTGAACCACTGTATATGGGACCATACAGCATAGTCGACAAGGCTAGCCCTATGGTCTATGCGGTTCGATTGCCTCGCCGGGTGAAGTGGTATCACATTAATCAGTGTAAATTGTTTGACCCCAAAAGAGGTAAAAAACAGAAGGGACGAGCAAGGGAAGGGAATCAGGCACTGGGGGAAGAACAGGCCCCGGTGGATTTGGAGGCTCAGGAGGAGGCAGCGGACCCCGAAGCTCTACAGCCAGGGCTGGTTCACTGCTCCTGTAAGGCTATCCCACCACTGGGTAGAGGTTCCCAGCCCACTAACAGAAGTAGGGAGAAAGGCTCTACCATTAGCAAGGTTCAAGGGGAAGCTGAACCTCCCATGGTGGATCAGCTGGGGCTAGCCCAAGAGGTGGAGGAGATAGCATTGCAGCCCATAACGTGGAACTCTGCACCGACAGTAAGGAGGAGTAACAGAGTGCCACAGACCAGGGCACCGTGGTGCCCTGTTTACTTAGCTCCCCGCCCCAGATCGAGAAGGTGAAAGACAACAGGGAGGGTGCTCTGTTGCGCTAGCAAGGGTCTCCCACCGATTATCCGGGACTCGAGAGGGCCTTGGAGGGCAGCACAAGACTCATTAAGGGGGACTATACGAGCCCCTCAGCAGAGGGCATCCTGGTCCCCAGGGTACGGTCAGCCGAGTGGTCGACAACGCCTGTACAGTGTCAGGATGTAGCCTGGCCACCCGGGGATGGGTGGCGGTGTATATATTTTCCCTTCCTGTTTTGTTACTTTGTGTTGTGTGCATATGTGTTTAGGTAAGGCAGTGACGGTTGGTACAGCATTTTCGTGTTTGGAACATGTTACGCGGGCCGAGCCTGGAGAGGTCTCTCAAGGCAAGGCCATGTTCTTCTTGCCTTTCAGATGTCAACACCTCCCTACTGGATGTTAGTGATGCTGGTATCGCTAAGGATCTACACCGGGCACCGAGAGGACACCGAGGACTCCCTGGTTTTCGGATGCTCCGGGGGAAGAGCGCCGACAGTGACCACAGGAGAAGGGACTCCGGCGGCGGATGGCCGGGTCACCTGCTCCCACGAGGGGAGATGGCCTGGGTGGTTGGGATCGAACTCCACCAAGTACTCCAACCATAAGGACTTTACCTATGGAGAGGCCTCCATCCCCTGCCCGGAGATCACTGTGGCCACTTCCAGAGTGAGAGTGAAGAAGGCAGGAAGGTATGCCTAACTTGCCAAGGGGACATACCTCTGGGACGGTGGTGGTGGCTCAGAAAGCTCAAGAGGGACGTGGGAGACCGACACTCGGACTGGGAACGTCTGGATAATGATCCTACCGAACCATCATGAGGTCATCTGGCGGGGTCACGGTGTGCTGGGAGAAATGGTGGTCGTACGACCAAGGAATTTATTTGTGTATGTGGGGATCCACTCGCGTGTGTTCAAAGGGGGTCTCCATTGCTTTCTATAGGTGGTGGCAGGATGTCGGGGATGGGGTGTATGGGATCGCAGCGGGGAGGCGGGGAGGCGTGTGTGACCCCCAATCCCCGGGTACCAGTAAACGCCACCGAACTTGTAGTTCGGGAAAGAAAATCCCCACCCACGGCCAAGCCCACCATCACACACGGGTGCCCGACAACAACCAGGGGGCCGGGAAATGGTTTCGTGTTGGTCCCTACCGAGAAACTACTTTATCAGGGGGTACACTACGCAGTGTCATCAGTGGTGCTAAATCTGACAGAAGTCCGCCTACCTACATGGTGTCCCCCGGAAACCAAGCTGTTATACCAGGCTCTGCTGCGGGGGATGTTCCAGAAGTTCTATGAACTGGACTTCGGGAATGTCAAAGTGACAGACTTGTATAAACAGTGGGATAGGGCCGAACCGGGCAGGCAGAGGCGTGGCACTTTAAATGACATTTTTACGGGGTTTAACACCGGGGCGTCTGCCATAAACAGTTTGGATAACATGCAGCTGGCCCTCCAGTTAAATGGGTTAAAGAATCAGCTGCGCAAAGTCCTGGGAGACGAGAATACCGTAGTGGGATCCTCGCTCCACGAAGAAGTGGCAATGACAGTTCACTTAAAGGAGATTAGCTCTCAATTGGAGGCACAGGCCAGGGCTGTAAACGCCTTGATTCGGGAGGATAGAAACGCCTCCGATCAAGCCGCCCAAAATGAGGTGTGTGTGCTCTGTGGGGCCTGGTTGCTGGGAGAGGGACGGAATAACCTCGAGGATCTGAGACAGGGACAGGTCCCCTCCTGGATCAGCAACCAGCACTTAGCAGCACTGCACTCTTATGATAATGTTTTGAGTCCTTGCCAACTTCATGTAGCATCGGAAGCCTACCTGGTACCGGTGGACTGTGGAAAGTCAAACCATACCATCATGGGTGTGGTGGTCAGGATGCCCGTGATGGGGGTGTCCCCACGACCAGCACCCCTGTACCGAGTGGAGAATGTGGGAGTCATTCGTGGAGGGGTGCATGTTCGATTCCAAGAGGTCCCACCTTATGTCACAATGTGGGAGCACACTGTGACAGGTACAGACCTCTCGGATTGTTGGAGCAGGGAAGCACAGGTAATCCTGTGCCCCCAGCACTTGAACGCTTTTGCAAGGCCACAATGCGGGTTCAGCACTGCTGGGGCAGAGCCTATCAATTGCACAATGGAGGTAATGGCCCCTAACCACATGCCTCCACAGGTAGCATATGTAGGCGGTGGGACATATTGTGTCACCACAAGTGCCCAATGGTATGAACATGGACAAGGAAGGTGGTGTCCAATACCGTACAGCACCTTTTGCTTTAAACCCAGGGCAGAGGTTCAAGTGGCACGCACCAGAATCACACCCATCCCTGAACCTTCCACGATTCACCTCACGGTACAAAATAACCTCAGCCACCTACAACAATATGTTGCCCATTTTGGCTATCCCATTGCCCCACTAACTGAGAAACTTACAGCCCTCCTCCAGGCAGTGGATTTGTCTCAAAAAAATTCTAGCAAGGGAGATTGCCCAGATTAAACCCCCAGCATGGTGGGATTTGGGGATATGGGCAGACATACCTGCATGGATCCAGGTGGGATCGCATGCCTTAGTAATTGGCCAACTCTTGATTGTAGCATATCTTCTAGTTACAAGCTGTAAGCTCAGGAGAAAAAGAAAAAGAAAGCAGTTCCTCAGGCTACTACACAGACAGGAGAGCCATTGCTAAACACTCAAAGGCGTGTAAACAAAGCTTGACCGCGACACTCAAGCGGTTTTATTATTCCCAGGGATGACTGCGTTTTCATACATGGCCCCTGGGGAGTTTGTAGGGCAGGTTTCTTTGTTTTACGGTTAAGACTGAAATGAGACTCAATGTACAATTACTGCTGTAACCTTAAGTACATATATGTATATTGCTGTCGTATATTGTAACCTGTTGGATTCTGTGTTTTGTACCGCGTTAAAAGGAATTATGACATATATCGACGGGATCAGTTACGAGTTAAACTGGGGAAAGTTGAGCAATTTGGGAGACCTAGGGTTTTCTCACCACCCTGAACTTTGACACACTCGAGTGGTGTCTGACTGTGTCAGATGGGGGATTATGTAGGGGAGGACGAAAACCCCCTCATTTTACCCAGAAGGAAAAGATCTGTGGGATCTGTCTGTGCTGCAATGTGAATTGAAACCGAGACGGTTTGACCTTGGCAGAGCAGTGATTGGACAGGGGAGGACACCGGAGGGCCAATGGTGGGACAGAGTCAGCCCGAAGCATGGGGCTTTCAAGCCAATGGGAGAGCACTTGCTCGAAAACTGTGGGACTGACTCATCGCCATTATCGGGCTATTGTCTTCCCCATGTTTACACTATGGAGGGAAATTATGTAGACCTTCAGAAAACTAGGCAACCCAAAACAAAGCAAGGGCCTACACAATGGCTACAGGAGGCCAACCCAATGAACACCTACTCAAACCTTGAGTAGGTTCGAGAAAACTGAATTGGAGGGAAATTATGCAGACCTTCAGAAAACGAGGGAACCCAAAACAACACAAGGGCCTACACAATGGCTACAGGAGGCCAACGCAAGCAACACCTACTCAAACCTTGAGTAGGTTAACATCAGTGGAAAAAACCTGCAATAATCTAAAACTGCTGCATTTTTCAAAATCACAAAGCCCACCAATAGGAAGGATTGATTTCAGCATGAGAGGCTGACTTGATAATCTGGCTATAAAAAGGGGTTTCTGACCCAGTGTGTGTTCTGCTCTGCTCTCGTGATCCAACAACCAGCAAGCCTCTCGACACTGAAGGAAAACCAGTGTCCGAAGACACCGAAGATAGAAGAAACAAACCACCAGACGACAAAAGGCACAGTAGTGAGTATAACCTCTGGTCCCCAGAACTCCCAACTCAGTTAGGCCAGGAAAGGTGGGAGGTTGGGCATTGTACTGCTAAACTTGTGTAAAGATTTTCGTTGTGTCCGTTTAGTGGGATTTAGGGGGATTGTTTTGTTGGTGTATTGCTGTTTGTTGAGATACACCTTGTCAAATAAATTGGAAGCCTAAGTTCCTCTTGGAATCACCTTGTCTCAGTTCTATTGTATTACATGTCCTGATCGTGAGTCTTATGTCAGAACAGTGTAAGGGAAGCTAGGAGCGCCTCGAAAACGCTCAACTGTGTGTCACAGGCTAGGGAAGAAGGGGTTAGGAGTGTTTGACACTCACAGGTGCCTCACAAGCTAGGCATAAGCTGTGGGGACTCACGAGTCTCAAAATCCCCTTTATAAGCTGTGGACACAGTCTCTCCAGGGATGCTCTTGCAGCACTCAGGGTACCTCACAGGCCAGGCATAAGCTGTGAGGGCAGAAGCCCAGAGAGAGACACCCAAGGCACAACAACACTCCCCGAGAACCTCTTACAGATTCGGTCTGTGGTGGATCCATTGGTCAGGATCACAGCTTGCATGTCGTCATGGAGCAGGCGGAGAATGGTGACAAACTTTTGGGGGCAGCTGAAATGAAGGAGGATGCTCCACAGTCCCTCATCACAAATCTAACTGTAAAAAGTTACAAAGTTGGTGGATGAGGGAAGCCCAGAAGACATTGTCTGCTGAATTTCCAAAAAGCTTTTGACAAGGTACCGCATAAGAATCTTCTCTATAAATCAGAGCCTCTGGTATTAGTGAAAATATATTGAGTTGGATTCAGAACTAGCTAGCAGAACGCAGGCAAAAAGTAGTTATAAATGGATTTGGATCTGTTTGGAACCCGGTTACCAGTGGTATCCCACAGGGATCAGTGTTGGGACCATTGCTTTTCACTATTTTTATTAATGATCTGGATTTTGGGGTTGGGGACACAAGTTGCAAATTTGCAGATGATAGCAAGATCTGTGCTAGTGTTAGGACTGCAGAAGATGCTCGTCTGCTTCAGGCAGATCTTAATATGTTGGGAGATTGGGCTGCAGACTGGAAAATGATGTACAACTTAGATAAATGCAGTGTTATGCATGTGGGCAGGGCAAATGCTCAACACTCATACACCCCCTCCAGGGAAGGCATTAAAGATGGTGGAGATAGAAAGATTTTGGGGAATTCTAGTACATACATCCATAAAGATACATGAGCAATGCTGTGGACTGTTAGATAGAGCACATAGGGTGTTGGGATGTATCCATAGGACAATTGAGTATAAGATGAGGCGTACTGTTTTGTCCTTGTACAAGACCTTCGTCAGGCTGCACTTGAAATACTGTGTCCAGTTTTGGTCTCCTCACATGGTGGGTGATATTGAGGCTCTGGAAAAGGTGCAGAAGTGGGCCACTAGACTAATTCCAAGTCTAAAGCATCTTAATTATCAAAATAAGCTAAAAGAGTTTGGACTCTATACCTTAGAGCAGCGTAGACTATGGGGGGATCTGATTGAGGTTTATAAGATAATGAAGGGAATAGACGGTGTTCTAGCTGATAGTTTATTTCAATTAAATAGGATAGGCAGGACCAGGGGTCACAAATATAAGTTGTATAGGGCTAGATCTAGGTTTGATGTCAGGAGGTGGTTCTTTTTTCCCAAAGAATAATTGGACTGGGAAAATAGATTAAAGTGTGGGACAGTTGATGAACAGTGGCAGACATTTAAGAAGATATTTCATAACTCTTAACAAAAATATATCCCAATGAGAAGGACAGACTGTAAGAGAAGGGGTAACCATCCGCGGCTAACTAAGGAAATAATGGATGGTATCAAATTGTAAACAAGGGCATACAAAATGGCCAAGACAAGTGGGAGGCCGGAGGATTGGGAAACATTTAAAAGCCAGCAAAGAACGACTAAAAAAATAATAAAGAGAGGGAAGATACAATATGAAAGCAAACAAGCACAAAATATAAAAACAGATAGTAAGAGTTTCTACAGGTACATAAAAAGGAAAAGAGTGCTAAAGTAAATGTTGATTCTCTCGAGGATGAGACTGGGGAATTAATAATGGAGCACAGCGAAATGGCAGAGACTCTGAACAAATATTTTGTGTTCATGGTAGAAGACACTAAAAACATCCCAATAATGGATAATCAAGAGGCTATAGGGAGGGAGGAACATAAAACAATCACTATCACTAAAGAAAAATTATTCAGTAAAATAATGGGACTAAAGGTGAATAAGTTCCCTGGACCTGATGGCTTGCATCCTAGGGTCTTAAAATAAGTGGCTGCAGAGATAGTGGATGCATTGGTTCTAATCTACCAAAATTCCCTGGATTCTGGAGAGGTCTCAGTGGATTGAAAAACCTCAAATATAACGCCCCTATTTAAAAAAGGAGGTAGGCATAAAACAGGAAACTATAGACCAGTTAGCCTAACATCGGTTATTGGAAAAGTGCTGGAGTCCATTATTAAGGAAGCAGCAGCAAGAGATTTGGAAAAGCATAATTCAATCAAGCAGAGTCAGCAAGGTTTTATGAAAGGGAAATCATGTTTGACAAATTTGCTGGAGTTCTTTGAGGATGTCACGAGCAGAGTGGATAAAGGGGGAACAGTGGATACGGTGTATTTAGATTTCCAGAAGGCATTTGTTAAGGTGCCACATAAAAGGTTACTGCACAAGATAAAAGTTCATGGGGTTGGGGGTAATATATTAGCATGGATAGAGGATTGGCTAACTAACAGAAAACAGAGAGTCAGGATAAATGGGTCATTTTCCGGTTGGCAAACAGGGGTGCCGCAGGGATCAGTGCTGGGTTCTCAACTATTTACAATCTATATTAATGACTTGGATGAAGGGACCAAGTATAATGTAGCCAAGTTTGTTGATGATACACAGATGGGTGGGAACGCATTGTGAGGAGGACACAAAAAACTCTTAGACAGGCTAAGTGAGTGGGCAAACATTTGGCAGATGTATATAATGTGGGAAAATGTGAGGTTATCCACATTGGCAGAAAAAATAGAAAAGCAAATTATAATTTAAATGGAGAAAAATTGCAAATTGCTGCAGTACAGAGGGACCTGGGGGTCCTTGTGCATGAAACACAAAAAGTTAGTATGCAGGTACAGCAAGTAATCAGGAAGGAAAATGGAATGTTGGCCTTTATTGCAAAGGGGATAGAGTATAAAAGCAGAGAAGTCCTGTTACAACTGTACTGGGTATTGGTGAGGCCACACCTGGGGTACTGCGTACAGTTTTAGTCTCCATATTTAAGAAAGGAAATAATTGCATTGAAGGCTGTTCAGAGAAGGTTCATTAGGTTGATTCTGAAGATGAAGGGGTTGACTTTTGAAGATAGGTTGAGTAGGTTGGGTCTATACTCATTGGAATTCAGAAGAATGAGAGGTGATCTTTTCGAAACATATAAGATACTGAGGGGGCTCGACAAGGTGGATGCAGAGAGGATGTTTCCACTCATAGGGGAAACTAAAACTAGGGGACATGGGGCTAGAACCTCCACTTTTGTGCTTATCACCCAACCGGAAGCCAATGTAGTTCAACCAGCACAGGGCTGATGGGTAAGTGGGAATTGGTCGAGTTAGGACATGGGCAGCTGAGTTTTGGATGACTTCAAGCTTACGTAAGGTGGAAAGTGGGAGGGCAACCAAGAATGCTTTTGAATCTCACTGAGTAACTGGGTCCAGTGACTGCAAGCAAGCTTGCAGGTGTAGAGAGTGTATCTTTGCTCTCTCATTAGTGAGGACTGCCTCATTCTCAGGCACTTCACATTATATTTAATTGTACAATTTAAAATATGCTCTTTTTAGAAAATTCATTCACATCGCTGGCAATGCCAGCATTTATTGCCCATCCCTAATTGCCCTTGAGAAGGTGATGGTGAGCTGCCTTCTTGAACCGCTGCAGTCTGCGTGGTGAAGGTACTCCCACAGTGTCTTTGTCGTAGCGGTTCGGTACAGCTGAGTGGCTTGCTCGGTCATTTCAGAGGGCAGTTAAGAGTCAACCACGTTGCTGTGGGTCTGGAGTCACGTATAGACCAGACCAGGTATGGACGGCAATTTCCTTCTTTGAAAGAAATGTATTTAATGTTGTTGGTAAAATGTATAACACTACGGTGTGCCGCATGTAAAAATTGTACAGAAATGTTAGCAGAGAAAGAGCCAATGCATGCAATGCTTAAAGTATTATTTCCATCGTCAAAACAGTGGGATCTTGGAGCTGACACAAATGTGTGGTCGCCCGCCACCTGCCTTCACTTGAAGCAGCTTCACAATATGTCACAGTGTAATTCATTGAGTTTGACTGATATGGCTGTCATGGATTATTAGCTGGCAGTGTATGCACGCTGTGAGTTGTGTCTGTGAGGCTTGCAGCAACAACAACAACTTGTATTTATATAGCACCTTTAACGTAGTAAAACGACCCAAGATGCTTCACAGGAGTGTTTTAAAACAAAACAAATACATTTGCCACCAAGCCAAATAAGGGGAAATTATAGCAGGTGACTAAAAGCCGGGTGAAAGAGGTAGGTTTTAAAAGCGTCTTAAAGGAGGAAAGCGAGGTAGAGAGGTGGAGAGGTTTAGGCAGGGAGTTCCAGAGCTTATGACGTAGGCAGCTGAAGGCATGGCTACCAATGGTTGAGCAGTTATAATCAGGGCTGCTCAAGAGGGCAGAATTTGAGGAGCGCAGACATCTCGGGGGGGGTTGTGAGGCTGAAGGAGATTACAGAGATAGGGAGGGGCAGGGCCATGGAGGGATTTTTAAACAAGGATGAGAATTTTGAAATTGAAAAGTTGCTTAAGCGGGAGCCAGTGTAGGTCAGCGAGCACAGGGGTGAAGGGTGAGCGGGACTAGGTGCGAGTTAGGACACAGGCTGCCGAGTTTTGGCTGACCTCAAGTTTACATAGGGTAGAATGTGGAAGGCCAGCCAGGAGTGCGTTGGAATAGTCAAGTCTAGAGGTAACAAAAGCATGGATGAGGGTTTCAGCAGCAGATGAGCTGAGGCAGGGTCGGAGACGGGCGATGTTACAGAGGTGGAAATAGGCGGTCTTAGTTATGCTGCGGATATGTGGCCGGGAGCTCATTTCAGGGTCAAATATGACGCCTAGGTTGTGAACAGTCTGGTTCAGTCTCAGACAGATGCTAGGGAGATGAATGGAGTCGGTGGCTAGGGAATGGAGTTTGTGGCGGGGACCAAAGACAATGGCTTCGGTCTTCCCAATATTTAATTGGAGGAAATTTCTGCTCATCCAGTCGTGGATGTCGGACAAGCAGTCTGTCAATTTAGAGACCACGGAGGGGTTGAGAGAAGTGGTGGAGAGGTAGAGCTGGGTGATGTCAACGTACATGTGGAAAGTGACTCCGTGTTTTCAGATGATGACACCAAGGGGCAGCATTTAGATGAGAAATACAAGTGTGCCAAGGATAGATCCTTGGGGGATCCAGAGGTAATGATGCGAGAGTGGAAAGAGAAGCCATTGCAGGTGATTTTCTGGCTACAATTAAATAGATAAGAATGGAACTAGGCAAGTGCAGTCCTACCCAGTGAATGTGAGGTATGAGTGATGGTTGATAGTGATTGTTGGTAGGTGGGTAATGGGGGCGTGGCATAAGTGGCACAATCGGATGCAGCTGTAGCTAACTGGAGGGGGACAGGCACGCCTATATATCCTGAGCCCGCTCGGTGCTCGCCATAATTGGCGTGGCTATGACTGAGGCTGTGGTCAGCGGCCATGCCGAGACCATTGTATAATACCTTATGCTCAGCCCTAATCCTCCTTCTTACATCTCAGTTCCCCCTCATCCTTCTGACTTACAAGTTACAAATGGTGTAAGCAGGCCCCTCACCACAACCTTACCCTTGTGCCTTCCTCATTTCAGAGATCCAAGAAACCCAACCTGGCCAGGCAGTGGTGTAAGAGGAAGAGGAGAGTGATGCTGAAGAAGGAACACCCTCACTCGATCTGACAGTGGCAGTCACCAGCTCAGATTCTGGCACTGCATGGACTTCAGAGGGTAACCTAGAGGCGGGATCTGTACGTGGTGAGTCACCGGGCACCAGTGGGCTGCAGCCAGGGCAGGGGGTAAGGGTAGCCACTTCGTTTGTTGTGGTGGTTCGAATACAGCGGACTGCCACAGAATGAAGGCATCATGGCTGCCCCTAGGAAACCAAGCGTTGACTTGCATGATGCGCTGTGCATGGTCGGTCGCGCACCAGCTGGACAGTGAGGGAGCGGAGTCCCTTCCGGTTGCGGTGCGTCTCCGAATGGCGGTGCGGCGCTCGCGAAGCAATGTGTGTGCAGGCAATGGCCCCCTGCGGCACGGGGAAGCCCGCTATCCTGGCGAAGGCCCGCGCTCGCTCCGCCTGCTTCTCTCTGGCGAGAGAGAATGAAACGTGAACTCAGCTCTCCTTGCATACTCACCTCCCTTATACGAGAGTGGTCGGTGAACTGGGAGCTGCTCCAGATGTCATCCGCTCCAGTCTGGAAGGAGCCCAGCCCGAAGAAGTTCAAGGCCCCGGTCACCTTGACAGCCGCTGGCAATGCTGCCTTGCCCTGGACGGCAGCAGGCGGCAGATTTCAGCGAGCATCTCCTCAGCAAAACAGAGAGGTCACATGCACTGTTCCCCACTAAGGGTGGGGTAGGAGAATTGCTCCCTGAAGGCCCTGGGTGAAGCTGGGCTCCTTCTGAGAGCCCTTCGCCCCCGCCTCCTCCTGCCTCTCCGAGCACCTTGTTCTGCTCTGTGTCGCCTCTGCTCATTCTCTCAGTCAGGCTGCAGACCAAGGGGGTGGGGGGGATACAAACTACTGCATCCATGTTTGAGCAGAACCCCTTGCAAGTCAGTACCAAGTCCTTGAGCACGTGCCACACCATTCCTTGTAGACTTTAGTCAACATTAAAGAACTCTAGAAATGACCAAACACATCGACAAACTCCGCAGCAGCTGGAAGAAATCAATCAGCAACGAACCTATCAGTCGGTGGTGATCCCTGTAATATCGCGGGCGGAGGATCCTCCCTGCTGCTGAATGCACGTTCAGCTGTGCGAGGTTCAGAGAGGGCGTTAACTGGAGCGTTGAGGTTGAAAGTGGCTGGTGTCAAATCAGCACTTCACGATGATTGGCGTCACGATCAGCGTACTTTGCACACTAACGTCACATGCTCCCGGCCCCGACACAAAGGCCCTCACCAAAATGCGTCCAGCGTGGCCCAGACCAGAAGTGTGCGCGCCTGTAGCGTCCAATCAACGGGCACTATACAACAGTATTTTTAGCCCGTTGCTTTGAGAGAATGTTCGTGGCATCTGTTATTTTTACGAATAATATATGAATCCATCCACCGTGTGGAAAATATACGAATCTGCCATCATGACCCCGCTTCTCAAAAAATTTATCTTTACCATTTTTGGGTGGTCTGCGGACCAGCCTCTTCTAGTCCCTACAGTGTACCCGCCATATAGTTCACGCCCAAAAATAGGTGCAAACTTATTTATCACTCAGTCTTTAATCCCGGGTTAATTAATTTATTTTTAATTAGCTACCGATTTGTCTGTACAGATGATAATATCAGAAAACTCGGCTGCCCATGTCCTAACTCGCACCAAGACCCATTCACCCATCACCCCTGTGGTCGCTGACCTACATTGGCTGCCGGATAAGCAATGCCTCAAATTCAAAATTCTCATCCTTATTCTCAAATCGCTCCATGGCCTCACCCCTCCCGATCTCTGTAATCTCCTTCAGCACGACAATTCTCCGAGATGTCTGCGCTCCTCTAATTCTTGCTCTCTTGAGCATTCCTGATTATAATCACTCAACCATTGGTGGCCGTATCTACTGTTGCCTAGGCCCCAAGCTCTGGAACTGCCTGCCTAAACCTCTCCACCTCTCTTTACTCCTTCTGGACGTTCCTGAAAACCTACCTCTTTGACCAAGCTTTTGGTCGCCTGTGCTAATTTCTCTTTATGTGGCTCGGTGTCAAATGTTTTATCATAATACTCCTGTGAAGCGCCTTGGGACTATTCACGATGTTAAAGGTGCTATATAAATACAAGTTGCTGTTGTTCAGAACCATCATCATCATAAGCATCCCCTCGAAATCAAGGAAGACTTGCTTCCACTCTGAAAGTGAGTTCTCAGGTGGCTGTACAGTCCACTACGGGAACTCCAGTCTCTGTCACAGGTGGGACAGGCAGTCGTTGAAGGAAAGGGTGGGCGGGGAGTCTGGTTTGCCGCACGCTCCTTCCACTACCTGCACTTGGTTTCTGCATTCTCTCGGCGACGAGGCTCAGAAGAACATAAGAAATAGGAACAGGATTAGGCCATACGGCCCCTTGAGCCTGCTCCTCCATTCAATAAGATCATGGCTGATCTGATCATGGACTCAGCTCCACTTTCCTGCCCGCTCTCATAACTCCTTTTCCCCATTTAGTTTAAGAAACTATCTATTTCTGTCTTAAATTTATTCAATGTCCCAGCTTCCACAGCTCTCAGAGGCAGTGAATTTGACAGATTTACAACCCTCTGAGAGAAGAAATTTCTCCTCATCTCAGTTTTAAATGGGTGGCCCCTTATTCTAAGATCATGCCCTCTAGTTCTAGTCTCCCCCATCAGTGGAAACATTATTCTCTCTGCATCCACCTTGTCAAGCCCCAAATATAGAAACATAGAAACATAGAAAATAGGTGCAGGAGTAGGCCATTCGGCCCTTCAAGCCTGCACTGCCATTTAATGAGTTCATGGCTGAACATGCAACTTCAGTACCCTATTCCTGCTTTCTCGCCATACCCCTTGATCCCCCTCGTAGTAAGGACTTCATCTAACTCCTTTTTGAATATATTTAGTGAATTGGCCTCAACAACTTTCTGTGGTAGAGAATTCCACAGGTTCACCACTCTCTGGGTGAAGAAGTTTCTCCTCATCTCGGTCCTAAATGGCTTACCCCTTATCCTTAGACTGTGACCCCTGGTTCGGGACTTCCCCAACATTGGGAACATTCTTCCTGCATCTAACCTGTCTAAACCCGTCAGAATTTTAAACGTTTCTATGAGATCCCCTCTCATTCTTCTGAACTCCAGTGAATACAAGCCCAGTTGATCTAGTCTTTCTTGATATGTCAGTCCCGCCATCGCAGGAATCAGTCTGGTGAACCTTCGCTGCACTCTCTCAATAGCAAGAATGTCCTTCCTCAAGTTAGGAGACCAAAACTGTACACAATACTCCAGGTGTACACCAAGGCCCTGTACAACTGTAGTAACACCTCCATGCCCCTGTACTCAAATCCCCTCGCTATGAAGGCCAACATGCCATTTGCTTTCTTAACCACCTGCTGTACCTGCATGCCAACCTTCAATGACTGATGTACCATGACACCCAGGTCTCGTTGCACCTCCCCTTTTCCTAATCTGTCACCATTCAGGTAATAGTCTGTCTCTCTGTTTTTACCACCAAAGTGGATAACCTCACATTTATCCACATTATGCTTCATCTGCCATGCATTTGCCCACTCACCTAACCTATCCAAGTCACTCTGCAGCCTCATAGCATCCTCCTCGCAGCTCACACTGCCACCCAACTTAATGTCATCCGCAAATTTGGAGATACTACATTTAATCCCCTCGTCTAAATCATTAATGTACAATGTAAGCAGCTGGGGCCCCAGCACAGAACCTTGCGGTACCCCACTAGTCACTGCCTGCCATTCTGAAAAGTACCCATTTACTCCTACTCTTTGCTTCCTGTCTGACAACCAGTTCTCAATCCACATCAGAACACTACCCCCAATCCCATGTGCTTTAACTTTGCACATTAATCTCTTGTGTGGGACCTTGTTGAAAGCCTTCTGAAAGTCCAAATACACCACATCAACTGGTTCTCCCTTGTCCACTCTACTGGAAACATCCTCAAAAAATTCCAGAAGATTTGTCAAGCATGATTTCCCTTTCACAAATCCATGCTGACTTGGACCTATCATGTCACCTCTTTCCAAATGCACTGCAATGACATCCTTAATAATTGATTCCATCATTTTACCCACTACCGATGTCAGGCTGACTGGTCTATAATTCCCTGTTTTCTCTCTCCCTCCTTTTTTAAAAAGTGGGGTTACATTTGCTACCATCCACTGATCCAGAGTCTATGGAGTGTTGGAAAATGACTGTCAATGCATCCGTTATTTCCAAGGCTACCTCCTTTAGTACTCTGGGATGCAGACCATCAGGCCCTGGGGATTTATCGGTCTTCAATCCCATCAATTTCCCCAACACAATTTCCCGACTAATAAGGATTTCCCTCAGTTCCTCCTTCTTACTAGACCCTCTGACCCCTTTTATATCCGGAAGGTTGTTTGTGTTCTCCTTAGTGAATACCGAACCAAAGTACTTGTTCAATTGGTCTACCATTTCTTTGTTCCCCATTATGACTTCTCCTGATTTTGACTGCAGGGGACCTACATTTGTCTTTACTAACCTTTTTCTCTTTACATCTTAATGTTCCCTGCAAGTTTCCTCTTGTACTCTATTTTCCCTGCCCTAATCAAACCCTTTGTCCTCCTCTGCTGAGTTCTAAAATTCTCCCAGTCCCCGGGTTCGCTGATATTTCTGGCCAATTTGTAAGCCACTTCTTTGGCTTTAAAATTATCCCTGATTTCCCTTGATAGTCACGGTTGAGCCACCTTCCCTTTTTTATTTTTACGCCAGACAGGGATGTACAATTGTTGAAGTTCATCCATACGGTCTCTAAATGTCTGCCATTGCCCATCCACTGTCAACCCCTTAAGTATCATTCGCCAATCTATCCTAGCCAATTCACGCCTCATACTTTCAAAGTTACCCTTCTTTAAGTTCTGGACCATGGTCTCTGAATTAACTGTTTCATTCTCCATCCTAATATAGAATTCCACCATATTATGGTCACTCTTCCCCAAGGGGCCTCGCACAACGAGATTGCTAATTAATCCTCTCTCATTACACAACACCCAGTCTAAAGATGGCCTCCCCCCTAGTTGGTTCCTCGACATATTGGTCTAGAAAACCATCCCTTATGCACTCCCGGAAATTCTCCTCCACCGTAATGCTTCCAGTTTGGTTAGCCCAATCTATATTCATATTAAAGTCACCCATGATAACTGCTGCACCTTTATTGCATGCACCCCTAATTTCCTGTTTGATGCTCTCCCCAACATCACTACGACTGTTTAGAGGTCTGTACACAACTCCCACTAACGTTTTTTTCCCTTTGGTGTTCTGCAGCTCTACCCATATAGATTCCACATCATCCAAGCTAATGTCCTTCTTAACTATTGCATTAATCTCCTCTTTTTAACCAGCAATGCTACCCCACCTCCTTTTCCTTTTATTCTATCATTCCTGAATGGTGAATCTTACATGTTTCGATAAGATCACCTTTTATTCTTCTGAATTCCAATGAATAGAGGCCCAACCTACTCAACCTTTCCTCATAAGTCAACCCCCTCATCTCCGGAATCAACCTAGTGAACCTTCCCTCCAAAGCAAGTATATCCTTTTGTAAATATAGAAACCAAAACTGCACGCAGTATTCCAGGTATGGCTTCACCAATACCTTATATAGCTGTAACAAGACTGCCCTCCTTTTATATTCCATCCCCTTTGCAATAAAGGCCAAGATTCCATTGGCCTTCCTGGTCACTTGCTGTACCTGCATACTAACCTTTTGTGTTTCATGCACAAGTACCACAGGTCCCACTGTCCTGCAGCACTTTGCAATCTTTCTCCATTTAAATAATAACTTGCTCTTTGATTTTTTTTCTGCCAAAGTGCATAACCTTGCACTTTCCAACATTGTACTCCATCTGCCAAATTTTTGCGCACTCACTTAGCTTGTCTATGTCCTTTTGCAGATTTTTTGTGTCCTCCTCACACATTGCTTTTCCTCCCATCTTTGTATCATCAGCAAACTTGACTACGTTACACTCAGTCTCTTCCTCCAAGTCGTTAATATATTTGTAAATAGTTGGGGTCCTAGCACTGATCCCTGTAGCACCTCACTAGTTACTGGTTGCCAACCAGAGAATGAACCATTTATCCTGACTCTCTGTTTTCTGTTAGTTAGCCATGTACTCAGCCCCCTCCAGGATGCTCTTCCTCCATTTAGGGCGGTCTTGGGCCTGGGATTCCTAGGTGCCGATGGGGATGTTGCACTTTATCAAGGAGGCTTTGAGGGTGCCCTTGAAATGTTTCCTCTGCCCACCTGGGGCTCGCTTGCTGTGTCGGGGTTCCAAGTAGAGCGCTTGCTTAGGGAGTCTCATGTCGGGCATGCGGACGATATGGCCCGCCCAACGGAGCTGGTCGCTGCCTCCAGGCAAAATCCAAGGTCGCACCATCCTCTGTTGAGAACAACAGAGAAGTGGATGTCCTGGGCTTGGTGGAAAATTAACATCCGCTAATGTTTGCATCTTATCTCATCATCAGTTACCAGTTGAGATCTTTCACAGGCTTTCTTTTGTCTTTGTCTGACTGGCTCCTGTCTTATCATTTAGAACAAGTCTCTAGGCTTTACCCCTTTCTAGTTAAGTTCATTACACCAATAAGCATCATCATAGGCAGTCCCTCGGAATCGAGAAAGACTTGCTTCCACTCTAAAAATGAGTGCTTATGTGGCTGAATAGTCCAATACGAGACCCGCTGTCCCTGTCACAGGTGGGACAGATAGTCATTGAGGGAAAGGGTGGGTGGGACTGGTTTGCCGCACGCTCTTTCCGCTGCCTGCGCTTGGTTTCGGCATACTCTCGGCGACGAGACTCGAGGTGCTCAGCGCCCTCCCGGATGCTCTTCCCCCACTTAGGGCAGTCTTTGGCCAGGGATTCCCAGGTGTCGATGGGGATGTGGCATTTTATCAAGGAGGCTTTCAAGGTGTCCTTGGAACATTTCCTCTGCCCACCTTTGGCTCGTTTTCCGTGAAAGAGTTCCAAGTAGAGCGCTTGCTTTGGGAGTCTTGTGTCAGGTATGTGAACACTATATCCTGCCCAGCAGAGCTGATCGAGTGTGGTCAGTGCTTCAATGCTAATGACAGCCAATGTGTGTGCTTAAATCTAAGTTTACGATTAAGATGATTAAAGTGTAAGTACAGTCGACGAGGGGCCAAGGAGGAAACAAATTAGTGAACTTGTAGCGTGAATCTGGCACAGTCACTCCACGGTTGTGTGACTAGTTTCTACCTCATTTTAGCTATGAGGAAAGATTAGATAGGCCGGGTTTGTTTATCTTTGGAACAGAGGAGGCTGAGGCAAGACCTTATTGAGGTGTGTACAATTATAAGGGGCCTAGATTGAGTGGATAGGAAGGACCTGTTTCCCTTAGCAGAGGGTCAATAACCAGGGGGCATAGATTTAAAGTAATTGGTAGGCGGTTTAGAGGAGATATGAGGGGAAATTTCTTCACCCAGAGGGTAGTGGGTGTCTGGAACTCACTGCCTGAAAGGATGGTAGAGGCAGAAACCCTCACCACATTTATAAAGTACTTGAATAACCGTAACCTACAGGACTACAGACCAAGAGCTGGAAAGTGAGATTAGGCTGGATAGCTCTTTGTCGGCCGGCGTGGACACGATGGGCTGAAATGGCTTCCTTCTGTGCTGTAAGTTTCTATGATTTCTATAATCAGACAAGTTGGAGATGCAAATGTCACAGATAATGGCTGACAGCAACTGAAACACGGGGCAATTGGAGCCTGCACCTTCAGCATCACGCCAATTAAAAATCTTCAAATCCACCCATTGAAAGGGTTCTGGCAATCAGTAGAACATTAGCATCTTACAGACTGATCAAAGAGCACCGCTGGTTAGACTGGTCATAGCTTAGAGTGGCAAAGACACTTGTCAAACTACTGTACAGGGCAGCATCATTAGAGGAAAAGAGAATGAAGCAGATGAAAGAAAATGACGACAGTTCTTCACTGAATCAATCTACAATGCCGAGGCATCAGCAGGAAGCTCCTGTGGTTTGTTGTACCCTAGTTCCAGAATTAAGCAAGCAGCAATTGCACCAGGCAGTAATGAGTTTCCTTGCGATGGCACCCATTCTGTCACCTTTTCGTACATTTAATGTTACAGCTGTCAGGAGAGACAAAGGTCTCTCGCCACAGGGTGCATTCCAGTGTTCACAGAGTCAGCGAACATGTAGGTCTCCATTTGTGTTGCTGTTTTCAGGGAGTGGGTTTTAGCAAAGTGAAATTGGGAAGTCGGTCGAGACAGCTACGCTATTTCAAGCAACTGAGTCTCCACCCGACAAATCAAACCCAGAGCTACCAGTGCCCAATTGTAAATGGCCTTTATTGCGATGGGGATGGAGTATACAAGTAGTGAAGTCCTGCTATAACTGTTCAGAGCGTTGTTCAGACCACACCCGGTGAAAAAGAAGGGCGGTAAGAGAAGGGATAACCAGCCATGGATAACCAAGGAAATAAAGGAGAGTATTAAATTAAAAACCAATGCGTATAAGGTGGTCAAGGTTAGTGAGAAAATAGAAGATTGGGAAAATTTTAAACGACAGCAAAGAATGACTAAGAAAGCAATAAAGAAAGGAAACATAGATTACGAAAGAAAACTTGCGCAAAACATAAAAACAGATAGTAAAAGCTTTTACCGATATATAAAACGGAAAAGAGTGACTAAAGTAAATGTTGGTCCCTTCGAAGATGAGAAGGGGGATTTAATAATGGGAAATGTGGAAATGGCTGAGACCTTAAACAATTATTTTGCTTCGGTCTTCACAGTGGAAGACACAAAAACCATGCCAAAAATTGCTGGTCACGGGAATGTGGGAAGGAAGGACCTTGAGACAATCACTATCACTCGGGGGGTAGTGCTGGACAGGCTAATGGGACTCAAGGTAGACAAGTCCCCTGGTCCTGATGAAATGATCCCAGGGTATTAAAAGAGATGGCGGAAGTTATAGCAGATGCATTCGTTATAATCTACCAAAATTCTCTGGACTCTGGGGAGGTACCAGCGGATTGGAAAGCAGCTAATGTAATACCTCTGTTTAAAAAAGTGGGCAGACAAAAGGCAGGTAACTATAGGCCGGTTAGTTTAACATCTGTGGTGGGGAAAATGCTTGCAGCTATCATTAAGGAAGAAATAGCGAGACATCTAGATAGGAATAGTGCAATCAAGCAGACGCAACATGGATTTATGAAGGGGAAATCATGTTTAACTAATTTACTGGAATTCTTTGAGGATATAACGAGCATGGTGGATAGAGGTGTACCGATGGATGTGGTGTATTTAGATTTCCAAAAGGCATTCGATAAGGTGCCACACAAAAGGTTACTGCAGAAGATATAGGTATGCGGAGTCAGAGGAAATGTATTAGCATGGATCGAGAATTGGCTGGCTAACAGAAAGCAGAGAGTCGGGATAAATGGGTCCTTTTCGGGTTGGAAATCGGTGGTTAGTGGTGTGCCACAGGGATCGGTGCTGGGACCACAACTGTTTACAATATACATAGATGACCTGGAAGAGGGGACAGATTGTAGTGTAACAAAATTTGCAGATGACACGAAGATTAGTGGGAAAGCGGGTTGTGTAGAGGACTCAGAGAGGCTGCAAGGAGATTTGGATAGGTTGAGCGAATGGGCTAAGGTTTGGCAGATGGAATACAATTTAGGAAAATGTAAGGTCATCCACCTTGGGAAAAAAAACAGTAAAAGGGAATATTATTTGAATGGGGAGAAATTACAACATGCTGTGGTGCAGAGGGACCTGGGGGTCCTTGTGCTTCAATCCCAAAAAGTTAGTTTGCAGGTGCAGCAGGTAATGGAAGGTGAATGGAATGTTGGCCTTCATTGCGAGAGGGATGGAGTACAAAAGCAGGAAGGTCCTGCTGCAACTATACAGGGTATTGGTGAGGCCGCACCTGGAGTACTGCGTGCAGTGTTGGTCACCTTACTTAAGGAAGGATATACTAGCTTTGGAGGGTGTACAGAGACGATTCACTAGGCTAATTCCGGAGATGAGGGAGTTACCTTATGATGATAGATTGAGTACACTGGGTCTTTACTCGTTGGAGTTCAGAAGGATGAGGGGTGATCTTATACAAACATTTAAAATCATGAAAGGGATAGACAAGATAGAGGCAGAGAGGTTGTTTCCACTGGTCGGGGAGACTAGAACTAGGGGGCACAGCCTCAAAATACGGGGGAGCCAATTTAAAACCGAGTTGAGAAGGAATTTCTTCTCCCAGAGGGTTGTGAATCTGTGGAATTCTCTGCCCAAGGAAGCAGTTGAGGCTAGCTCATTGAATGTATTCAAGTCACGGATAGATAGATTTTTAACCAATAAGGGAATTAAGGGTTACGGGGAGCGGGCGGGTAAGTGGAGCTGAGTCCACGGCCAGATCAGCCATGATCTTGTTGAATGGCGGAGCAGGCTCGAGGGGCTAGATGGCCTACTCCTGTTCCTAATTCTTCTGTTCTTATGTTCACCCAGAGTACTGCGTAAAGATTTGGTCTCCTTACTTAAGGAAGGATATATTTGCATTGGAGGCAGTTCAGAGAAGGTTAGCGAGGTTGATTCCTGAGATGAAAGCGTTAACATAGAAAATAGGTGCAGGAGTAAGCCATTCGGCCCTTTGAGCCTGCACCGCCATTCAATGAGTTCATGGCTGAACATGCAACTTCAGTACCCCATTCCTGCTTTCTTGCCATACCCCTTGATCCCCCTAGTAGTAAGGACTACATCTAACTCCTTTTTGAATATATTTAGTGAATTGGCCTCAACAACGTTATGTGGTGGAGAATTCCACATGCTCACAACTCTCTGAGTGAAGAAATTTCTCCTCATCTCGGTCCTAAATGGCTTACCCCTTATCCTGTGACCCCTGGTTCTGGACTTCCCCAACATCGGGAACATTCTTCCTGCATCTAACCTGTCCAATCCCATCAGAATTTTATATGTTTCTATGAGATCCCCTCTCATTCTTCTAAACTCCATTGAATATTAGTCTAGTCGATCCAGTCTTTCTTCATATGTCAGTCCTGTCATCCTGGGCATCAGTCTGGTGAACCTTCGCTGCCTCAATAGCAAGAATGTTCTTCCTCAAATTAGGAGACCAAAACTGTACACAATATTCAAGGTGTGGCCTCACCAAGGCCCTGTACAACTGTAGTAAGATCTCCCTGCTCCTATACTCAAATCCTCTCATTATGAAAGCCAACATGCCATTTCTTCACCGCCTGCTGTACTTGTTTGCCAACTTTCAATGACTGATGTACCATGACACCCAGGTCTCTTTGCACCTCCCCTTTTACTAATCTGTCACCATTCAGATAATAATCTGCCTTCCTGTTTTTACCACCAAAGTGGATAACCTCACATTTATCCACATTATACTGCATCTGCCATGTATTTGCCAACGCAACTAACCTATCCAATTCACCCTGCAGCCTCTTAGCTTCCTCCTCACAGCTCACACTGCCACCCAGCTTATTGTCATCTACAAACTTGTAGATATTACATTCAATTCCTTCGTCTAAATTATTCATGTATATTGTAAATAGCACTGAATCTTGCGGTGCCCGACTAGTCACTGCCTGCCATTCTGAAAAGGACCCGTTTATTCCTAATCTTTGCTTCCTGTCTGCTAACCAGTTCTCTATTCACATCAATATATTACCCCCAATACCATTTGCTTTAATTTTGCACACTAATCTCTTGTGTGGGACCTTGTCAAAAGCCTTTTGAAAGTCTAAATACACCACATCCACAGGCTCCCCCTTGTCCACTCTACTCGTTACAGCCTCAAAAATTCTAGAAGATTTGTCAAGCATGATTTCCCTTTCATAAATCCATGCTGACTTGGATCGATCCTGTCACTGCTTTCCAAATGCGCTGCTATTTCATCTTTAATGATTGATTCCAACATTCCAACATTTTCCCCACTACTGATGTCAGGTTAACCGGCCTATAATTACCCGTTTTCTCTCTCCCTCCTTTTTTAAAAAGTGCGGTTACATTAGCTACCTTCCAGTCCATAGAAACTGTTCCAGAATCTATAGAATGTTGGAAAATGACCACCAATGCATCCACTATTTCTGGGTCCACTTCCTTAAGTACTTTGGGATACAGACTATCAGGCCCTGGGGATTTATCGGCCTTCAATGCCATCAATTTTCCAAACACAATTTGCTGACTAATAAGGATTTCCTTTAGTTCCTCTGTCTCGCTAGACCCTCAGTCCCCTCGGAAGGTTATTTGTGTCTACCTTAGTGAAGACAGAACCAAAGTATTTGTTCAATTGGTCTGCCATTTCTTTGTTCCCCATCATAAATTCATCTGATTCTGACTGCAAGGGATCTACTTTTGTCTTCACTAATCTTTTTCTCATCTTGTATCTGTAGAAGCTTTTGCAGTCAGTTTTTATGTTCCCTGCAAGCTTACTCTCATATTCTATTTTCCCCCTCCTAATTAAACCCTTTGTCCGCCTCTGCTGAATTCTAAATTTTTCCTACTCCTCAGGTTTGCTGCTGTTTTTGGCCAATTTAGATGCCTCTTCCTTGGATTTAACACTATCCTTAATTTCCCTTGTAATCCACAGTTGCGCCATCTTCCCCATTTTACTTTTACTCCAAACAGGGATGTACAATTGTTGAAGTTCATCCATGTGATATTTAAATTTCTGCCATTGCCTATCCACCGTCAACCCTTTAAGTATCATGCGCCAATCTATCCTAGCCAAATCACGACTCATACCGTTGAAGTTATCTTTCTTTACGTTCAGGACTCTAGTCTCTGAATTAACTGTGTCACTCTCCATCTTAATGAAGAATTCTGCCATATTATGGTCACTCTTCCCCAAGGGGCCTCACGCAACAAGATTGCGAATTAATCCTCTCTCATTACACAAGACCCAGTGATAGAGAATTCAAACAGGCTACATTTAGACAGGCTGTGAAAATTCACAGACACCAAGTCAGAGATGCTACGTGAGTGGGAGCATGTTGCATTAAGTCATCAATCAACTTGACATTTTAGGACCTTGGGTAGCGAGCCAATTAAAAGTTTAAAAGACTATTAATTGAGCCAATAAGGTCAAAGAAGACGAGTTCTTTTCTGTAAATTGAATCCGGTATAAATACAGCCATTTTAACCATGTGGTCTCAGAAGGACAAAGACCTGGCTTAAAGCCAAGAGCTTGTTACTGCTGTCTGCCAAAAATAAAGCAGTTAAAACTACAATCGGAGTTCGTATTTTATTGGAAATTAAGAGATCTAACAATTTTGGCATCACGAACAGAATCGCTGAGGAAAGAAACTGAATTTTGGACATCGGACCTACATACTGAGGTAAGGACTCCTCTTTATAAAAGTCCTCGGTCAAAAGTCTAAATTCGCCTCTCCTTCTACGCGATTCCGAAAGCCTCCGGTTTGCGAACCCTCCGGTTGGTAGTCGGCTCGAGGTCCCATAGACGTCTAAACTTCGGCGGTGTGTTAGTTAATTAATCACCGACCTATTGATCGGCTAGAAAGCCTACGACTCGAGACCCCAGTAAAGAAATCAGTATTATGGCAGCAGGAGATAAGAGCAAAGAATTGCCTACAACTGTTAAAGATGGGCAGGCACCACCTGAGGTTTCGCTAGATTTAATTCTCGAACAGTTGGAAGAATACATAGAGCAACAATTCAATTTATCTAAAACCTGTATTAAGATCGAACAAAAGTATGGAACCTCCAAAGGACAATGGTCCTTGGACGAGATTAAAAGGGTCTGGGGAAAAAATGACCAGTATGAAAAATAAAGAGCGAACTAGATGGTCCCTAGCTGTTATGGGCCAGATCCGAAAGCGGAATGAAATTATAATGTGTTCCCAACATGATCGAGAACTGACCAGTACAAAGGATCAATTGCAAGCAGTTTGTGCACAGCTGCGACAGAAAAAGCTTGAACTTGAAAAGCTGGAAGCGGAAGTTAAAGATCTTAAAGGTGAAATTAAAGAATGGAAAAAATCATTAGATCAAGAGACAGTAATAAGAAAAGGAAAATGTATTGGATAAATTAATTTACCCATGTTTGGATAAATTTAAAGCGCAAACCCGAAGACACGACCGAGGAATAGATACGGATTCTGAATCCTCTGACGATACAGGGTCGGAGGATGAAGAATTAGGGGTGCGCTTTGCCCCATTTAAAAAAAGACGAGTTGTAGCCAAATCAGAAGAGACTGCGGATGAGGGCGGAATCAAAAAAACGAGGAAAAGGGTGCACGAAAAATACTTAGTTCATGATCCGGCAGACCCAGAGACAATTGATAACTGGTCCAAGGAATTGCCCAATCCAAAGAAAGGGGGAGTAAAAACGTGGGACCAATTGGACCGCTTAAGAAATATATATCAACTTCATCCCTGGGACGGAGTGCAAATTTTGACCATAATGGTGCCAAAAACACAGTGAAGAAAATTGCACGACAAGGTGGAAGAAGCTTTGGGGCAGGATGAGCAAGAATTAGACGCAGGATGGGAGGCAATTAAACACTGGCTGCAAGCCTTCAGTCCAGCTAAGACAGACTGGGGAAAAATTGCAGCCTGCCAACAGAAAGGAACAGAGGAGGTCCTGGAGTATGACGAGCGGTTTAGATGCACATGGCTAGAACATTCGGGTATGAATAATACGGATTAGGAAATGGATGAACAAGTGTTTGGACCCCTGAAAGTAGCTTTCGTGGCAGGTCTAAAGCCAGAACTGTCCAAAATGCTTAAGGTAGTGTTACCGGACTGGGAAGGTAGAGGAGCTACCTTTGCATCATTGGTGGATCGATGTAACCAATTAGATCGGGATATGGGAGCTAAAGTCCGAGGCTATGGGATGGAAATCCCAGGATTCCGATAAACAGTTATTAGGAAAATTATCCGGAAAATGTCATTATTGTGGGAAAGAAGGTCACTGGGCCAAGACGTGCAGGGCAAAACAGAAAGGTCGTGGCTGGGGAAGAGGACGCAGCCAGGGATACAATTCAGCCAACAAACCAGGCTTGTCACACGATAACGACCTCATAGAAGCATTTAAGCGACTGACAATACAACAACAGAAGGAGTTACTTGGGATAGCAAAAAACGATTAGAGCCCACCCTGGCCCCACTCCTCGCACTAATACAACAGAGGGGAGATGGGCTATATATAACTGTGAGGGTGGGCGATAAGGATGTGGACTGTCTTTTAGACACAGGGGCGGAATTAACATGCTTACCTCTACAATATGGAGACTTTTTGCCGTTGGATGGTAGGGCACATACAGCCTATGGAGTTGGGGACCATAAAATGGAAATTAAAAGGACAACACCGGTACTTATAGGGCTGGGTCCACATGAACTAACCACGCCGGTCTGGATAGGCCCAGTAGATCAACCCCTTTTGGGAATGGTCGTTGGAATCCAAGTAGATTCATCGTTGCATTTCGAGGATGGTTGGGTGACATGGTCAATTAGAACTTCGAAGCAAGAAGAATTGAAGGAACACCCGATATGGGCTAAAGATAAGAACAATTGTGGCCTACTCCAGATGGAGCCTGCGTCATTTACTGGGACCAAGCCTCCATGCACGAAACAGTATCCCATTAGTCAAACTGCCATCGCGGGAATCTTACCGGTTATTCAGCAATTGGAGAAACAAGGGGTGCTTATTAAAACGCATAGCTCCTCCAATAGCCCCATGTGGCCGGTACAGAAATCTAATGAGATTTGGCGTTTGACTGTCGATTATAGGAAAGCTAACCAGTGCATTGATCAAAAAGTTCCTTTGGTCGCAGATCCCTCCACCATTTTTAATGTCCTCAAACCGGAACATAAATATTTCTCGGTTATAGATATGGCCAACGGATTTTGGTCGATGCCTCTGGCACCGGAGATTCGACAGTGGTTTGCTTTCACGGTCCAAGGACAACAGTATAATTGGACCCGGTTACCGCAGGGTTTCTACAACAGCCCTACGGTATTCCACATGGCTTTACAAAGCCATTTGCGAGAATTAGCTCCCCTGTCATCCACAGTCATCCAATATGTAGACGATATCTTGCCAGCTTCAAACATGGAAGACCAGCATGAACAAGATTTACGAGCTTTGCTGGACCACCTTTGGCTGAAAGGACATGAAGCCAGCATCGACAAAGCACAAATATCCCAAGAAGAGGTTGTATACCCGGGACAAAAGATTTCACAAGGAAAGGGAGAACTTACGCAGGATAGAACTGCAGCCATTCGGGCTGCTAAAAAACCCACCACTATTCAGGAACTAAGGTCTTTTTTGGGATTGTGTAACTTTAACAGAAATTGGATTGACTCCTTCACACAGCTTGCTCAGCCACTGAATGATATTTTAAAGGGGAAACGTGCCTCTAAAGAAGCCATCACCCTCACTAAGGAACAGCAAGAGGCCTTCCTGAGTTTGAAAACGGCTTTGTGTTCGGCACCGGCTCTGGGAATCCCCGACAGTGGTAAGCCATTTACCCTGTTTGTCCATGAGAAAGAAGGAAATATGACAGCTGTACTGACACAAGAACATGGGGATCGGCAAAGACCTATTGGCTATTATTTGGCAAAACTGGATGCGGTAGCCCTCGGATGGGGAAGTTGCCTAAGGGCCATGGAAGCTACATGTCAAGTGGTAATGATCACTACGGGTCTAGTCCTCGACCAAAAGCTGATTGTCAAGTGTCCCCACACCGTACACGCTTTGCTGTCTATGAATAGAATGTCTCAGGTGACGGCAGCAAGATGGACCCGCTGGACAGCAGTTTTGGAAGCTCCTAATCTCCATATCGTCCGGGCCAGCCCAGTTAATCCCGCAACTATGTTCCCGATGTCAGAATCGAGGGAGCAAGAGGGGGGAGAATGTGAAGAGCATGACTGCGTGGAGATTTTAAAAGAAACAGAAGAAGCAGCCTTAGCAACAACCCAGACCTCATCCTGTTTACAGATGGTTCCTCCTTTGTTGACAATGGTATCAGAAAAGCAGGATGGGCAGTTACAACCTTATATGAGGTAGTGGCAAAAGGATGTTTACCCTCAGGAATGTCAGCACAACAGGCCGAGTTACGGGCCCTGTCAGAAGCATGTCAAATAGCAGAAGGACAGACAGCTAATGTCTACACAGATTCACGTTATGCTTTTGGAGTTGCTCACGACTTTGGTCTGTTATGGCGGAAAAGAGGATTCCTCATTGCTGCTGGTACACCTATCTGAAATGGAAAAGAAGTCCGAGACTTACTGGAGGCCATACAATTACCTCAGGAAGTGTCCATCCTGAAGTGTAAGGCCCATACCAAGGAAAATACCACAGAAGCTTATGGAAATGCCCTAGCCGACCAGACAGCTAAAGATGCCGCCTCACAGGGCGTTCCTCCAGAAGAACCAACACAGATGTGCAGATTGAAAGCACTCAGGACTCTGACACGAGACCTTCAAACAATGCAAGGCGAGTGTTCCCAAGAGGAAAAATGGATATGGATTGAGGCAGGAATTAAGCTCTGTGAAGATGGTGTCTGGAGACAAAGAGTTACCGACAAGCCAGTCACGCCACAAGCGCTTATCCCTTTCTTAGCCCAACAGATCCACTTGTGGGGACACTTGGCCTCACAACAGATGACGGCATGGTTCCAGAAAAGCTGGTGGGGTCGGGGATTTAAAAAACATGCCCAGCTGGTAACAATGGTCTGCCAGAAAAATAATTCTGGACCCATCACGGTAATGCCCCAACTGAGGCCCCCTACCCCTGTCGGATCATTCCAGCATTTGCAGGTTGATTATATATCTCTTCCTTCATGCCAAGGATACACTAACATTCTTGTCATGGTCGACAGATTCTCTAGATGGGTAGAAGCTGTCCCAACTCAAAGAGCCACAGCTAATCACACTGCAAAGGTCTTGTGTAAGGATTACATTCCCCGATGGGGAGTCCCGAGTAGCATTGACTCAGATCAGGGAACACACTTCACAGGTGCTGTCTGCCAAGAAGTCTGTCGGTTAATGAACATTTCATGGGATTTACACTGTCCTTATCATCCACAATCATCAGGACAAGTAGAACGAATGAATCGAACTCTGAAACAACGGCTTGTCAAATATCAGCAAGAAGGTACACCATGGCCCCAGGCACTGCCAATAGTGCTATGTAGCATTAGGGCAACCCCGAAAAGAAGTACAGGTCTAAGCCCATTTGCAATTATAACAGGAAGACCCATGTCGCTGCCAAGAACTATCGATTTACGGAAAGCTGATGTTCACTTAATGAGTGACACTTTGTTATCATACTGTCAGAACTTAACTAATGCTATTAGTTCTGTTTCCCGACAGGTATCGGCAGCTTGGGGTAATCCACCCGAAGGAGGACACGACATCATCCCGGGAGTCTGGGTATATGTGGAAAAAGTTGCATAAAGAACCTTTGGATGCCAAGTGGGAGGGACCTTATCAAGTGTTATTGACCACCCAGGCAGCTGTTAAAGTCCAAGGAAAGAAAGCCTGGATCCACGCTTCACACATTAAACGAGCACCCGTAACTGAAGCTGAAATCTAATAAATACAATTACTTTTTGCGAAAATGTATAAATTTACTGTATTATTGATTGTAGGTATTCTAGGCATAGGCCTACTTCTTACTAGCCGACCCTCTGCACCAAAGGGAAATAGTAGGGTAACAAGGGAATTACATGTAAATACCTTTTTATATATGTCATACATTTATGCCAAACAAGGTAACATTTCTAGTTGTTGGGTGTGTGCGCATATGCCTATTCGCTCAAAGGGAGGGATTCCCTTGAGGCCAGTTCCCTTGAATATCTCGGAAATGGCTGAGTGGATAATTAATCAAAACAAAACAGGCAATGCGTTTCAGGATACGGAAAACTGGGCACGTAAATGGAAGTCAGCAGGTTACAATCTGACTACCTTTGAAGGGTGATACCAACCGTGCTACAATAAGTCCAAACGGCCCCCATTTTTTGTTATCACTAATACAACGGGAATAGGAAGACCAGGGGAATCGGTCTGTCTGATTAGAAACATCAAAGAAGGCCAAAATATGGGGTATAGTAACTCCTCCCGGAATTATAATATAATCAAGCAACGGAACCGTCCAAACTGGGCCGATGTGGGAACTTTTAACGTAACGGGGATTCTGAATAAAACAGATGGTAAAGCCTTGACAGGCCCTGGAGTGTTGCTGACAAAGAAACAGCTAACATTCATTGCCTATAATGGCACCTATTGGGTGTGTGACCACAAGGCCTACCCTTGGCTGCCCCAGAATTGGATGGGATCCTGCTATTTAGCCTACATTGTGCCTTATATGTATCATATAAAGTCACTGTCGGAACATTTACACCGTCCTAAGAGAGCTATCACAGAAACAGAGAGGTTCTTTGCCATTCTGATCCCCAGGTATGAGACCGCCAGACTGGCAAGGGAATCCATTAACATGGCATCCGTTGTGGAACGGGTAGCCAATGATACCTCAGAGGCCCGAGTTAAAATCAATGCAGAAATGGTAGCAATCCGCACAGTAGCCCAACAGAATAGACTGGCCCTTGATTACATCCTGGCTGAAAAGGGAGGTAGTTGCACCCTACTCGGAACTGAGTGTTGCACATATATCCCAGATAGCTCTGAAGAAATTACCCACTTAGCGGAGCATATCCAAAAGGAGGTAGAAAAACTTAAGCAACCCCCATCATTCACTTTGTGGAGCGGAGCCACTGAATGGCTCAGTTCAACAGGAACTTCATTGGTGGAATGTTTAATTCTATTTGTTGTAATTATTTTACTTTTATATTGTTTGTTTATGTTGATTAAATGTTGTTGCGACCAGGCGGCTGTAGCTGCTGTCCCGCAGGTGAGACACCTTGCAGGTCCCAGCAGACCATCTGTGCGTAGCACAGGGGTATGTTATGCTTAAGGGAAGGTTGTTTACTGGTTGAATTAAGATATTGATTTGGATTAATTTGGAATAAGGTTAATTAACCTACTAAAACCAGACTTCCATGGTTGGTGTAAATTTGTATGGAAGCTACTAGTCCGGACATGTGGCGAAACACATCAACAAATTTTAGAATGAAATTATTTTGTCGAATGTTTAACCAGTGATACCTGATGTTTTATGATTCAGTTTGTGAAAGAATCAAAGGGGGGATTGATAGAGAATTCAAACAGACTGCATTTAGACAGGTTGTGAAAATTTACAGACACCAAGTCAGAGATGCCACGTGAGTGGGAGCATGTTGCATTAAGTCATCAATCAACTTGACATTTTCGGACCTTGGGTAGTGAGCCAATTAAAAGGTTAAAAGACTATTATATGAGCCAATAAGGTCAAAGAAGGCGAGTTCTTTTCTGTAAATTGAACCCGGTATAAATACAGCCATTTTGACCATGTGGTCTCAGAAGGACAAAGACCTGGCTTAAATTTTTCATTGGAAATTAAGAGATCTAACACCCAGTCTAGGATGGCCAGCTCTCTAGTTGGTTCCTCGACATATTAGTCTAGAAAACCATCCCTTATACACTCCAGGAAATCCTCCTCCATTGTATTCCTACCAGTTTGTTTAGCCCAATCTATATGTGGATTAAAGTCACCCATGATAACTGCTGTACCTTTATTGCACGCATCCCTAATTTCCTGTTTGATGCCATCCCCAACCGTATGAAGAAAGATTGTGCAGGTCGGGCCGATACTCATTGGAGTTTAGAAGACTGAGAGATGATCTTATTGAAACGTATCAGATTCTGAGGGGGTTTGACAGGGTAGATGCAGAGAGGATGTTTCCCCTCATGGGGGAATCTAGAATTAGGAGGAAAAGTTTCAGAATAAGAGGTCGCAAATTTAAAACGGAGATGAGGAGGAATTTCTTCTCTCAGAGGGTCATGAATCTTTGGAATTTTCTACTCCAGAGAGCTGAGGAGGCTGGGTGATTGAATATATTTAAGGTGGAGATAGACAGAATTTTGAACGAAAAGGGAGTCAAGGGTTATAGGGAGCGGGCAGGGAAGTGGAGTTGAGGCCAAGATCAGATCAGCCATGATCTTATTGAATGGCGAAGCAGGCTCGAGGGGCCGAATGGCCTACTGCTGCTCCTATTTCTTATGTTCTTATGTAAGAGCAGGGATCTCTCACTAGGCAGGTTTTCTATAAAAGCACTGTTACAGATTTCATGGTGGCTAAAATTAGACATGGATGGGGACGCAAAACAGGTGTAATCGCTTTTGCTGCCCATTAAACCACACATATTCATTTCTGTTGAAATCAGTGGAATTGAATATCGGGCAGAGCGTTTAATGGGCAACCTATACAGTACCGTCTGTATCGTATCTCCGCTCATGTTCAATGTTATGATTTGAGCTGGAAATTCGGTTGATGGTTTTTTGAGGCATTAATGTCGGGCGGTCGCTAAATTTAGCGCCGAGAAATGGTTTGTGTCGGCAACCAAAAAATTCAGCAGCTGCGCCCTGATAGCGGAGCGGAACGCTAAGGGAAAGGTTCCTCACATATCTTAGGGTGCTAGGCTGGGTGAGCAACTGAATAGGGCGTAGTGCCCTAAGTGAAGCCACCCTGCAACAAAAATATCGGAATAAAAATACAAGAAACATTCCCTATATATTATTCACCCCAAACAAACTTACATCGCAAAATGAAAAATAAAAAACAATGCTACTTACGCCATGCAGTCACTCCTTCCCTCACCGCCGTCGGGACAGCTCTGCTGCCAGCTTTCTCTGCCGGGGTCACTACGGGGCGCTATGGGTTCAGCGCAAAACACATTTTTTAAGTGGGTCGATACTGGGGGCGTTGTACACCGGCGCGACACTCCCTGGCGGTACTCCTCTGCTCCGCTGGTGCCTGCACACTGAAATCTCCGAGCGGCTGCCAACCCTTTACCAGCCCTGTTCCGACCCTCGCGAGGGGCAGTATCCCAGCGAATTTCCAGCCCATTAGTTTATAGCACATACAGGGTGATTTTAAACTTAGCCCAGGACAGGCTGACACATTACGCCCATTTGTGCCTGAAAATTGTAATCAGAGTCCAACAATTGGCAGAAGACTCCACTTTGCTATCTCAACCCTCCTTGGGTTTAGAACAACAACTTGTCCCAAGGCACTTCACAGGAGCGGTTGTCAATAAAAATTTGACACACAAGGAGATATTAAGACAGATGACCAAAAGCTTGGTCAAAGAGGTAAGTTTTAAGGAGCGCCTTAAAGAAGGAAGGAGAGGCAGAGAGGCAGAGAGTTTGAGGGAGAGTGTTCCAGAGCTTAGGGGCTTTTGGGTAAAGATAGGAGTTGGCTATCTCTCAGGGCAATGCACAATTCACACCTACCTACCACACCACTCAAATGATTACAGGTACCTTCCCAAACATATAGGCTGAGATAGCCTATAATTAAATGGTGCAGGAGTTGCTGCCCTGGCACATAGTATATCTATGATGGTGATTAAAACAGCTCAAGTTGCACTGAGTATTAGCTGCCTGAAGCAACCAGAGTTGGCTGCACTGAAGAGAGGCTTGGGAGGCCAATGGGGAGAACAGGTATAGGTTCGGTGATGCATAATATCGGGCAAAGCCGATTTGGTCTCTTAAAGATAGATATATGGAAATAGGTAGCAAATTGAAACAGAAGTGTGAATAGGATAAAAAAAAAACAGATCAGCAACCATTACCTATTTTTGGGGGTTTTACTCTAAATATTCAACCATAATCACCAACCACTCCTGCAAGAAAATCTCACATCCCTTACAACATGGAGTGTGCCTTACCTGCCTAATATTGATTGTGAGACTCAAGGATCAAACAGAGAACCCTTACCACGGTGTGCCAAGTTAATAGAATGTATTCCTGAGTGACTGCCCTCACCTTCAGTAGGTGGATTCTAGCAGATTAAGGCTCAGGCTACGAACCAACAGACAAGGGGCTGGGTTTTCGGTTGTCTAACACCTCAGTTAGCAGCCAGAGGGGGCGTCCACAAGGCCTCCGCGGGGTCGGTGCCATCCTGGGGACAAATGGGGTGCTCTGTGGCGAGGTGCTTGGGCCTGGAACCTCCAGAGTGGAGGCGGGAATGACAGGAGGACCACTAAATGGCCTTGGGGTGGAATGGCTTCTGGAGCGTGACGATGCAAGTTCCTCGAAATCCGCACTCTCATCTGTGGAGAACAGACCCAGCGGATTGACGGGCAAGAATCGGAGCTCCTCAGCACCAGATGTAGTAGGATCGTCCACTGATGCCTGGCCTGCGCCCCTACCTTCTGGCCTCTGAGGCCTTGCCTTGGGACACGTTGCTGGCTGAGCTGCAAAACACAAATGAGGTTATTAGAGGAGAAGTGGGTGCTAGGGTGACAAGGTGAGTCCAGCGATACACACAACATATGCACAACAAATGCACCACTGCTATCAAAATCATCACAGACATCACATTTCATGACCATCAACACATTTGCATTCCAAATGATTTTCATTGGGCCATCATTATTTATATGACAATTTTAGAAATCATCTATCATATATGATTGTTCGGATATGAGTGGGTGTGGCATCTATTGACTTCACATCACGCAATGCTGTAAGCTTTACTCACGTGGCATCACTTTAGGGTTTGCAGATGTGTCCGTGGCTGTCCGGGTGTGCTTCCCCATGAGTGCGAGCACCCGTTCCACCATCTCAGTGATGTCGCTGATGACTGGTTGACCCCCACCCGTTCGCATCTGAACAGATCTCATCATCGATAGCCTCTTCTGTAAAAGGTGACAGGACGACATGGCATGAGATCATTGCGTGATATCATTGCTAGGTACTGTAAGCGACACTGATACAACACATAACCGACAGATGTAATCATGGTTATTATGATAATTATCATTCTTTACCTAAAGACGTGCACCGTGACCGCAGGCTTTGAGTAAAACATTCCCGGTAAAAGTGAAAGACCTCACATCTACTGACAGTCACTCATGACTGTTACAAATCAAATTATATAAATACATAAGTACATGTAAGTATGTAAATCAATGTAATATTTACTCTTGCGGATCCCACAAGGTCGTTCCATCGTTTGCCGCATTGGTTGCCCTCATGCACCTCGTTGGAGACCACCTCTGCTATCTCGGTCCATAATCTTCTGGTAGACCTCCCTGTGTCAAATCACCCCAGCATGATTCGACCTTCTGCAGGAGGGAGGCATTTGCCTCATCCGAGAACCTCTTGGCTCTTTTGCCCCCTCCAATGTGCTCGTCTCCCAGCTCACTGCTCTCTCCAGCGTCAGTCTCCACAGCGTGCTGTGATGCCTCCTCCTCTCTCTCCATAATAGGCCAAATTTGGTCAAATGTGTGGCTGGTAACAGCTACTTTTTGTTTGCCTACTTGCTGTGAAGCTCTAAAGTCTCCCTCCTTCCTCCCAAAGCAATCACACCACACCCAGCCATGCTTTCGGTCCCTCTGAGTTCCCTCTCTCTCTGTCTCCTCTTCTGCGCATGTCATGATGACCCTTGACCTCCAGGATCGCGGGAATCGAGCGTTTCCATGCCGTTGCTAAGGACGGTCACACTTTACGGCAGAAGGTCAAAAAAATTTAACGCTACCGCCAATTTTATATCGCTCGCGGTGATGCCCATTTTCAAAAGTGGAGACTAGGTGCTTTGAGAATGGGCAAGAAGCCGGCAATCTGAAAACCCTTTTTTACCGCCCACGCTGGAAATAACGCCCATTTTTGGGCAATAAGCATAAAAGTGGAGGTCCTAGCCCCATGTTCCCTAGTTTTAGTTTCCCCTATGAGTGGAAATATCCTCTCTACATCCACCTTGTCGACCCCCCTCATTATCTTATATTTTTCGATAAGTTCACCTCTCATTGCACCAACCCTTGCACTTGCACCAACCCTTGCAAGTTGGAGGACCTCCGACGGTAGTGCCCCTGGTAGTGGGCAGACCTTATATACATACATTACATCATCGCCCCCCCCCCCCCCCCCACAACCCCCAGTTCTTGGCACAAGTCCATATTACAAGCTCAGACAGTCCGGAGACCTTCACTCCCTGGTTGACCATCTCAGTACAATCCCAGTGCTTTCCAAGTCTCTCATGACTTGGGGCTGGGCGTTGACCACAGTGGGTTCTTCTGATGGCTGGACATGAGTTGGTTGGTCGTCTAAGCTCGCGGTGTCTTCTTCCAACTGTTCCGCTTCATCAGTGTGTCTCAATTTGATTTGATCAATGTGTTTCCTGCACATCTGCCCAATCTTGAGCTTAACCATATACACCCGGTTACCCTCCTTATCTGTAACATTGCCTAGGAGCCACGTGGGCCTTTGGCCATGATTAAGTACATATACTGGGTCATTTACAGATATGTCGTGTGACACTGCGGCGCGGTCGTGATACCACTACTGACGTCGGGTTTCGACATGATCGTTAAGGTCAGGATGGATAGAGAGAGCCTGGTTTTGAGGCCTCTCTTCATCAATAGTTCTGTAGGTGGGACCCCGGTGAGCGTGTGTGGCCTTGCCCTGTAACTGAGCAGAATGCATGACAGGCGTGTCTGCAAGGAACCGTGAGTTACGCGTTTCAGGCTCTGCTTGATGGTTTGAACTGCCCGCTCCGCTTGACCATTGAAAGGGGTTTGAATGGGGCTGACCTCACGTGTTTTAGCTGTTGTGTTTCATGAACTCTTGAAACTCCAGGCTCGTGAATCATGGTCCATTGTCGCTGACAAAAATGTCTGGTAGACCATGTGTGGCAAACATGGCTCTCAGGTTCTCAATGGTGGCAGTGGAAGTGCTGGATGACATGATCACACATTCTATCCATTTGGAGTATGCATCCACCACCACAAAAAACATTTTACCGAGGAAGGGGGGGCGCAAAGTCAATGTGGATTCTAGACCATGGTTTGGATGGCCATGACCACAGACTGAGCGGAGCTTCCTTTGGGGCATTGCTTAACTGCATGCAAGTGCGGCACTGATGCACGCATAACTAAGTCCGAGTCAATGCCAGGCCACCAAACATGGGACCTGGCAATGGCCTTCATCATGACAATACCGGGATGCGTACAGTGTAATTCCCGTACAAATCTCGCCCTGCCTTTCTTGGGCATTACAACATGATTACCCCATAGTAAACAATCGGACTCGATGGAAAGCTCATCTTTGCGATGGCAGTACGGCTTGGTTTCATCACCCATTTCCTTGGGGATGGTCGACCAGTCCCCGTTAAGAACATAACGTTTTACAACCGATAGGGTCGGATCCTGGCTGGTCCAGGTTTTAACTTGTTGAGCAGTGATAGGTGACCCTTCACTCTCAAAGACATCCATGACCATGAGTAGCTCTGCAGACATTGGCGTTTCCACCTCTGGCGTGGGCAACGGTAACTGGCTCAATGCATCAGCGCTGTTGTCGGTGCCTGGTCTATGGCGAATAACATAATCATAGGCAGATAATGTCAGCGCCCACCTCTGGATGTGGGACGACGCGTTGGTATTGATACCGATATGTTCCGAGAACAACGATATAAGCGGCTTGTGATTGGTTTCCAGCTCGAAGCGAAGCCCAAACAGGTTCTGGTGCATTTTTTTACCCCATAAACACATGCTAAAGCCTCTTTCTCTAACATGCTGTAGGCTCTTTCCGCCTTGGTCAGGCTTCAAGACGCGTATGCAACTGGTTGTAGTTTGCCTGACTCATTGGCTTGCTGGGGTATGCAGCCGACCCCATAGGACGATGCATCACAGGTCAAAATTGCCACTTGCATGGGTCATACAGTACCAGTAGCTTGTGGGAACACAACAGATTTCTAGCCTCCTCAAAGGCTCTGTCTTGAATTTCACCCCACATCCAGTCGTCTCCTTTCCTGAGCAGCTTGTGCAAAGGCTCTAATACTGTCCTCAATTTGGGTAAGAAGTTACCGAAGTAGTTGAGAAGACCCAGGAACGAACGCAACTCCATCACATTCTGGGGTCTAGGTACATTTTTGATGACCTCTGTTTTTGCGTCTGTAGGCCTGATTCTGTCTGCAGCAATCTTTTGTCCAAGGAATCCGATCTCTGGTGCCATGAAAATGCACTTCGAACGTTTCAGCCTGTCCCACTTTGTCCAGACGACACAAAACCTCTTCCACGTTGTGCAGGTGCTTGGTGGTGTCACGACCTGTGATTAGGATGTCGTCTTGGAATAGCACGGTCCTGGGGACGGATTTCAATAGGCTCTCCATGTTTCTGTTAAATATGGCTGCCGCCGAGCGAATGCCAAAAGGGCACCTGTTGTAAATAAACATTCTTTTGTGCGTGTTGATGCATGTAAGTTTCTTTGATGATTCAACCAGTTCCTGTGTTATGTAAGCCGACGTTAGATCCAATTTGGTGAACAATTTCCCCCTGGCTAGCGTTGCAAACAGGTCATCAGCTTTCGGTAGCGGGTACTGATCTTGTTTCGAAAATTGGTTGATCGTGACCTTGTAGTCTCCACAAATCCTGACTGTGCCGTCGCTCTTTAACACCAGAACAATGGGACTGGCCCATTCATTAAATTCGACCGGTGAGATAACCTCCTTGCAGTGTAGCCTGTCCAATTCAAGCTTGACCTTTTCTCTCGTCATGTGCGAGACTGCCCTGGTTTTGTGATGGATGGGCCTTGCGTCTGGGCCTAGGTGAATCTGCACCTCGGCTCCCTTGAAGCTGCCAATTCCCGGTTCAAACAGAGAAATTTGCTCAGCATTAGAGCTTACAAATCATCATCCGCTGATGACAAAGCTTTGATATCGTACCATTTCCATTTTATTTTCTCGAGCCAACTTCTGCCGAATAAAGATGGGCCGCTGCCCGAAATAATCCATAACGGTAGATCATGAACCACTCCCTCGTACGACACTCGTACTGTTACAATACCTATCACTGGTATGAGCCCTTTGGTGTAGGTACACAACTTCGTATTTATCAGACTCAGCTTGGGTCTCTCTGCCTTGGTCTCCCACAGCTTTTCGAAAGTCCTCTGGCTCATTATCGATTGACTCGCACCGTGTCTAATTCCATGGATACCGGCACGCCATTTAATTTTACATCCATCATTATTAGGAACGCACGTACGCTATACACTTCCTCCTCGGAGCTCTCAAATGCCTCGGGCTGCATTGCCAGATCCACACTGAATTGATCATCATCCATGTGGTGTGTCGCAGCTCGCTTGCTCTGTTGTAGACACGTCCGCTGAAGATGCCCCGTCTTCGCACAGCCTCTGCTTACATACTGCCTGAAGCGGCACTGATGAGGTCGGTCACTGCCCCCGCAACGGCAACACGTTGAGTTCAGATTTGCAACCGATGGCGGGCTTTGAGCGGCTCCCATTCTCGCATATGCAGTCGCGTAGACCCTTGATGGCGAACTTTGAGCTGCTCCCGGTCTTGCAGACGCAGTTGAATAGGCCCTGCCATGTGCAGCTCTGCCGGCCGTCGATACAATTTTGTACACAGTACTTGCTGTGGAATTCTTGTTTTGTCGCGATATCTGCTTTCGTGCTTTTCTGCGTGAACATGCGAGCCTGGGCAATGCTGATGACTCTTTCTGAGGTCCGGTGTCTCCGCAGCCAGTAGCTTATTTAAGATCGCCTCGTGGTTCACCCTGATCACGAAAAAGTCACGCAGCATGTCTTCCAACGCAGGCCCAAATTTGCAAGGCCCTGCAATACATCTCAGGTCGGCAACAAATGCCGCTACATCCTGGCCTTCTGGACGAATGTGTGTATGGAAGCGATATCTGGATATGAGGATTCCTTCCATGGGTTTAAGATGTTCCCGAACTAGAGCACACAGTTCTTTGTAATCCTTTTCTGCAGGAAGAGTGGGTGAGAGCAGATTCTTGATGAGTGCATAGATCGTGGGGCCACAGACGGTGAGAAGAACTGTCCTGCGCTTCTCTGAGTCCTCTTCTTTGTTTAGGTCGTTTGCCACAAAATACTGGTCAAGACCACCCGTGAAATCTCCCCAATCCTCTCCCTCATTGACTCTCTCGAGAATTCCAACAGTACTCGCCGTACTTTTGTGTGGGTTCGTATTTGCCTCATCACCAGTTGTGGTGTATGAAATGATATAATGAACTCCATACTGTGAGCTATTGACTAGGTGTAACCTGGTCAGTCTTTAATGGCTTCCAAAAGTGAAGATACAAAGGTGAAGTTCAGGTTATATACCGGGCCCAGCAGGAGTGTACCTATGACCCTAGGACCTCCGACAGTCGTGCCCCCTGGTGGTGGGCAGACCTTATGTACATACATTACAATATCCCATTGCAGATTTTTTGTGTCTTGCACACAATTTGCTTTCCCACCCATCTTTGTATCATCAGCAAACTTGGCTATAATACACTCGGTCCCTTCATCCAAGTCATTAATATAGATTGTAAATAGTTGAGGACCCAGCACCGTTCCCTGTGGCACCCCACTAGTCACTGTTTGCCAACCGGAAAATGACCTGTTTATCCCGACTCTCTGTTTTCTATTCGTTAACCAATTCTCTATCCATGCTAACATATGAGACAGGATTAATAAACAATCTCTTAGTAAAGGATCCCCTTGGAATGAGTGATCATAGCATGATTCAATTTCAAATTCAGATGGAAGGTGAGAAAGTTGGATCTCTAAGCAGCGTACTAAGTTTAAATAAAGAAGACTATGAAGGTATGAGGGCAGAGTTGGGTAAAGTGGACTGGGGAAATAGATTAAAGTGTAGGACGGTTGATGAACAGTGGTGTACATTTAAGGAGATATTTCACAACTCTCAAGAAAAATATATTCCAGTGAGGAGCAAAGGATGTAAGAGAAAAGATGGCCATCCATGGCTAACTAAAGAAATAAAGGATGGTATCCAATTAAAAACAAGGGCATACTTAGTGGCCAAAACTAGTGGGAGGACAGAAGATTGGGAAGCTTTTAAAAGCCAGCAAAGAATGACTAAAAAAATGATTAAGAAAGGGAAGATAACTATGAAAGTAAACTAGCAGAACATATAAAAACAGATAGCAAGAGTTTCTATAGGTATATAAAAAGGAAAAGAGTGGCTAAAGTAAATGTTTGTCCCTTAGAGGACGACACCAGGGAATTAGTAATGGGGAACATGGAGATGGCAGAAACTCTCAACAAATATTTTGTATCAATCTTTACGGTAGAGGTCACTAACAATATTCCAATAGTGGATAGTCAAGGGGCTATTGGGGGGGAGGAACTTAACACAATCACAATCATTAAGGAGGTGGTACTAAGTAAGATAATGGGACAAAGGCAGATAAATCTCCTGGACCTGATGGTTTCCATCCTAGGGTCTTAAGAGAAGTAGCGGCAGGGATAGTGGATGCATTGGTTGTAATTTACCAAAATTCCCTGGATTCTGGGGAGGTCCCAGCAGATTGGAAAACTGCAAATGTAATGCCCCTATTTAAAAAAGGAGGCAGACAAAAAGTAGGAAACTATAGACCAGTTAGTCTAACATTTTTGGTTGGGAAAATGTTGGAGTCCATTATTAAAGAAGTAGTAGCAGAACATTTGGAAAAGCAAAATTCGGTCAGGCAGAGTCAGCACGGATTTATGAAGGGAAAGTCATGTTTGACAAATTTGCTGGAATTCTTTGAGGATGTAACAAACAGGGTGGATAAAGGGAAACCAGTGGATGTGGTGTATTTCAACTTCCAGAAGGCATTTGACAAGGTGCCACATAAAAGGTTACTGCACAAGATAAAAATTCACGGGGTTGGGGGTAATATATTAGCATGGATAGAGGATTGGCTAACTAACAGAAAACAGAGAATCGGGATAAATGGTTCATTCTCTGGTTGGCAACCAGTAACTAGTGGAGTGCTGCAGGGATCAGTGCTGGGACCCCAACTATTTACAATCTATATTAACAACTTGGAAGAAGGGACTGTGTGCAATGTAGCCAAGTTTGCTGATGATACAAAGATAGGATGTGTGAGGACATACAAAATCTGCAAAAGGACATAGACAAGCTAATTGAGTGGGCAAAAAATTGGCAGATGGAGTATAATGTTGTAAAGTGTGAGGTCATGCACTTTGGCAGAAAAAAAATCAAAGAGCAAGTTATTATTTAAATGGGGAGAGATTACAAAGTGCTACAGTACAGCGGGACCTAGGGGTACTTGTGCATAAAACACAAAAGGATAGTATGCAGGTACAACAAATGGAATCTTGGCCTTTATTGCAAAGGGGATGGAGTATAAAAGCAGGGACGTCTTGCTACAGCTATACAGGATATTGGTGAGGCCACACCTGGAATACTGCGTGCAGTTTTGGTTTCCATATTTACGAAAGGATATACTTGCTTTGGAGGCAGTTCAAAGAAGGTTCACTAGGTTGATTCCAGAGATGAGGGGGTTGACTTATGAGGAAAGGTTGAGTAGGTTGGGCCTCTACTCATTGGAATTCAGAAGAATGAGAGGTGATCTTATCGAAACATATAGATTATGAGGGGGCTTGACAAGGTAGATGCAGAGAGGATGTTTCCACTGATGGGGGAGACTAGAACTAGAGGGCATGATCTTAGAATAAGGGACCGCCCATTTTAAACTGAGATGAGGAGAAATTTCTTCTCTCAGAGGGTTGTAAATCTGTGGAATTCACTGCCTCAGAGAGCTGTGGAAGCTGGGACATTGAAAAAATTTAAGACAGAAATAGTCAGTTTCTTAAAAGATAAGGCATTATGGGGAGCGGGCAGGGAAGTGGAGCTGAGTCCATGATCAGATCAGCCATGATCTTATTGAATGGCGGAGCAGGTTTGAGGGGCTGTATGGCCTACTCCTGTTCCTATTTCTTATGTTTTTATGTCCTTCTGTTCTTATTACCCCCAACCCCATGATCTTTTATCTTGCGCAGTAACCTTTTATGTGGCACCTTACCGAATGCCTTCTGGAAATCCAAATATAGCACATCCACTGGTTCCGCCTTATCCATCCTGCTTGTTCCATCCTCAAAGAACTCCAGCAAATTTGTCAAACATGATTTCCCTTTCATAAAACCATCTGCTTGATTGAATTATGCTTTTCCAAATGTCCCGCTACTACTTCCTTAATAATGGACTCCAGCATTTTCCCAACGACAGATGTTTGGCTAACTGGTCTATAGTTCCCTATGTTTTGTCTGCCTCCTTGTTTACATAGGGGTGTTACATTTGCAAATTTCCAATCTGCTGGGACCGCCCCAGAATCCAGGGAATTTTGGTAGATTACAACCAATGCATCCACTATCTCTGCAGCCACATCTTTTAAAACCCTAGGATGTAAGCCATCAGGTCCAGGGGACTCATCCACCTTTAGTCCCATTATTTTACTGAGTATTACTTAATTAGTGATCGTGATTGTATTAAGTTCTTCCCTCCCTATAGCCCCTTGATGATCCACTATTGGGATGTTTTTAGTGTCTTCTACCGTGAAGACCGATACAAAATATTTGTTCAACATCTCTGCTATTTCCCTGTTCCCCTTTATTATTTCCCAAAGTTTCATCCTCTAGGGGACCAACATTTACTTTAGTCACTCTTTTTATGTACCTGTAGAAACTTTTACTATCTGTTTTTATATTTTGTGCCAGTTTACTTTCATAATCTATCTTCGCTCACTTTGTCATTTTTTTTGTCGTTCTTTGCTGGCTTTTTAAATGTTTCCCAATCCTCAGGCCTCCCACTCGCCTTGGCCACATTGTTTTCTATGTAATCCTATGTAATGTTACACTCAGTCCTTACCCATGTCTTCACCCCAGACACAGCTGTTAATAAAAGAATCACTGCCCCGTGATGTCCTGACTCTTGAATTGCGCCAAGTTCAAGAACTTGTGAAGACAAATTAGAACAGAATCCATTTACAAACCA